>NC_142882.1:49224750-49535000 GCF_051225735.1 Oryctolagus cuniculus | reverse complement strand
CACCTTCATGACCTAGGGACCTCCCAACTGCCCACTTCTTAGACGCCATCATTAGATCAAGTATTCATCTTTATCCATTAGCCATCAACATTTATCTATTAACCATTGACAGAAAACTTTGGAGACCATGTCCCTAATATATGGGCCTTTGGGGGAACACTCAGACTATTATCTAAATCCCAACAGTATCCCTTTTCTGAAATGCTTGTGACTAGAAGTGTTTTTGGAGCCTTTCAGATTTTGGAATATTTGCATATACATAATGAGCTATCTTGGGAATTCGACCAAACATTAAACATGAAACTCATTTATGTTTTTTATATGCTTACACAATAGCCTGAAAGTACCCTCAGATAATAAAATCTTTAGTGCACTTAAAATTTTTAGCGCAAGCAAGTCACTTGAGATCAGATATGGAATTTTCCATCTGTAGTGCTTTATCAAAACTCAAAAAGTTTCAGATTGTGAAGCACTTCAGATTTCCACATTAGGGGTGTTCAAGTTGGACATTAAACACAACATATTTACACATGTAGATAGATGTCAATTTAATTATATGCCTGCATACACCACGTATATATGTTTATACTGAGAGAGAGAGTAGGAAATATGTTTGAAAATCACTAGTATAATCTCTTAAACACATCTTAGAGTTCATGATTTAAATCAGAGTTCTTTTAAACATTACTTTAAAATTGTATAGTGAATATAATTGTGTCTTTAATCCTCTTATATACCTTTTATCATTGACAGTTTAAAACATTTAATGATGCTGTCAATAGACTAATGAAGTGTCCAAATCCCTATTTGGAAAGAAAAAATTAAACCACTGTTGCAAGTCAACGCAGTGACATTACAGGAAGAAGGGCTGGGTTAGCAGAAGGGTCCTTGGTGGCTGAAGTCGGAGTCCAGAACTGTCGAGGCCCCCCGTGAGTCCAGCGTTCTCGGAGCCATGTGAGTCCGTACGGGACCGTATTTCCTCTTTTCTGATATTACCATCTTCGCCTTCTTAACTCCTAGTCAACTTTCTCTTCTGAAGTCTTCAGCCCCCTTTCATTGGAGCAGCCACTCCCTTCAGTGCTTAGCTCTCTGTTATAGCTTGTGCTACAGCAAGTCTCTGTTAGCTTTCATTGTACGCACAGGTCACACACACACAAAGGGGATCTTGTTAAGATGCAGATTCTAATCCAGGGGGTCCTAGGATACTGCATTTCTAACAAGTTCTCCAGTGATAAGTCTATGAACAGCAAGATGGTAGAGCATTCTCTCTCTCTCACACACACACATGCACACACACACACCTGCAGTCACATCAGTGGCTTATTAACGTATAGAGGACAGAAACTCTAACTTACTCATCTCTAGTACTAATTTTAAGTTAATTTTAAAGCTTGCAATGAAAGCATATCTACAGGCTATAAAGTTACCACACACTTTGCAATTTCTGATTTAAAGATGTCTTAAAGACAGGTGAGCATTGTGGTACAATGGGTCATGATGTCTTAAAGACTCAATTTTTAACTAAGCAATTCTACCATGGAACTAAACATCCCCCAATTTTTTATTTATAACTATTATTTGTAAAGATATTTCTTATGTGTTGTATTACTGCATTTAGTAATTGCAGTGCAGTGTTTCCATGTCATAGTGGGTGCTGCATGCCTCTCTGAACACGTCCATGATGTTCATGGAGATCATGAATTAAAAACAACTGACGAAGATTTCAAATGGAAATCGATGGAGATGGTGTTGAAAACATAAGCCATTAGCATTTACTCAGTCATTTAACACTGTTTCTAGCCAATGGTTAAAATGTCAGAAGTTTTGTGATCACTCACTTGATCTTCTAGAGCATGGTATGCCAACTACCACTGGTGATTTCATATAAAAAGTAATCCAGATTTCTGGCTTCTGTAGAAGCATTCCTTACTCAGTTATGAGAAGCTGCAGCTTGTAGATAAGATGTGCATTTTCTTCTTTTTTTAAAAAAAATTTATTTACTTGAAAAGCAGAGTTACAGGGTGAGAGACAGAGAGAAAAATTTTCCATCTGCTGGTTTACTCTCTAAATGGCAGCAATGGCCAGGCTGGGCCACGCCAAAGCCAGGAGCCAGGAGCTTCTTACAGGTCTCCCATATGGGTGGAGGGGCCCAAGGACTTGGGCCATCTTCCCATTACTTTTCCAGGTGCATTAGCAGGGAGCTGGATCAGAAGCAGAGCAGCTGGGACTTGAACCAGCGCCTATATGGGATGCTGGTTTTGCAGACAGCAGCTTAACCTGCTATGCCACAGCACCAGCCCAAAGATGTACATTTTCTATAAATGTTGCTCCCCTACACTCGTAGGCCATGGATTCTCAAACCCTAATTACATCATAAATCCTCTTTCTGTATTTTTTAATGATCTAGATTATATAAATTTGTCAAGTTCACATCTTACCCAGAATATATTCACTACTTAAAATTCTATTCAGTTACATTGTTGACTTGGCCGTTCTTTCATTCATACCAGTGCCTTGAGGACTTGATGGGAAACGTTTGATAAATGAAGTCTCGGAATAGTTATAATTCTATTATTTTTTGTTCCAATATCTGACATTCAGAATGGAAATGATAACCATCCTCATTCACTAAAAACAGATCTGTTACATTCCCCTCTCTTGAGCTCAGGTATCTCTGATGGGGGAAGGAAAATTATTTGCAATGTGCATACTTTCTCCTATTTCCTATCTGTTACCTATATTTCCTGTTTTTAAAAATTAACTAATTTTCATTTATTTGAAAGGCAGGGGGACAAAGAGACAGTCAGACCAACGGAGACAGGAATCCTCCATCCTTAGTTCATTCACAAAATGTCTGTAACAGCCAAAGCTGGACAGGCTAAAGCCAGCAGCTGGGAATTCACTGTAGGTCTCTGATGTGGGTGTCAAGAAACCAAGTACTTGAGCCATGGCCTGCCGCCTCCCGTGGTGTGCATTATCGGAAAGCTGACTGGGAAGCAGAGGTGGGACTTGGACCCAGGCACCTGGTGTGGGATGTCGGGTCCTGTGCCACAATACCCACCCCTATTTCCTATCCGTTCTTG
Organism: Oryctolagus cuniculus; assembly: GCF_051225735.1. NCBI lineage: Eukaryota > Metazoa > Chordata > Mammalia > Lagomorpha > Leporidae > Oryctolagus > Oryctolagus cuniculus. The sequence goes on along the minus strand of NC_142882.1, from coordinate 49,531,917 downwards.
ATCCTTCTGGTCACATGCGGGTTGCTATTCTTTTCCAAGTCATTTTCCCTCAAATGCAGTTTTATATGACAGTCTGGTAAAGAAGACCCTGATGAGTCATCCTAACCCTCTTTGTTGCCGCAGGAGAGAAGACTGAGGACCCCCAAGGCTGGTTGGCTTCCCCCTTATCAGTGCATGCATAAGGAAAGCCAAGTGGTGTCAGAGAATGACAAGAGAACCGCATGTCTTTTTCTGAAATGCATTAACCTGTGTTTGTGTTGTGGACACAAACAATTCAACGAAGGCAAAACATCAAGGGTTCAACTGCTGACTTTTCAGAAAGTGTTGACACCACAGCTACATTTTAAGAAATCAAAAACCTACTTCTAAAGAATTCATGGGAGAACAGCTTCAAAAGTGTGTTCAGTGAAATGACCATCCTCTTTCGCCTTGCCTCAGGGCTCTTACAGAGCCACCTGTTTTATCGGTGAGCAGAGCTGCTGGTACAGAACCTATCAGAAGTCAAGTCAGTGACTCATTTCCAATCTCAAGTGCTGATGGCAGAAGCCAGTCTCACACTCATTCAACTCTGTCATCTTTAACTTGAGAAAATAATTTATTTCTTAATGAAAGGAAATACTCTCCACGTCACACATTACAAGTGGGCAGTCTTCTGAAGTGGATTAGAAAAACAGCATTCTCAGAATCGTCAATGAACAGTCCTGGAACATCTTAATAAATATATTAATTACAGGAAGTTAGCCTATTGCTGGGGCAGACTATTCATTTGGGACAAGACCCGCGTGGAGCAGTCTGTATTTTGCCACCATGACTTGTATATTCCCTGATAGTCTCTTTACACAAAGAACTGATAAAGGCCTAATTAAATAAAGTAGATGTTCTAGACGTTCCTCTAGAAGAGAGAAAAGGCTTATGCCAACCGAGTAACACAGTTTTCTCTGATATATTGTGAACTGGTGGCAAAAACTTGAGCGGAAAGGAAAGTGCACAGCAGGTTCAAGGCAGAATTCCTTGACATTGTGAGTGCAGATCTGATTGTCCTGTGACATCTGCACTTGGAGACTTCAGATTCCCCGTTCTGGAGGGAACCCCCATATGGAAGAGAACCTCCTGCCAAAGCATTGCTTAAATACACGTTTCCTTCACCCGCTAGTATTTTTTTTATAAATTTTCAAATTTTGTGAACATATCTGAAAAGGAGGAAATTGGAATGTTTGAAAATTTAAAATGAAAATGGAATATTGTCTTATTATTTCTCCAGGGTGACAGATGGTATTACAGGAATCCTATGGTGTACATTATTACCTGAATGTTCATCTAATATGAAAATAATTTAGCTTTCTGCCCACTTGCATGAATGTAACAGATGACACCCGTTAAAGTATGCATCCAAGTACACACCAGGTATTATCTACAAACACATGAGATTTTTAAATGTCTGCCTTCCTGTTGGTCTTCAAAGGAAAGACTTTTCAACCCTCTGCTTCAGAGAAGAGTGTAAACCCCTGGAAGACTTGTATCTTTTGGAAACCAGGATGTCTAAGAAAGAAAAAAAAAACCACAACTATTAAAATGCACACGCACTGCTGGCTGGCACTGTTGTGACAGCCAGCAGTATCAGCGTCAGTCAATTATCTTCACAAATGCCTCTTGTGCTAATGAGCACTCACAAAAATCAGCAGACTTTTCTGGCAAGGAGAAAAGATCAGTTTCATTGCTTGCAGAACTAATTCAGGGTACAAAAGTGAAGGCTCCGCCATCGCTGCCTCTTTTACTGCTCCTTTTGTGAAGGCTTTTGATGTGCACTGAAGAGCTGGGCCTGTGTTTGGGCCTCTCCATCTCCAGTTCATTGGCTTCCATTAACATACATATCCATATGAAAAGTTCGCTAAGTCACTAACAGCTGTCCAGAAAGGAGTTTGAGAAGGAAGGCGGAAAAGGACCGATCCCTTCTCAAAATGCTGACAATACTATTTAGCCCCTTTTTTGGCAATGATATACCTAACTTTTTAAAAGCCGCCTTTCACTCAAAAAGGACTAGGCATAATGCAACACTGAAACACATAGCGGTTTTCATTTTGAAACAGTCATTTGCGGTACCCAGGAGAGAAAAAAAAAGTCTATAGTTACCAGATGCGAAGGAAATCTATCATTCATGATATATCCGTATACGTACACACATGGCCACATGCATGCGCACACACATGCAAGTGCACACTCATTCTATTTTTTTTTTTTTTTGCAGGATGTGAAATAAACACACAACTTCCATATAATGAGGAGGAAACCCTCTGATGTAGGTGCTGGGAGGGCGGGGTTTATACCCATTTCCTTCTTTGATTTGTAAGACTAAGTTATCTAGGGTTGCTCTGTTATAAATGGATACTAAGTTAGTGGGACAACATCCTATCAGCATTGTGCCCTAACTACTATTAGTTTTAAAGATGCATTTATTTCTGTCCAGATGAGTTGATGACAGCACCTTTCAGGGAATACATAAAATTGCTAAGACACACAGCCAAGAAATGTCTAAGTCATGACTAAGAAATGCAGGTTTGTATTTAGCACCTTCAGGATTGATAACTGGATGATCTGGGGATCATTTTCTAAAGAAAGCAATAAAGATTACCCACCACCATCTTACAAGAGGGAAACAGTTGGCTTTGCTTTCAGAAGAGGCTGCAAGGGCCGGAGTGGGAAGAAACATGTAGGTTTTAAATGAATGAAAAAAGCCTGCTTTCTGATCATTTGGTCTGGTGCTTAGTTCCGTCAGACTCGGGGAGAAGCAGGGATGGATAAATGCTTTTCCTCCCAACTGCTGGAGTTCATGACCCTGAGGCCAGCTCCAGGCACAAGCTGCACCCCGCGCTGGCTGGGCCCAGTCTGCAAAGGAGGGGAGGCCCATCTGTCAATCATCAAGGTCTAACATTGCTTACAAGAAGGACATTTCTTTCTCTGTATCCTCTTCCTTCCTCCCCTCCTTCCTTCCTTCCTTTCTTCTTTCTAATCAGAATCAAAATGCCAGAGGAAAACAACTGAGTCTCTCCCAGTGCTGTAAAGATCTGAGTCCAGAAAGGATCCTCCCACCGATGCAGAAACAGCTTGTGCTAGATAAAAACCAGGCTTTAATCCCACTTGTTGCACCCCCCCACCCCGCCCTTATTCTTTCTCTTCCAGTTTCTAGTCTCTTTACGGCAACATCTCTCCCAGATCAGTCAACTAAAAATCTTTAACTTTGCCTATTTTGATCTGAAAATTAAATCTTATTTATTATGCATCCTGTTTGTTGTCCCCGAAGAAGCCCAGCATTCATTTAAAGGGGTCGAGAATGACTTCTTAAACACATTTCTCTCTTTGCTGCAATTAAACAAAGTGGAGCTGTGATTAGTCCTCCACAGGGGGGAAAGAAAAAGACACCCTTGAATCAAAATGCGGGGACCTGGCTGGGCATTATCGCCGCACAATGCAGGAGTTTATTGCTGAAGCCTGCTTATCCCTGAGCTCCGCACTCCATGGGAACTCCAGTCAGGTGGAAAGTTATTCTCTTCTCTGCAGCTTCAAGTAGCATAAGACCCGCTAAAGCCCTAAAGCTCTTCCTAGTAACTGAGACATTTAGGATAATCTTTACGGGAGTTTTGCATGAGCTTCTGCTTTTTGTTGCACACGTAGAGGGAGAGAGTTAATGATGAACTTTCATGCCTTCTCTCTCCCTCTCTCTCTCTTTTTAATCTAAGCCCAAAAGCGCCTGTTTAAGTTAAGTACCACCTCCCTCCAGCCTTTGGGAAACCACTCAAGAGGCCTTTGCTTGGCTCTGTGTTCATGACACATAATGAAAACAATTTTACGCTGTGGAGGGAAGTAGTGGGCAATTACTGATGTAACAGCCACCTGCAGTAGCGAGGCCTGGCTGCAGCGCTGTGCGGTTCATGAATATTTTATGGTGTGATGTTATTTTGAATGGCTGGGGCAGGTGAAGGGGGCTGAGGGTGTAATAAGTAACTCTGCTGGAGGCTGTGTCGCTGCTCTGTTTCCCCGCGGAGCCCACAGTGTAACACCAAGAAGCATCCTGACCCCGCCTGGATGGAGGCGAGGGCAGCAGGGCTGAGGCAAGAGGCGATGACAAGTCACGGTGGGCACCCTTTACAAACTCTTGTCTGCTGATTTTACACGCGATGTCCGCCCTGAAAAGCCCCAGCATCAATCTTGTCTGATTTAATTTGATAAATTAAGTGTGGATAAGGATTAAATGAGAATTTTGTAATGGAGAAAAGTTCTCCTTACTCTCCAAAAGCAAAGTTAAGAGAGAGGGAGCGAGAGAGCAAGAGAGAGAAAATGACTTTTTACTTTGCTAGCATTACCTCCACATCCACATCGAAGATAAATGAAAACACCACTCTTGCTTTCTGGTATTTGTTAGTTAAGTACATGGAGTTCACATGCACACACATCTGCCATCCTGCACATGTATTTTATGGAGGGCTTAGAAATATGGCAGGGAAATACAGATTGGAACATGTTTTACATAACAGAATGTGGCTATTGAAAATTGTTCATAGATAGGTGGGATATTTTGAGTATCACTTTCTTTTTCAAATGTTATTTTCCCAACAGGAAGTGTCACAATTTAAATAAACACAGCGTAAAGAATGCACTACTAGCATTTCAGACTGGGTGATTTTTCTTCCTGGTATATTAAAGCTATCAGATGCAAAATTCATATTGTATATGATCAAGATACAAAGAGTATGAAAATTATTTTACATGACAGCTATAGTTCTATATAATGGAGTATGAACAAGCACCAGTTATCTAGACAATTGATTAAAATTCAAAAAAATTCCAGATAAGACTACTAAAATTTTTTTAAAGAATTTATGTGTGTGTATGATTTTGTTTTTGAATGGTAGAGCGCTTAAGGAAAAACCAGAGAAGGTGGCACACCAGGCTTCAGGTTGAATAGCCTTCTGGTAGAGAACATGCTTAGATAAAGATACAGAAGATTTACAGAGTCCTTGCACACAAATTGGCATGGAGAACAGAAATTCTGAACAGACGTATGGAAGGAAAAACCCAACATTCTGAGAACCATGTGTGGCAACAGAGACTTGCTAGAGTGACAATTTGAAGATTATAAAAGATACTCTTTAATAAGCAATGGTTTTATAGGTATGCTCATAACATTTCATAACATTAATTTAGAGCTTGTACCAGAATGAAATAATGTGGTGATATGTTAAATTTTCCACTTGAACATTCACCTTATAGTAGAATAACGAAGTACCACTGTTTCCAGGGTTTGACACTGCCATTTGCACTTCAAAAATGATAAAATCAGGATGACAAAGATGATAAGTGTTCATACAATCTGGGCATGGGCCACTTTATCAAATGGCAGTACATTACCCAAATTCTAATCTTATGATTTAATGTTGGTATTACTATCCAGGGTGTCCACTGGAAGAATCATTGCGACTTGTCTGAATATGCCGTCTATTGTCCATCCATAACACATGATGGCAGACCTTTATAAATATTGGTACTTTCATTAACAAAGAGGAAATGACACCAGATGATCTTGTAAATTATGTAGCTGTGAGCTACTTCTCCCCCCAAACAAGCTGAACTCAAGAGAAGTCCAAAAAACAGAAGATAATGTTAAGTTATATTTTTTCTGCTTCTCAATATACGTAAAGGTGCCCTGATTAGCAATTTTATAAAGATCAAATTATAAACATGCAGTAAATTTCAGATTCTTGTAATTAGGTTTTTGGCTTAAGAGATGTTAAACTCCATATGTAAACGACATTATTTAAAAGCCTGTCTTCTAAAAGGAAATTGCTGTTTGACAATTCTATAGAATATTCAAGAAAGGTAATTACACTGCTTTGGTTGTTAAAGATGCAGGTGTTGAATAAAGTCAGTGCCTCAGCTTTTGCACAAACCCCAGTGAGGAAGAGAAAGGAGACACAGTGACATGACTGTATTGCCAAATATCCTCAGAATATTAGTTCCCACTGTCTCCTTCTCTTCTCATATGTAATGTAATAATCGGGAAGAAAACAGTAAACACAGCTAATCCACAATGTGGAGAAGCGGAGATGAAAGAAAGCAGATTACCTTCATAAAATTCACAAGGTCACTGGTATTTTCAAACCCAGCATTAAAATAAAACATCAACAACAAGACATGGGACTGTTTAAAAAAAAATCAAGGGCCATATATATAACAAAGAGGCTGAAAAGAATGGGCACAGTAAACATATTTCTGGATTGACCCAGCTTTCAGCAACGTTTTGGACTTTCTCAGTCATTTATTTACTCAAGTATAGGCAGCACTTCTAGAAGCAAATTTAATTTTGAGAATTACGAATGTAATTAAAATGTGAATCACACTGTTTAATTCAAATTTGGTGTTTTATAATATTAAGAAACACTGGGCATAGGGAAGTGCTAACTGTATTTTATAGAAGCATAAAACATTTTAACTGGACAGTAGTGCTTTGGACACAGAATGAACATGGTTGCACATGTATGATTGCCCTTATGCACATACAAACCATTCTGAGTGACCAGTGTTACTGGACTGGTGTTCTATGAGTTATCCAGTCTTTTCAGCATTTGAACATACACAAAGAGATATGTCTTCCTCCTTTTATACTGAATGAGGAAGAGAAATCAATAGATCATGGGTTCATAAAAATGAAAACTACACAAATCAAGGAGAACTCAGGTAATCTACATTCAATTCTTGGCCTTTCCTAGTGCTTTAAGAACATGTTCTGATGGGTGGGTATTTGGCCCACCAGTTATAAGGCCAGCATCTCTTATGGGACTGTCTAGGTAGAGTTTCCATCTCCAGCTCCTGATTCTAGCTTTCTGCTAAATGCACATCCTGGGAGGTGGTAGTAATGGCTCAAGTAGTTGGGTCACTGCCAATCAAATGGGAGCTCTGAATTGAGTTTCCAGCATTTGGGGAGCAAACCAGACGACAGTTCTATCTGTTTCTCTTTCAAATTAGAAACAAAACAAACAAAACTCAAATAGAGACATATCTCCCATTTGCTAGTTCACTCTTCAGATGTCCAAAACCACCAAAGCTGGCTCAGGCTGAAGTCAGTAGCCAGGGGCTCAATCCAGGTCCCTTACCTGAGCCACCAGTGCTGCCTCCCAGGGTCTGTATCAGCAGCAACCTGGACTGAAGCTGCTGGATCTGGGCACAAGAGCATCTAAACTGCTAGGCCAAACATCTGCCCCATTCTCGTATCTCTAAAAGAAATTAAAGGAAAAAACCAGAAAGTCACACCACTTTCTCTTACTCCTGCTCAAAGGACGCCAAAATAATCATTCTCCTGTCAGAGTGCTTCCTCCTCTCTCTATCACACAGCTTAAGTCCCATCTCTTTTACTCCTCTTTTCACAGTGACTCCAGACACTGAGCTCCTACAGCACGTAGGGCTTGTCTCTGCACTGGGCAGACTTGTGGTATTGCTTAAGTTTTTCAAGTACGGGGCTGGTGCTGTGGTGCAGTGGGTTAATGCCCTGGCCTGAAGCTCCAGCATCCCATATGGGCTCCGGTTCGAGTTCTGGCTGTTCCTCTTCTAATCCAGCTCTCTGCTATGGCCTGGGAAAGCAGTAGAAGATGGCCCAAGACCTTGGGCCTCTGAACCCGTGTGAGAGACCCAGAAGAAGCTCCTGTCTCCTGGCTTTGGATCGGCGCAGCTCCGGCTGTTGCGGCCATCTGGGGAGTGAACCATTGGACAGAAGACTTCTCCCTCTCTCTGCCTCTCCTCTCTCTGTACATCTCTGACTTTCAAGTAAATAAATAAATCTTAAAAAAAAAAAAAGTTTTTCAAGTATATGGATAGACCACAGTGCAAATGGTGGCCCCTAGAGTTGTGGCCCCTGGACACATGATCTGCATCTTCCTGGTGTAAGTTCCTAGCTCCTGAATGGCAAAGGGAGTGTTTTCCATACTCCTGACCCTAACTATGTCTCCTTTTTGCTTTTCTCATATACAACGGTCAATGAAACCAAAGGCACCAATTTGAAAACACCCCTTTCCATTTTGATATAGACCCTAGGTTCACAAAGTGCTCTCCACAGATAATAGCTGCTTACTTCCTACCACATCCTTATCAAAATAGCAGAGAAATACTTTTACCCTGACTGTACACATGAGGGAATTGAGGCTTTGGGAGTGGCATCAACTAAACTTCAACTCTGTTCCCCTAACTCCCAATCCAGGGCTTTTGCTATTCTCCCACGCTGCCTCTCCCTTTGATGCCTGTTTTCACATACTTGATCCACCACCCATTGCCTCCCAGAATGCACTAGCTGGAAGCTGGATTGGAAGTGAGATGGCAAAGAGTAGGTGAGATTTGATATGACTGTTACTATATTCCAGTAGCACAGAGATTTATAATGTAATAGCCAAATCTAGGAAAAGTGAGTGAAAACTATTTTTCAGTTACATGTGAGATACATAATGCCTCCTGACCTGACCTGAAAAAGACCAATTAGTGAAAAATGCTAGAGCTCCAAATGTTATATAGAATTTGGGCAAGTTGGGTAGGCTTATGTTAACAGAATGGAAACACTCTTGTTCAGTGGAAGAGGTAGAGGAAGAATGTTTGTTACTGTAAATCAATTCACTCCAGCTTCTCACTGAGTAGGTTACTGAAGACCAATACATCCAACAGAGATGATAACCAGGATAAAATAAAGAAACTCAGAAAGAAGAACTGTAGGAAGACTTTTGGGCAATAAGCCCAACTTCATTTCACCTGATCAGCCAAGGTGAACAAGTAGTGTTATCAAGGAAGCTTTGGTTTTGATGAGGAGATGGAAGCTCCTTAATTATGTGAAGAAAAAGTAGCAATGGGTGGAGTTACGTGTTGTGCCTTCCTATTTAATGAAGTCATCAATTTATAAGTAATATTTGGTACATAATCACTCTAGATAACTTACCAATATAGTCATCAACTCCATTTTTGTTAATGAAATAAAAGATGCAAGAAATGTCAGGGCATGAAATCAAGGACAACATCTGAGCTGTGGCTACGCAGACCTGCAGAACCAGTGTGGTCAGACAAATTAGTTGCTTAAGGAGTCAGCATTTATTAAGCTTTTTCCATGTCTGTGGTTTGGGAAGTGGGTAACAAATCAGAGGCATATACTGCCATTGCTGACAAACAGTTTACAACTAAATCTTAGATTATCAACAAAGGGAATATCTCTTACGTGACTTTGGACAGATTACATAATTTGTTGAACTTTGTTTTTTGCAAAAATTAGATGAAAAGAAAGATTTTCTCTGAGAAGAATCACAGCATAATGTTTAAGAGCACAGGGGTCAAAACAAACCCTATTTGATTCTTGGTCGACATTTACATATTACATGATATTGAGTAAATGATTCAACCTTTCCATGATGTGTGATGCATTAAGGGACTCAATAAATGGAAGCTATTGTGAATAAGAATGATAGTTCAGTTTTTTGTTTTTTGTTTTTTTTTGACAGGCAGAGTGGTTAGTGAGAGAGAGAGAGACAGAGAGAAAGGTCTTCCTTTTTGCCGTTGGTTCACCCTCCAATGGCCGCCACGGCTGGCGCGCTGCGGCCGGTGCACCGCGCTGATCCAAAGGCAGGAGCCAGGTGCTTCTCCTGGTCTCCCATGCGGGCGCAGGGCCCAAGGACCTGGGCCATCCTCCACTGCCTTCCCGGGCCACAGTAGAGAGCTGGCCTGGAAGAGGGGCAACCGGGACAGAATCTGGCGCCCCGACCGGGACTAGAACCCGGTGTGCCGGCGCCGCTAGGTGGAGGATTAGCCTATTGAGCCGCAGCGCCGGCCAGTTCAGTTTTATTAATATAAACTCAGCAGAGTTGAGTGCAAGAGTCCTAAGAAATCTGTGTGACTGTTGTGATCAGAGTCAAATAAATGTCTTCTTGGAATAATTCACAAAAGAGACAAGTTTTAGAATTTCAGAGGACAAAGCAGGAAACTTGTCACTATTTTTTTTTTTTTTAAATTGTAAATTTGCACTCTAATCACACAGTTGTGTTAGCAGAAGTGTTTTCAGCTGAAAGATGGACAAACCTGGGAAATCCAGGGTGGTCACATTCATGTGCTGACAACTTGGCAATGCTGAATGAAAGCCTGGCTAAGCTGGGACTGCTGACGAGAGTAGCTTACCTGCCTTTATCACGTGGTTTGAGTTTCCTCACAGATGGGAGACTCAGAACTCAGAGTAGGTTTTTTTTTTTTTTTTTTTTTTTTTTTTTTTTTGGCATTCACCAACGAAAGGGGACAAGATGCAAGCAAGCTCTCAGTTATTGAGATGCCTGTGTACCCACCTGGCCTAGCTTCATCTTTGCCTCATTCTGTTGGGCAGGCACATCTTGAAGGCCACTCAGATCAAGAGAAGCAAGGCAGGGGCAGAGTGTCTTCTTTGGTAATTGATGGTAATCTTCAATTGTCCTGTCCGCAGGAAGGAAGAAATGAACCTGTTACTAGCTGAATTTGACACCATTATCTGTATAAAATCCAGAAGAAACTACACAGAACCTAATAGAATTAAGAAAGAAATTTGACAAGGCCACTGGGAGACAGGCAATAGAGAAACATCAATTGTTATTTCTACAAATCAATAACCAATAACAAAATAATCTAAGACAAAATATTTTAAAAAGTAATCTACTAAATTAAATATATCAGGTACTTAGTAGCAAATCAAATAATAGATATTTTAAAGTTTTACACTAAATATGAAGAAATATTATTGAAATATATTAGGGAATATCTAAAGATTTACTTATTTATTTATTTAAAAGAGCAATAAAGAAAGAGGGAGAGAGAGATCTTTTATCCAGGGGTTCACTTTTCAAGTGGCCCCCAAAACTGAATTGGGCCAGCCTGATTTCAGGAGCCAGGAACTCTATCCTAGTCTCCAATATCATCTTCAGTTACCTTCTCAGGTGCATTAGCAGGAAGCTGGATCGGAAATGGAGCAGCCAGGACTTGAACCAGCACTCTAATGCTGTTTAGCATGCTGTACAATAATGCCAGTCACAAATTAAGGGATATCTAAATAAACTGGAAACCATGGAAAGCTGAATGGTATAAGTTGTCAATTCTCCTCTAGCCTATAGTTTCAATGGAATTCCAGTCACCATCCTAGCAGGTGTGCATGCAATTTGGAAAAGCTGATTATGAAATGTATGTAAAATGTAAAGGGTTAAGAATAGCCAATGTCATGGAAAGTCAAGACTCTGTGGCAAAAAATATCCCACAAGAAGGATCTCTGTGAGACCTCTGTGAGACCTCAATGGGCCATCAAAGAAGGAGGTACTTTTCTCTGAAGGGAAGAGAGAACTTCCACTTTGCTTATGGCCATCTCCAAATACTGACAGAGTCTGTGGTCACAAAAGGCTTCCATAGCCTCAGCAGCCCATGGCAAGAGCCTTGAGTCATCACTGAAACCATAAATATGAGTGTTTATTGTTAAAGGAACAACAGAAGTCACTGTGCACTTGTTCCCCAAGCAGGACCTCCATCCTTAGTGAGTTGTACTATGAAAATTAACTTCAAAACTTGGTCTCAAACTGTGCTCTGTATGTTGTGTGTGTGTGTGTGTGTGTGCAAGCTGTTAAAATCTGTACTTAACACAGAGTTTGTCCTTTATATAAAATCAAACTAAAAATAAACCATAATGAAGAAGGGGATGGGAGAGGGAATAGGAGCTGGGATGGGAGTCAGGGTGGGAGGGGGGTATGGGGAAAAGAACCACTACATTCCTAAAGTTGTGCATATGAAAAAATGCATTCATTAAATAAAAGCTTTAAAAAAAAACTAAAAAAAAGAGAAAAGAATAGCCAATGCTGGGCCAGTGCTATGGTCCAGCAGGTTAAGCTCACTTCAGTGCCAATTAGTCCTGGTTGTTCCACTTCCAATCCAGCTCCCTGCTAATGTACCTGGGAAAGCAGAGGGAGATGACCCAAGCCCTGGGTCTCTTCTACCCATTGGGAGACCTAGAAGAAGCTTCTAGCTCCTGGCTTTGGCCTGGCCCAGCTGTGTTCATTACAGCCATTTGGGGAGTGAATCAGTGGATGGAAGATGTGTCTCTCCTCTCTCTCTGTAACTCTGCTCTTCAAATAATAACTTTTTAAAAAGAAGAGTCAATGCAATTTTGAAGAAAAAGACTATAACTTAAGGATCTAAATCACCAGATTTAGTAATGACTGATAGTCTAGTAATGGCACAAGAACAGGCAATAAACCAACAGGTCAAATGCGAATTCACAAGTGAAGCCAAGCACAGACTCCTGGTGTTTGACAAAGCTGGCATGCCAGTGCAATGGGGAAAGGATGACAATAAATAAACGATTGCTGGGTCAATTGGATATCTATTTGGACTCAAATAAATGTTGAACTTTTTATCTCACATCATCTACAAATTCCTTTCCACTTGGACTGTAGATCTAAATGTGAAAGGTAAAAAAAAAAATAAAGCTTTTAGGAGAAAACTTAGCAGCCTAAGTCATGACCTCAGAATAGGCAAAGAATTTGTAAACAGGCACACACACAAACACAAATACCAACCATGAAAGAAAAAAAAAAGGATAAAATTAAGGATGTTTATCAAAAGGCACCTCTCTCGGAGGGAAAATCTGTACTATATATATATAAGACAAGGAATTCATATCCAAAATTTAAAGCATACCTAGAAAATAACTGCTAAGACCAAATCACCTTCATAAAAATGGAGATTAAATGGCACTAAACAAGGGATAACTAAGTGGTTATAGGAAAACAGAGATTAGCAAATATAAACTGCAATGAGACAGCTGAACAGGTTCGCAAGAGTGGCAAACCCAGAAATACAGGAAATATCACCTGTAGGAAGGATATGGAGCGACTGACTTGAACCTACCCACTTCTGGTGGAAGTGTACATTGGTATAATCACCTCAAAAAACCATTTGGAAGTATCATCTAAGCGGAACTTATGCATTCCTGTAAAAGCCTAACACTTGATTCTGCTGCCATTATGAGTATGTCTCCACCTCATATTATGCAGAGAAAACAATATATTTTGCATCTGGAGATACAGCAAGGATAATAGGCACAACTGAGTGGTTCTGGGCTTCAACACAAATGAAATCTTTTTCTTTTCAAAACATGTTTTGTTTTTCTTTTTAAATTTTATTTATTTATTTATTTCAGAGGTAGAGTTACAGATGGAGGGAGGAACAGAGAGAAAGGTATTCCATCCGTTGGTTGGTTCACTTCCCAAATGGATGCAATGGCCAGAGCTGTGGTGATCCAAAGCCAGGAGCAGGAGCTTCTTCCAGGTCTCCCATACAGGTGCAGGGGCCCAAGGACTTGGACCATCTTCCACTGCTTTCCCAGGCCATAGCAGAGAGCTGGATCAGAAGAGGAGCAGCTGGGACACAAACTAGCACCTATATGGGACACCACTGCAGGTGAAGGCTTAGCCTACTGTGCCACAGTGTGGGCCCCACAAATGAAATATTGAATGTTTCCTATCATCCCTGTAGAAACAACTTCATTGCTGTCATCTTAAGGTTGGCTATGAACTCTGATGTGATAATCACATGAGAACATTGCCATCCCACTATGAATCCATGAACCAAATAAGGGACTTTGGAAATTGTGAATATTTTTCCACCTTCAAATAATCTTTTGGGTTTGTGCTTTTGAACCTCCTGACATGGGAACTCTTTGCATTGCTTTTCAGAGACACTTCTTCAAGTCTGCCAAGTCTTCTTTGGATAGTCTTCAAATATAGTGATTCTACTCTTGCTTATATACCTAAAATAATGAAAGCATCTGGGTTTTTTTGTTTGTTTGTTTTATTTATTTGTTTCCTTCCTTATTTATTTCAGAGGCAGAGAGAGAGAGAGAGAGAGTGTGTGTGTGTGAGAGAGAGAAAGAGAGAGAGAGAGTTAGTTCCCATCTACTGCTTCACTCAGCTCAATTTGTGCAATGGCCAGGGCTATACTGGAGCTGAAGCCAGGAGCCAAGAGCCAGGAACTCAATCCAAGTCTCTAGGTGGCAGGAACCTAGCCATCATCTGCTACTTCCTAGGGTGTGCAATATCAGGAAGCTGGATTCAGGAGCCAGTACTGGAAATTGAATTCAGGTACTCCAATATGGAATGTGGGCATCTTAACTACTAAACAACCACTCCTCAATGTGTCAATTTGACACACATGTATAAAACTATTCAAAGCAGACCCTGGTTAAATGCCCTGTGGTATAGAATGGATAGGACAGAATGAATTAATTAATTTGATGGAATACCACACAACAGAAAAACAAGCCTGATGCAAATGGTGCCAGGAATAGCATCCACAAGGCCCTCTGTGAGAGATTGGTTGGCTCTGCAGAGAGCATAAGCTGTGTGCATGAAAGTAAAAGAAGCTGAGTATGTTCCTTGGAAGGAACAAATCCAGGACACACAAATCCAGGAAGACTCGATCAGGGTTGATAGTGATGACTTCGTGGGAGGTGGGAGGGCTGTGAAATGGTCAAGAGAAATTAGGAACTGAATTCCAGCAAGAACGAGATAAGACCAGAGCCTGTAATGAGAGGAAGATAGAGGTGAGCCTACATGTTCAGGCTTCATCCAGCCTTGCCAAGTCTGGGTAAGCAACATGTTTTCAGCTACATACTTGTCTCCTCTAATCTGGTATGTGATTAAATCGATCATCTCCTAAAACAATTTATGAATCTAATGTCGTTAAATGATGGGTGTGACTACAGCTTGGGCAGGTGACACACCCGCTGGTTTTATCTAGCTTGTACTTCTACATCATAATCAGCAAATGCACAGAGCACCAAAGGCCACACAGTGTTTACTGATTCAGCTCCTGCATACTCAGATATTAGGGAAAGAGAATAAAATAAGATGAGGTCCTTTCTCTAAAAAGGGCGAACAAACATACAACAACAACAAAAAAATAAGGCAGCCACATGTAAGGCCCCTGAGAGGCTGTGAGAATGACATTCCAGTCTCTACCTTACATGAGAATGAATACCCAAGTATCCAGCCAAGGGAAGAGCCTCTGGGATGTGGCACCTGGAAACATCTGGGAGAATTCTCCTGCAGTACCACGGGGCCTGCCTATATCTCTATGTTACAGCAATATCTAGACCATTTGTGGCATTAAACACATGGCTTTGTATAAACATTGGGACTAAGTATTTTCTCATACCCAAGTAAGATACCAGTTTGGTTACTTTGAGCACTAAAACCTATGATATATGGATGATTCTAGATTAGAAATCATCTTGACTCAGTCACTCTGGCAGTTTTGGTTTTTTTTTTTTTTTTTTTAAGATTTATTTATTTGAGAGAGGAAGAGACAGACATCTTCCATCTGCTGGTTCAGTCCCCAAAGGGCCACAATGGCTAGGGCTGGGACTGGCTGAAGCCAGGAGCCTCTAACTCCATCTGGATCTCCCATTTGGGTACAGGAGCCCAAAGATTTGGACCATCTTCTATTGCTTTCCAGGTGTATTGTCAGGGAGCTGGATAGAAACAGAACAGCTGGGACTTGAGCCAGTGCTCATATGTGATGCTAGCATCTCAGGCGGTGGCTTAACTGGCTGCACCACAGTGTCAGTCCCAACCCCGGCAGGTTTTATATGAAACAAAAGGTCAGGAACATTTTTGGAGTGATGACCACTTTGCTGTGGGACACCCCTTGCTGACCACGGCATAGAGAGATGTATCCACTCTTTTACTTTAAATGGGGCAACTTAGCTGGCAAAGCCACAAGAACAGTGCCAGAAGTAGTGAACTTCCTGCTTAAAACTGGCATAGCGATGATCAGAGGTGGAGTCCAGCTTTGAGGCGAGCATCTGGGCTTTCAATCCCCCAGCAGGCAGCACAGATTATTAATATGGATTCACAAGTTTATCTAAGGCCCACTGGACTTCCCAGAAATCTTTGGAAAGAGTCAAAAGGAAAATCTGGGCCGTCTTTCAGTGCAGGGACTCAGTGCACCCAAATTGGAAGCATCCTTATAAATGTCACCTCATCCGTTCACCCAACAGATACTTGCTGAGAATCTGTTTCTGTGCCAGGTGAGATATTAGGGAGCATAACAGTGACTAATATAGACAAGTGGTCCATTTCCAAAGAGATTCTATTCTAGTGGAGAGAGAGAAAACAAATAGAAAGTGACAGGAAAAAAAAAAAAAAAACATTAGCTTTAAAGAAAAAAATAAAATGGCAATGGCATGAAAAGTGCCCGGATTTGGGTGTGTCTCTTAGTCAGGGCTGCTGGCCAGGTCATCCTGTGGATAAAAAGGAGGCAGCAGTGAGAGGGTTAGGGAAAGATTAGCAGGACAGCCTCGAGACGCTTGGACATGCTGGTTACAGAAGCACCAGGGAATCTAGTTGACTTCTAGGTCGCTGTTGAATTTATAGACCACAATTGTAGCCTCTGATGTATGCTAATAAATGTCCTGGAACCATAGGAGAAAGACAATTAGAGAAACTGTGCAAAGTCAGCATCGCACTTGCATTGATAACATGTCTGAGGACAACCCATCCAAAGATACTCCCAAGCTCCACCCCCCAGACACATGCGTAGTTGAAATCATCCTTGAATTCTAAGCAAGGCTGCACCTCTAAAAGCATACTGATGTGCATTGACCAGTGCAACCACACTGCATGTTACTATGGCAGTCTCATCTTTCAACAGCAAGAGCCCAGGCCCAGGGTTTGGAGACGTGAGTTCAGGTCTTAACTCCACCTGTTTAATGTGAGTCAACTTAGACAAGCCACCTAATCCCAGATTCTTCATCTATAAATCAGAATGGTAATTTTAAGATCATAGAATTGTAATGATGACCTCAGATCAGTACCTATGAAAATATTTTAGTTCATTACAAAACACAATGCTAATATGTGTCAACAGAATTTAATAATCCTGAACCAAATCCAAGCCCAAAGTGGACTGGCTGTACGC
Organism: Oryctolagus cuniculus; assembly: GCF_051225735.1. NCBI lineage: Eukaryota > Metazoa > Chordata > Mammalia > Lagomorpha > Leporidae > Oryctolagus > Oryctolagus cuniculus. The sequence continues at coordinate 49,514,922 of NC_142882.1, read as the reverse complement.
TTAAATACCTATGCCAACAGATAGATCCTTGACTTTCTGTCTTTGAACTGCTAAGAAGAGCTGACTAGTATCTTTCAAGGGTGAGGAATCTTTTTTCTGCCAAGTACCATTCAGATATTTATAACATCATTTGTGGGCCATACAAAATTATCAACTTAAAAAGTAGCCTGCTAGAGATTTACTGAATTTCAAGTTCCACCTGTGGTCGCCTTGCAGGGCCAGACCAAATGATTTCAAGGACCTTATATAGCCTGTGGGCTGGACATTCCCCACCCCTGCGAGAAGAAGCATCTGACTCTGGCTTCTCTCCAAAGGAACAAACTAATTCTCAGCTTCTTGCTGTGTTTATCCAGAGCATCATGTACAAGTCCAGGGCAAGAATCCACTGAGCCTTAAGCAATTTGCATCAGAAGTATTTCAGCCACACCTCTGTTCATTCACCTCGGCTTCCTATTCAGCCTGTGGCCATTCTTGACTCATCATTCAATGTTTTCAAGGGAAGGCAAGGGAGGAACATTTCCTGAGCAAAAAATGCTTCTTGGGACAGTGGCCAAGGACCACGACAACTCAAATCTGTGCACTCATATACAGTGCCATGGTGGGACATACTTTTCTGGTCCACTATCTTCCTCTAAGTTTGCTTTTTCTTTTCTTTTTAAATATGTGAGTTACTGTTCTCTAAAACATAAATTACAGAGCTGCCTACTCTGAAAGCAAGGTCCACTTGGATGGTGCAGCTTCATAATGAGCCTCGCACTTTTCAGAACTAAATGATTGGAATGAAAAATCATGGAACCCCCACAGATGGGTTAAACTAAATCTGAGTAAGCAGAGTTTCCTAGGTCGCAGTGGCCTGTGTTGTTTTGCTTGAAGACCCATTGTCTAATTTCAAAGCAAGAGGATTCAAGAGAGGAAAGGCTTCCAGGGGCTCCACATCATTAGGTACCCGGACATGAGTCTTGCATCATGGTGCCAGAGGCCACTCCACCATGCACATTGTTGAATCCTGGAGTCTGGCCCTATTGAGGAGCTGTGGTATTGCAACTCACCATTCACCAGAGGTGTTAGCTTTCTACAGCTGCTCTAACAAACTGCCGTATGCACAGTGATTTAAAACAACACAAATATATTCTCCGACATTTCTAGAAGTCAGAAGTAAAATAAATAATTAAATACATTAAAAAAATGAGTACTGTAGGGCTAGCAGGGCTGGTTGCCTAAAAACGATCTGAGAGAACAGATTCCCTTTTCCTTTCAGCTTCTAGAAGCTTCCAACACTCCTTGGATTGTGACCACACTACAACCTCTGCTTCTGTGGGTCACATAACCTTCTTGCTACTCATTCCCATCTCCTGGTTCCTCTTAAGAGGATCATTGTGATTACACTGGACCCAAGTAGGAAAATCAGGAATTTCCCTATCTCAATATCCTGAGTTTAATCACACCTACAAAGTCCTTTCCAAAGCCACACTCTCAGTTTTCTCAATTAGGACGTAGACAGATTTGGGGGTCATTATTTAGTCTATCCACATGGAATGCATGGTTCAAACTGCCCTGGGGACAGAACAGAGGAAAGCTCAGACTGGCTTTAATCAAGGGAAAGTAACCACATTTTCTTTCTGTCTCTATTTCAACTCTCTGCCTGATTCTTGTCATGGGATAGGGACTGAAAAGGACAAAAACTGCCAGCTGCCCCCCAGTATGCAGGTCACACGGTATCTTCTGTCAATAGAATCCTCTGGGTTAGCTGAACACAAGGCTTCTTGCCAGGAGGTATTTCCAAGTTCTGGCTAATGGGCACAGAAGGGTTGTGTGCAACTTCTAGATTGTGGCAATAGACGGAGGCAGAGACCTTTTCTTCCATTTCTCTCCTTGTCTTCCTACTTTCAGGAACTAAGCTATGATAACGGAGAACCCATGAGCTGAGGATCAATAAGGTAGACAGGGTGTGGGTCTCAACTGCTGAATTCATCATGGTGGTCTCTATGCTCAGAACAGTTACAGACAATTGAACTGGACACCAATAATCTTCTCTCTTCCTTGGGTACTTGCTACATTAGCCAAACATGTATTCCACCGAATTTCAGTGCATGCAGTTGATAATGGAGCAAACTCTTCCATCCACAGCTTTATCACTAAATGGCTATATGATCTCACATAGAACAGTTTGCTTCTCTGAACTGTGATTCCTTTAGCTGGAAAATAGAAATGATAATAGCATGCACCTCATGTGTTGTAAATATTAAATGAGGGGGGACATGAGAACATCATTTGTGAACTCTAAGGCACTTTACAAATATAAGGTTGAAAGATTAAAATGTAATTTCTGATTCCTCCTCAAACATGCTTGGCTTTTTAACATTTTATTGTCTAAAAGGCTCTACCAATTTTCTCATTGACTTTTATTTGTTTAATAAGGTCAACAATATAATTTAGAGAATATGTATAAAGTTTTTTTTTCTTCTAGGACATGATAAAGCTATGTTTATCTTAAATGGAAAAAAAGTAAAATGCATTAACTTTTATTTCTCTGAATTAGCTTCTGTAAGAATGTTTGCAAACCATAGGCTTAAAAATTTCTATTTTTCTGTCAATGATTCTACGTCAGTGAATAGTTATATAATTGGAGATTCAGAATGGACAACTTTAAAAGGGAATTTAAAAGGCTGCTTTTTGGGTAGGGTTGGAGGGCAAGTTATAGGAAGTTATAGCTGCTCACAGAGGGTGAAAGAGGTAAAAAAAAATCAATCCTATTCAGAGACACACTGTGTGGCCCAGGAAGTGGGAAAACAATAGGCTCTTGTGTTCTCAAGGATGCATTCTGGGGGCTGGTGCTGTGGTGTAGCAGATAAAACTGCTGCCTGCAGTGCTGGCATCCCATATGGACACCAGTTCAAGTCCTGGCTGCTCTACTTCCAATCCATCTCTCTGCTATGGCCTGGGGAAGCAATACAAGATGGCCCAAGTTATTGGGCCCCTGCACCCACGTGGGAGACCTGGAAGAAACTCCTGGCTCCTGGCTTCGGATCAGCATAGCTCCAGCTGTTTCAGACAATTGGAGAGTGAACCAGCAAATAGAAGACCTCTCTTTCTCTCTCTGCCTCTCCTTCTCTCTCTGTGTAACTTAGACTTTCAAATAAATAAGTAAATCTTAAAAAACAAACAAACAAACAAAAAGGATGCATTTTGCCTCCCAGCTACTCACCTCTATGATCTTGATAAATATGTATTTCAAGTTTCATATTTAAGAAGTGCTGATAGTAAGAGTATACATGCCCAGGCTGGCAGCTGGGCATATCCCTTCAGGGTATCAGTGGTCATTTGGACTTGGATCAGGAGCTGGCACTTGCCTCTTTGTCCTGAGGGTTTCCATGGGCCCAAGCAGGGACTCATTGAGCCCCTCCATTGGCTTTTTTTTTTTAAAGATTTATTTATTTATTTGAAAGTCAGAATTACACAGGGAGAGAAGGAGAGGCAGAGAGAGAGAGGTCTTCCAACCACTGTTCACTCCCCAACTGGCCACAATGGCCGGAGCTGCGCAGATCCGAAGCCTGGAGCCAGGAGCTTCTTCTGGGTCTTTCCATGTGGGTGTAGGGGCCCAAGGACTTGGGCCATCTTCTGCTGCTTTATCAGGTCATAGTAGAGAGCTGAATCAGAAGTGGAGCAGCCAGGACTTGAACCGGCACTCATGGGGGATGCCAGCACTGCAAGTGGTGGCTTTACTGGCTACATCACAGTGCTGGCCCCTCTGTTGGCTTTCTGATTACTCTTTATTCTTGACTTTCATCCTCTGCCATTGTGGGACCAGAGATGTGGTGGAATAAAATGAGTATTTGGGAACCAAAGAGGGTAATATTGAACTCATATTCTGGCATCAACAGTACTGATGTAAAGGCTTTATCAATGCTTAAAATTATAGAAACATGAAGTGAATGCAAGTATATGGTTCTTTTTGTATAGAGGTAAGACTCACACATCATTTTCTTAACAAAAGTTCTTTATTGACAAAATTTTACCTTGTTTCTGTGCAAATTTAAAGACAATTCTTAGTAAGCAATTGAATGTCAGCTTTACAACTCAGTAGTCACACAGAGCTTTCTTCTGTTCCTTTTGTGTTCAGCGTATATTGGGCATCTGATGGGAGCTGTTACACAAGAAAAGGGTTGTTTTTCTAGATGAATAACTAACTGGTGCCTGCAAAGCCACCCAGTACACCGTAATTACAAACTGGAAGCTAATAGTTGGTGCATGAACCACTTCCTTTATGAGTTACTCGGATTTATTCACAATTTTTCTCATTGGAAGGGCCATGTCTCCTGGCTCTACCTCTAATAATGGTGATAATCATAATAACTGTAATAATGCAGCACTGCTTTCTAATTACAAAGAAAATTTCTTCTCTGGAGCTCAAAGCGCTTCACAGACATTATCTCATTCATTCTCATAAGCTGTGTGCTTCTTGTTGGATACCAGTAGGATCATAGTAACAAGGTGACCAAGTTCCACTTCTCAGTGTTCTTTTTATTTAAAGATTTATTTTATTTGTTTGAAAGGCAGGGTGATACAGAGAAAGGGAGAAGGAGAGAGGGAGCAGGAGAGAGATAGCTTCCATCTGCTGGTTCACTCCAGAAATGGCCAGCATGGCCTCTGCTGGTACAGGCGAAAGCCAGGAGCCTGGAACTCCATCCGAGTCTCCCATGTGGGTGGCAGGGGCCCAAGCACTTGGACCATCATCCACTGCTTTCCCAGGCGCATTAGCAGCTGGATGGAAGTGGAGCAGCTGGAACTCAAACTGTTGCTCCAATAATGGGATGCTGGCAACGCAACTGATGGCTTAACATGCTACATCACAATGACAGTCCTTTCTCAATATTCTTACAGGGCCAAGATGGCAAGGGGAACAATGAGACTCCCCAGACATTTGGCTATTTATGAATAGTCTTTATTGTGCAACCCATCTGCATACTGGCTGCAGGTGGATAGTAAGGACACTATGTAGTTTCAGCATGTGTTTAGAAGGGGCTTTGCATTTCAGCCGCCTGTGAACACAGGTTTAGCATTTGATGTCAACAAAAAATCTGGCAAAAGCAAAAATTCACCCAAGTCGCTAGTAATCTATTATTGTTGCTGCTTCACTTGGGGGAGTCTCACAAATTGGTCAGTCCTCCAAAGCAGCGGTCAGCAAACTGTGGCTCATAGGCCACATATGACTAAGAGCGGTTTCCATGGTTTTAAGTGGTTATATATAAAACGGCTCTGTAAGGTACTATGGAGCATCCTAGTTTCTGCCCCTTGAATCCCAAAGTCTAAAATATTTACCATGTGGTTCTATATTTAAAAACTTTACCATGCTTTTCCTGCTCCCAAGAATAGATCAAGAGCTCAGGGCCTGTACAGTGGGAGGCGAGCAGGCTGGGTCATCCCCAAGGCATCTCAGGGGACACTCAGGAGAGATCCTGGTGCTGAAACTCCTAAGGCCATCATTGCCATGATATGGGGTGGGGAATCTTTATCCCACCAAGAGCAGTTTGGATATTCATAACATCATGTGTGGACCACACATGCTATAGATTTATTGAGTTTCAAATCCTACCTGTTGTTACCCTGGCAGGGCCAGACCGAATGGTTCTGAGGACCTTATGTGGCCCTCAGGCTGGACGCACCTCATTCCTGCCAGATAGTAGGCTTAAGATGTAGTCATGATTTGATGGTTCTCCATATGTCCATTTAATTTCTCAGTGATAATATTTCTAGGGTCTTAACTATGTATTCTATGCAGAAAAGCTATTCTGCAATTCCCTAATATGGCCACATTAAGTGATCTTTATTTCCTCTTGGGATTCAGCTCATTAAGCTGTGGTACTGCCACACAAGTCATACTTGTATGTGTTTCTAATAGTACATATTGCTTGTGTCTGGAATGCTTTATTTTTAGTAGAAAAACAGGATTAAAAGCACAGTCATGGCACACCTTGGAGATGTTTATTAGTCTCTGTGGTCAGGGAATAAGCAGTGGGTGTGGAGGAGTTGATTTATTAATGTTCCCAAGATGTTTTGCTTTTTCTGATCTCTTAGCTTTGGATTAAGCCACAGCCTAAGCTCCAAGGAATTTAACATTCAGAACCTGCTTAGAGACAGAGTTTGATAAGCATCCCCAAGGAGAGGACCAGTTGGTAGATGATCCTGGATTCCCAGGGTTTCCAAGGCCTACTTGACCATTTAATCTATGTCTGCAGTGGACAGTAACCTCTCTGGTCTCCAGGTACTACCCAGGTGGGCATTCTGATAACTTGCTTTCCTACCTATTCATTCCTTCCCACTTTTTACTCTACTGAACCAAAAATATGATAGAGTAAAATGAGAACTGGGGAACCAGACCATATTAGATATTTTCATATTTTGAGATGTATGCTATTTTGGGGAAGATGTGACAAATATTTAGTACAGGCCAGCGCCGCGGCTCACTAGGCTAGGCTAATCCTCTGCCTGTGCTGACACCCCAGGGTTCTAGTCCTGGTTGGGGCACTGAATTCTGTCCGGTTGCTCCTCTTCCAGTCCAGCTCTCTGCTGTGGCCCGGGAAGGCAGTGGAGGGTGGCCCAAGTGCTTGGGCCCTGCACCCAAATGGGAGACCAGGAGGAAGTACCTGGCTCTTGGCTTCGGATCGGCACAGCGTGCTGGCCATAACGGCCATTTGAGGGGTGAACCAACGGAAAAAGGAAGACCTTTCTCTCTGTCTCTCTCACTCACCGTCTAACTCTGCCTGTCAAAAAACAAACATACAAACAGATATTTAGTACAGCGGGACAGTGATTTTCAGCAATGATGTTTGGGTTGTATCTTTGGCTACATCCTGAATTTGCAGAGTTGATCTCTGAAGCTGATGGAGTAAAAGACAAGGTTGTGTACGTGTTCCCTGGGTAGAGTGATCTTTGAGTGTAGATATTATACAACAACAAATTCAGCCCTACTTGTGAGCCTGGGTGTATACTCTGTAATATCTTGCTTTATCAGAGGAGAAAGCATGAATTATAAACAGTGGCTGGAGGACTAGTCAACAGAACAAACCCATTTTATGTGACTCTGAGACTCACGTTGGTTGTGAAAGAGATGAGTCACAGTCATGTCACCATTTAAGCCAAGATGTTATGATTGATGGCAACAGATTAACAGATGGCAGAGCAAGTTGTAAAATAATATTGGAAGTAAATGTTAAAGTTCTACTTGACACTTGAAAAAGTAACTGTTGATCTGATAGCAAAAGCACAGAAAGAGAAAGAAAAATAAATAGGATTTTATCAAAATTTAAAACTTTGGAGCTTCAAAAAATACTACTAAGAAAGCAAAAAGACAACCTACATACTGGAAGAGAATATTTTCAAATATATTTTCAAAAGGGACCAATATGCAGACTATATAAAAAAAAAAAACTGACTGAGCTGCGCAAGCTGCAGGGTCTGCGCGCAAGTGCTCGAAGGGGAGTGCAACAGCGGGGAGACTTGGGAAGTCCAGGGCTCCGAGTCCACACATCGGCGCTGGAAGGGGAGCAGACCTGCGTGGAGAGCGTGGGAGCCCACAGTTCGGGACATCAGCGGCAGACTCAACACACCAGCGCTGGAACGCGAGGTGAGCCGAACCTCAATAACCCGAGACACCGGCAGGCAAGCGGAGAGAGGAGACTAGAGGGAACGACCCCCGGGGCGGGGGGGACTTCACCAAGCTAACTGGAAGAGAGAGAGAGGGAAAAAAAAAAAAGGTGACTGGTATGGACACGGGTTTCTCTCTCTCCGCTCACCTCTCAAGGGCGAGCAAGACAAAGAGCAGGCGCCATCTTGGACATACGTCATAAGCAGAGCGACCTCAGGTCTGCACCGGCCCTGAGCCTAGCAGTAAAACCTGACTCTGGGTGGGGCGAATTAACAGGAGATTAGGACTTAGTAAATTTATGGTGCTACTGAACTGAGACTGTGAAAAAAGAGACGGTGGGGGAGAGAACTCACGGAATTCACGTGAGCACTCTCCAGAGACGCTACAATTCCGTAACTTTGGCAACCCAGTGGGAGACTGAAGGAGAATTTGAGCCCACTCTAAGGGCCGAACAGATTCCCTGTGTGGTCCTTGGGAAAGAGCTTCTGATCTCTGGCTCCTGTGGGTATATCATTTGCCTGCTAACTACCTCCAACTTTGTTCAGCTGTGCAGAATAACTTCCCTGTTGAATCAAAAAAAAAAGAGAGAGAGAGAGAGAGAGAGAGAGAGAGAGAGAGAGAGGTTTACCACGCCTAACCTGGGAGTGTCACCTTTGGCACACCAAACAGAGCTCTCAGGCCACACCCATCTCAAGCCCTAAGGCTCCATCAAAAACAGATAGTCCACTTAATCTAGAGTCATAGTATAACAAGAAAAAGCACCACAGTGAAGAAACCAAATATCTCCAATATGACAAATAACAAACGCAAAAACCAAGGTAATAAAAACAAGGAAGTCACCATGAAGCCCTCAAATGAAAAAGACACCCCAATTCAAGATTATGAGGATGATGACATAGAAGAAATGCAAGAAGCAGATCTCAAAAAATTGATAAGAACATTAAGAAGTTCTCAAAAACAAATTCTTGAACTACAGAAATCCTTAATGGACAAGATAGAAAATCTCTCTCGTGAAAATGAAATATTAAGGAGGAATCAAAATGAAACGAAACAACTAGTACAACAGGAAACTGGGATAGTGACTGAAGTGAAGAATTCAATAGATCAAATGAAAAACACAATAGAGAGCCTTACAAACAGAATGGGAGAAGCAGAAGAGAGAATATCGGACTTAGAAGACAGAGAACAGGAAAGGATACAGTCAGACCAAAGAAAAGAAGAGGAAATTAGGAATCTAAAACATATTGTCGGGAATCTTCAGGATACTATTAAAAAACCCAACATTCGGGTTCTAGGAGTTCCTGAAGGCATGGAGAGGGAGAAAGGATTAGAAGGCCTTTTTAGTGAGATATTAGCAGAAAATTTCCCAGGTTTGGAGAAGGACAGAGAAATCCTAGTACAGGAAGCTCACAGAACCCCTAATAAACACGACCAAAAGAGACCCTCACCACGGCACGTTGTAATTAAACTCTCCACAGTGAAACATAAAGAAAAGATCCTAAAATGTGCAAGAGAGAAACGTCAGATTACTCTCAGAGGATCTCCAATCAGACTCACAGCTGACTTCTCATCAGAAACTCTACAAGCTAGGAGGGAATGGCAAGATATAGCCCAGGTACTAAGAGAGAACAACTGCCAGCCCAGAATATTATATCCTGCAAAGCTATCATTTGTGAATGAAGGTGAAATAAAGACTTTTCATAACAAACAGAAATTGAAAGAATTTGTTGCCACTCGTCCAGCCCTGCAAAAGATGCTTAAAGATGTGTTACACACAGAAACAAAGAAACACGGTCATCAATATGAAAGAAGGTAAAGGAAGGAAACCAAGGAAGGAAAGCTCACAGCAAAAGATCACAGGGAATTCAAAGCATATATTAGAACTTATCTTTGGCAAATGGCAGGGCAAAGTTACCACTTATCATTAGTCACATTGAACGTGAATGGCCTGAACTGTCCAGTTAAAAGACACCGTTTGGCTGATTGGGTTAAAAAACAAAACCCATCTATTTGCTGCTTACAAGAAACACATCTTTCCAACAAAGATCCATACAGACTGAAAGTGAAAGGCTGGAAAAAGATATACCATGCCAACAGAAATGAAAAAAGAGCAGGCGTAGCCATCTTAATATCAGACACCATAAACTTTACCACAAAAACCATTAAGAGAGACAAAGAGGGACACTACATAATGATTAAGGGATCAATTCAACAGGAAGATATAACAATTATCAATGTATATGCACCTAACTACAGGGCACCGGTTTATCTAAAAGATTTGTTAACGGACTTAAAGGGAGACTTAGACCCCAATACAATAGTACTGGGGGACTTCAATACTCCACTCTCAGAAATAGACAGATCAATAGGACAGAAGATCAACAAGGATACAGTAGATTTAAACGACACTATAGCCCAAATGGATCTAACAGATATATACAGAACTTTCAATCCTACAGCTAAAGATTATACATTCTTCTCAGCAGTACATGGAACCTTCTCTAGGATTGACCACATACTAGGCCATAAAGCAAGTCTCAGCAAATTCAAAAGAATTAGAATCATACCATGCAGCTTCTCAGACCATAAAGGAATGAAGTTGGAAATGAACAACTCAGGAATCCCTAGAGCATACGCAAACACATGGAGATTGAACAACATGCTCCTGAATGAACAATGGGTCATAGAAGAAATCAAAAGAGAAATCAAAAACTTTCTGGAAGTAAATGAGGATAACAGCACAACATACCAAAACTTATGGGACGCAGCAAAAGCAGTGTTAAGAGGAAAGTTTATATCAATAGGTGCCTACATCAAGAAATTGGAAAGGCACCAAATAGATGAGCTTTCTATTCACCTCAAGGATCTAGAAAACCTACAGCAAACCAGACCCAAATCTAGTAGGAGAAGAGAAATAATTAAAATCAGAGAAGAAATCAACAGGATTGAATCAAGAAAAACATTCCAAAAAATCAGCCAAACGAGGAGCTGGTTTTTTGAAAAAATAAACAAAATTGACACCCCATTGGCCCAACTAACTAAAAAAAGAAGAGAAAAGACCCAAATCAATAAAATCAGAGATGAAAAAGGAAATGTAACAACAGACACCACAGAAATAAAAAGAATCATCAGAAATTACTACAAGGACTTGTATGCCAGCAAACAGGGAAACCTATAAGAAATGGATAGATTCCTGGACACATGCAACCTACCTAAATTGAACCAGGAAGACATCGAAAACCTAAACAGACCCATAACTGAGACAGAAATTGAAACAGTAATAAAGGCCCTCCCAACAAAGAAAAGCCCAGGACCAGATGGATTCACTGCTGAATTCTACCAGACATTTAAAGAAGAACTAACTCCAATTCTTCTCAAACTATTCAGAACAATTGAAGAAGAGGGAATCCTCCCAAATTCTTTCTATGAAGCCAGCATCACCTTAATTCCTAAGCCGGGAAAAGATGCAGCACTGAAAGAGAATTACAGACCAATATCCCTGATGAACATAGATGCAAAAATCCTCAATAAAATTCTCGCCAATAGAATGCAACAACACATCAGAAAGATCATCCACCCAGACCAAGTGGGATTTATCCCTGGTATGCAGGGATGGTTTAATGTGCGCAAGACAATCAATGTGATACACCACATTAACAGACTGCAGAAGAAAAACCATATGATTCTCTCAATAGATGCCGAGAAAGCATTTGATAAAATACAACACCCGTTCATGATGAAAACTCTAAGCAAACTGGGTTTGGAAGGAACATTCCTCAATACAATCAAAGCAATCTATGAAAAACCCACAGCCAACATCCTATTGAATGGGGAAAAGTTGGAAGCATTTCCACTGAGATCTGGGACCAGACAGGGATGTCCACTCTCACCACTGCTATTCAATATAGTTCTGGAGGTTCTAGCCAGAGCTATTAGGCAAGAAAGAGAAATTAAAGGGATACAAATTGGGAAGGAAGAACTCAAACTATCCCTCTTTGCAGATGACATGATTCTTTATTTAGGGGACCCAAAGAACTCTACCAAGAGACTATTGGAACTCATAGAAGAGTTTGGCAAAGTAGCAGGGTATAAAATCAATGCACAAAAATCAACAGCCTTTGTATACACAGACAATGCCATGGCTGAGGAAGAAATTCTAAGATCAATCCCATTCACAATAGCTACAAAAACAATCAAATACCTTGGAATAAACTTAACCAAGGACGTTAAAGATCTCTACGATGAAAATTACAAAACCTTAAAGAAAGAAATAGAAGAGGATACCAAGAAATGGAAAAATCTTCCATGCTCATGGATTGGAAGAATCAATATCATCAAAATGTCCATTCTCCCAAAAGCAATTTATAGATTCAATGCAATACCAATCAAGATACCGAAGACCTTCTTCTCAGATCTGGAAAAATTGGTGCTGAAATTTATATGGAGGCACAAGAGACCTCGAATAGCTAAAGCAATCTTGTACAACAAAAACAAAGCCGGAGGCATCACAATACCAGATTTCAGGACATACTACAGGGCAGTTGTAATCAAAACAGCATGGTACTGGTACAGAAACAGAAGGATAGACCAATGGAACAGAATTGAAATACCAGAAATCAACCCAAACATCTACAGCCAACTTATATTTGATCAAGGATCTAAAACTAATTCCTTGAGCAAGGACAGTCTATTCAATAAATGGTGCTGGGAAAATTGGATTTCCACGTGCAGAATCATGAAGCAAGACCCCTACCTTACACCTTACACAAAAATCCACTCAACATGGATTAAAGACCTAAATCTACGACCTGACACCATCAAGTTACTAGAGAACATTGGAGAAACCCTTCAAGATATTGGCACAGGCAAAGAGTTTCTGGAAAAGACCCGGGAGGCACAGGCAGTCAAAGCCAAAATTAACTATTGGGATTGCATCAAATTGAGAAGTTTCTGTACTGCAAAAGAAACAGTCAGGAGAGTGAAGAGACAACCGTCAGAATGGGAAAAAATATTTGCAAACTATGCAACAGATAAAGGGTTAATAACCAGAATCTACAAAGAGATCAAGAAACTCCACAAAAACAAAACCAACAACCCAATTAAGAGATGGGCCAAGGACCTCAATAGACATTTTTCAAAAGAGGAAATCCAAATGGCCAACAGGCACATGAAAAAATGTTCAAGGTCATTAACAATCAGAGAAATGCAAATCAAAACCACAATGAGGTTCCACCTCACCCCGGTTAGAATGGCTCACATTCAGAAATCTACCAACAACAGATGCTGGCGAGGATGTGGGGAAAAAGGGACACTAACCCACTGTTGGTGGGAATGCAAACTGGTCAAGCCACTATGGAAATCAGTCTGGAGATTCCTCAGAAACCTGAAGATAACCCTACCGTTCGACCCAGCCATCCCACTCCTTGGAATTTACCCAAAGGAATTTAAATTGGCAAACAAAAAAGCGGTCTGCAGCCTAATGTTTATTGCAGCACAATTCACAATAGCTAAGACCTGGAACCAACCTAAATGCCCATCAACGGTAGACTGGATAAAGAAATTATGGGATATGTACTCTTTAGAATACTATACTGCAGTAAGAAACAACGAAATCCAGTCATTTGCAACAAAATGGAGGAATCTGGAACACATCATGCTGAGTGAAATAAGCCAGTCCCAAAGGGACAAATACCATATGTTCTCCCTGATCGGTGACAACTGACTGAACACCAAAAAGGAAACTTGTTGAAGTGAAAGGGACACTATGGGAAACGGTGACTTGATCAGCATAGCCCTGACTGTTAATGAACAACTTAATACATTATCCCTCTTAGTAGTTTTTTTGTCTGTTCTACTTAATATGACTGATTTAATTCTGTAATTAATACACAGTTATTCTTAAGTGTTGAAATTTAACTGAAATGTGATCCCTGTTAAACATAAGAGTGGGAATAAGAGAGGGAAGAGATATATAATTTGGGACATGCTCAAGCTGACTTGCCCCAAATGGTAGAGTTAGAAACATACCAGGGGACTCCAATTTAATCCCATCAAGGTGGCATGTACCAATGCCATCTCACTAGTCCAAGTGATCAATTTCAGTTCGCAATTGATCATAATGAAAGGACTAAGAGTCAAAGGGAGCACATAAGCAAGTCTAGTACCTGCTAACACTAACCGATAGAATAAATAAAGGGGAGAGTGATCCAACATGGGAAGTGAGATACTCAGCAGACTCATAGAATGGCAGATGCCCTAAATAGCACTCTGGCCTCAGAATCAGCCCTAAAGGCATTCAGATCTGGCTGAAAAGCCCATGAGAGTATTTCAGGCATGGAAAGCCAAGACACTCTGGCAAAAGATCTCTGTGAGTGAGATCTCAGTGGAAAGAACAGGTCTTCAAAGAAGGAGGTGCCTTTCTCTGAAGGGAGGAGAGAACCTCCACTTTGACTATGACCTTGCCTAAACAAGATAAGAGTCGGAGAACTCAAGGGGCTTCCATAGCCTTGGAAACTCATGACTGGAGCATAGGGAGATTACTGATGCCATAGACAGGAGTGTCAATTGGTAAAGTCAACAACAGGAGTCACTGTGCACTTACTCCTCATGTAGGATCTCTGTCCTTAATGTGCTGTGCATTGAGATTTAATGCTATAACGAGTACTCAAATAATATATTTCACTTTGTGTTTCTATGGGGGTGCAAACTGTTGAAATCTTTACTTAATGCATACTAAACTGATCCTCTGTAAAAAAAAAAAAAAAAAAAAAAAAAAGTAAAGAAAAGAAACTATCAACTCCCAACTTGACTCTCACTGGGATTAAACATGACAATAGGTCTGATCTGATTTCATCATCATTAAAAAAAATCATCTATTATTTTTCACTTTATGTTTCTGTGTGGGAGCAAACTGTTGAAATCCTTACTTAATGTATACTAAGCTGATCTTCTGTATATTAAGATAATCGAAAATGAATCTTGATGTGAATGGAAGGGGAGAGGGAGTGGGAAAGGGGAGGGTTGTGGGTGGGAGGGACGGTATGGGGGGGAAGCCATAGTAATCCATTATTCGTACTTTGGAAACGTATATTCATTAAATAAAAGTTAAAAAAAAAAAAAAAAAAACTTCAACTCAGTGATTAAAAGTGAACAAATTAATTCAAAAATGGGCAAAGAACTTGAGTGGACATTTCTCCAAAAAATATACAAATGGTTAATAAACACATAAAAATATGTTGAATAATATGAGTCATCAGGGAAACATAAATCAAAACACAAGGTGATACCACTCCACACCTACTAGGATGGACATAATCATAAAAAGCAAACAGAAAATAACAAGCACTGGTGAGGATATGTAGAAACTAGAACATTTGAGCATTGCTGATCAAAATGTAAAATGGTGTTGCCATTGTGAAGAGCAACAGGTGGCTCCTCAAAACATTAAGCATGTATATTCCTGCCATAGGATACAGCAATTCCTGTTGTAGGTCTACATCCAAAAGATTTGAAAGCAGGAGCTCAAATAGTTATCTGTACATTAATGCTCATAGCAGCATTGTGCAAAATAGTCCAAAGCAGGGAACAACCCAAGTGTACATCAACAGATGAATAAATGAGCAAAAGCTGGTGTATACATACAATGGAATTCTATTCAGCTGTAAAAAAGAATGGAATTTTGACAAATGTTACCACATGGACAGACCTTGAAGATGTGATGCTTAATGAAATAATTCATATGCTTAAATAATCTGCAAGTCCACTTAAATGGGATATCTAGAATAGGAAAATTCAATCAGACAGAAAGTAGAATGGAAGTTACCCAAGAACAGGGGTAGGGGATGATGTGAAATTGTTGGTTAATGGGAGAACTTTTTGGGGGATGATAAAAAAGTTTCCAGAAAAAATAGTGGTGAAGATTACACAACATTTTTAATGCATTTAATGCCATTGAATTGTAAAAATGGTTACAAATGGCTAAAATGATAAATATACATATTATGTATAATTCAACCCAATAAAAAAATCTAAGTAATCTTTGATATTCATGTTAGTACTTGTTTTTTGCCCAAGTGCCAACTTCTTGTGTTCTTCTTTTGGGCTTTTGTTCTCATCATTGGAAAGATGGTTTTCTAACTGGAAACTGATGGCAGAGCTGCCTGGAACAACAGCTGTGCTTCTTCACTTCTCTCTGAGAAATGGAGCCTTGTCTGCAGTTATAATTTCAGCACATGTGGACGGAGCTTGTAATACATGTATTAGAGAGCAGAGCTACAATTCATCTTAATGATGGTATGCGAAAGAACATCTCAGCAGGGCACCCTAATGAAATGACAATTGGTTGAAGACTTAGAAGATTAAAAATACCTAAGACTTTCAGAAGCCATATCTACTCTCATTTGGATCCTTTAAGCAGTAGTGTAAAATTATGTTTTCTGCCAAACAACAAGAAAGCTTACAGAAAACAGAGCAAAAATCCTTTTAATATTTTTTGGGCTATAGCCATTAAAAAATGTCTAACCAGAAAAATTAAAAATACGAACTGAATTCTCAGATTTGACTACATCATATAGACAGCATTCTGGGAGAAACTTCTTTAGGAATAGACTACAGTATTACTCAAAATTTTCTTAAAGTAAACTAATTTTCTATATGGAGCAGATTATTTTGTTTAGCCCTGTGATAGACAGAGTATATACATTCTTTCATTTAAACCCCTAAAACAGTCTTACAAGGCAGGTAAAGCCACTACACTGAGGAGAAAACTCGTAATAAGTATTACATAAATTGGTTGGTGCTCATGGTAGACGGAGCTTCAATGTTAAGGCCTGATTATCATGGAATAGCAAAAACTTGGCCATATTGTTTGTCCCATTTTGTAATCAGCACATCAATCAATACTACAAAGAAAAAAAATATGGACAAGTAAAGTCTTCTTTGCTAGACCCAACATATCAAACAAAAGGCAACACATTTGATGACAATCTTGATGTGAATGGAAGGGAAGAGGGAGTGGGAAAGGGGAGGGTTGCAGGTGGGAGGGGCGTTATGGGGAGGAAGCCACTGTAATCCATAAGCTGTACTTTGGAAATTTATATTCATTAAATAAAAGTTTAAAAAAATTCTATATTCTTTCTCTACCTCAATCACACTGGAAATCTGATACAACATTCCCTGTCCCAGTGTCTCCAAGAAAAATATCACTGAGTATCTACTTTTTCCAAGTCCTATCCTAGTCACCTTCACATGAATGACCTTTTCTAATTGATTCATCCATTTTAGTTATTTTCCTCATATACATGTTGCAGAGAAGAAAGGATGAATATATCCTATGTGACAATGATGGGCCAGTATTTACTAGTGACATTACAAACCACTACAAGGTATAATTAATCAGTAATATTCCTTAAAATTTTCTTATATTAAATGCATTTAACAATCTTAAAAGTTTAAAGTATTTCAGAGTTAACAAATTATATTCAAACATTATACAATGGATTATAGGAGTCACATTATCTCATATTGTGTTTGTCAATAAATTTGATTAATATTTGTACAACTTTGTAAAGATTTACTTATTTACCTGAAAGGCACGGAAGCAGACAGAGGGACAGACAGAGAGAAATAGAGAGGGAGAAGGGGGAGAGAGAGAGAGAGGGATCTTCCATTTGTTGGCTCACTCTCAAAATGGCCACAATGGGCCAAGTGGAAGCCAGGAGCCAGGAACTCCATCTTGGTCTCCCACATGGGTGGCAGGGGCCCAAGTACTTGGATCATCTTCCACTGCCTTCCCTGGCACATCAGCAGGAGCTGGATGGGAAACGGAGCAATCAGGACTTGAACCAGTCCACCAATACGGGTTGCTAGCATTGCAAATGATGAGTTAATCCACTGTGCCATAATGCTGGCCACTGTACATCTCTTCAAAAAGTGTGGTATTCTGAAAATTTCCTAATATCAATGTGACTGGGTGAATGAAAGTCAGAGGTACCTTACCAATTTTATCCTATACGGGCCAAAAATGTGACCAAAATACACGACTAAGTCTGCTTTGAGATCATCCTGTGCTTTTTGTAAAGCTATGATTTAGTAAATAATAAGAGACCTATAAATAAATCTTGGTATATAATGACAATCCTGTGAATTGACTGGACATTTGATCTATAGCACATGAATTAATAACCTACATTTTTAAGTATAGTCTTTTCCTATTATGCCCTTATAAGTCTTTTTTTTTTTTTAAAGATTTATTTATTTATTTGAAAGGCAGAGTTACAGAGAGGCAGAAGCAGAGAGAGAGAGAGAAAGAGAGTGGTCTTCCATTCATGAGCCACTCCCCAAATGACTGTAATGGCTGGGGCTGGGCCAAGCTGAAGCCAGGAGCTTCCTCCTTGTCTCCCATGTGAGTGCAGAGTCCCAAGCACTTGGGCCATCCTTTGCTGCCTTCCCAGGCACATGAGCAGGGAGCTGATCAGAAGTGGAGCAGCTGGGACTCGAACCAGCGCTTGTATGGGATGCTGGCATCGCAGGCAGCAGCTTTACCTGTTACGCCACAAGGTCTGCCCCCATGTTCTCTTCTCCAGAACCACAGTTGCTTGCTAACTACAAAACAACCTTGGGATAACTTACTTCTAAAGAATAGTATTAACACCATTGTGAGAAACACTGTAATTCGTCTTGTGAATTATGAATACTATTGATTTTTCACCATGTTTACCAAAATCGAAACACTGAGAGGCTTCTTCAGTTCTGTTGGTAGGCTGTGGTTCAAAACAAGTTATGCTGAACCTCGGGGCTCTTAGGTCTCCGGACACTGTTCCCCAATGCAAAATAAATTAGCAAACATGCAAATAAGTACATAAACACATCTATAAAATACGATGTTTGAACATTAGAGTCACTCTGAAATTGGTGCATAACAGAAAAGGGAAAGACAAATTAAACATCTGTGATCTTTAGGTCAATGGAGTTCAAATGACTCCTGCTGGGCTATGCCATGGAGGGGCGTAGGAAGAGGGAGCAAGGTCAGGGCTGGCTCTTTTGTGTCTCTCAGTCTGATTTTCAGATGAAATTTCTGTTAGAAACGGAGTCTATGAGAAAACAGTTTGAAAACCTCTGGTTTACAGTCTCTTAAGTGTGGGAAAAAATTTTTAAAAGATTTGTTTATTTGAAAGGCAGAGTTACTGAGAAAAAGAGAAGAGAGAGAGAGAGAGAGAGAGAGAGAGAGAGAGAGAGAGAGAGAGAGAGAATCTTCTATCCGCTGGTTCATTCCCCAAATGGCTGCAACAGCCAGAGCTGCGCCAATCCAAAGCCAGGAACCAGGAGCCTCTTCGGGGTCTCTCATGTGGGAGCAGGGGCCCAAGCACTCAGGCCATCTTCCACTGCTTTCCAGGCCATAGCAGAGAGCTGGATTGGAAGTGGAGCACCCGGGACACGAACCGGCACCCATATGGGCTGCTGGTACCTCAAGAGCCAGTTTTACTGGTTATACCACAGCACCAGCCCCAGAAATTTTTTTTAGTTACCCTTCAAAGACATTTTAATAAATATTTTAAATTCATCTGAAGTCTTTGAATAAACATATCAAGAAGATGGCGCTACATGGCTTTGTAATCAGCCTGGGCGGTAAAAATCGGAGAGGCCTCATTTGTGTTCCGAGCGAGCTCGGGTAACTTACGTGTCTAAGAGCGGGAACTGTGGCACAGCAGCTCTAGCTGCTGCTTCTAACTCCAGCATCCCATACCACAACACTAGCTTGAGTCCTGGCTGTTCCACGTGCCATCCAGCTCCCTGTGGATGTGCCTGGGAAACATGAGATGGCCCAAGTACCTGGGCTTCTGCTACCCATGTGGGAGACCTGGATGGAGTGATGGAGTTCTGGGTTCCTTGTGGCCAAGTGGGGAGTGAGCCAGTGGATGGACGATATCTCTCTCTCTTTCTCTCACTTTGCCTTTCAAATAAACAGAAATAAACATTTTTTTTTTTTTTTTTGTAAAGCTACACGTCTACACATCAGGATTCTTCACAATGCTTGGCTTCTGAGGCACTCGGTCATGTTGGGTTTACGTTTGAATTTCTAACACTAGCACAGTGACAGACACGTTACTGAGTCTGCAGTGTGTGGTTGTTGAATTAAATTGTTTAATGTCATGAAATAATTTTGAGTGATCACACTTTCACACTTTGGCCTTTGTGTAGAATTCAAACAATATGAAACACAGTAGCTGTTTTCTCCTTTGTGTGGAAGACTGACTTACTGGCTAGAATCAAGTGTCATTTATTTCTAGAAAGTTAGAGGTTTGGGGCTGGTGCTGTGGCATAGCGGGAAAAGCCGCCACCTGCAGTGTTGGCATCCCATATGGGTGCTGATTCATGTCCCAGCTGCTCTTCTTCTGACCCAGCTCTCTGCTTATGGCCTGGGAAAGCAGTGGAAGATGGGCCGAGTGCTTGGGCCTCTGCACCTGCATGGGAGACTTGGAAGAAGCTCATGGCTTGTGGTTTTGGACTGGCCCCACTCCTGCCATTGTGGCCATTTGGGGAGTGAACCAGCAGATGGAAAACCTCTCTCTGCCTCTGCTTCTGCCTCTATGTAACTCTGCCCTTCAAATAAATAAATAAACCTTTTAATAACAACAACAAAAAAATAAAGAGGTGTTTGATTTTCTACTTTATTCCAAACCTCTGGGAAAGAAATATGCTGCAAATAATGATTTTTTTCCTTTACTAACCTGACAAAAACAAAATCCACCATTCCTCAATCTAAAGAGTTTGACATCTTCACACACGACAGTTAAGTATTTACGCTTACAAAGAAAATAATGGGTAAGATTTCTGAATGTCTCAGGCAGGTTAATGGTGGCCTAGGTAAGTTCAGGGTACTGCGGGTTAAGTTTCAGACTCATCTGGGCCCAAGGTTCTGGGTATACAAGTCTCCCTGAGAGCAGAAAAGAATTTCCACCAACAAAACAAAGTTGGACAAACCTTCATAAACCAACTCCCATTAAACTTCCCAGAGTTCTATAAATAGGGGAACTTCATTTCCTTTTGATGTTTGTGAGAGTTCCAAGGCTGGGGTTAACCAAAGCAATCTGAAAAGGCACTTCTTTGAAAATAATATTAATTCAAACTTACAGCCGTCTTATGAGACTAAAACTGTCTGAAGCAGTAACCTAGACTTCATATTTATAGTCATAGATACTAAAATTTTATGTGAATATTTTATGTAACAAACAAAAATGAGTAACATAGAGGAAAATGGATAGTGCTAATTTCTATTAGAAATTTATTGTCCTTAGCATTCAGCAGTGAGGCGTTTCAGTGGCATCCCCTAGAATGTGTAGCCCTTAAGCTCACATTGGCTGTTACTCTGCACCTCTTTCCTAGCCTTTGTCTGTTTTACTCATTTCCAGTATCTTTCCTCACCTCATTCCATCTCTTGCTTGAGCTAAACACTGTTTTGTATTTTTGCTTTCTCAATCCCATTGTGAATTCAGAATACACACACACATGCACACATCAGAAAGACACATGCACACACAGAAACATATACATGTACACTTCAGATATACAACACTTATATGTGTATATCACATACACATGTTCACATACCAGATATACACACATACACAGATATCCACATACATGCACACATACCACACACATATAGGTACATCCCACACATACAGGCAATACTACACACATGCATACACACATATGCACAACTACATACACATGCATGCACATACTAGACCGCTGCATGCATGCATTAGACACATACACATGAAAACATTACACACATACAAGCATACAACAGATACACAGACAAACACGCTAAAGGGTCTCTACTATCATCAAGAACACACAGGAACAGATATTTGTTGGAGTCGATAAGATACTAATTGGAATACCTGGAACCCATGTGAGTCCTGACTCTGCTTCTAGTTAGTGCTTCCTACTAATGTGCACCCTGGAAGGCAGCAGGTGATAGCTGAATTAGCTGGGTCCCTGGACTGAGTTCCAGTCTCCCAGCTTCCATCCAAATCAGCCCTAGCCACTGTAAGCATTTGGGGAGTGAACCAGGAGATGGAAGACATCTCCACCCCCCTCTGCCTTTCAAATAAAATAAGCAAATATTTTTAAAAAGTAAAAAAATGAGCAAATTAAGACACCCTACATAAGGAATTTGGTATAAGATCCTCAAAGTAAGGTGAAGCACAGTGAGTGGTCTGGTAGCACAGCATGGGTAGCACAGTATGGGTCTGGAATGGTGCTGTCAAGGTCATGCGTTCAATCTCTGAATGGATGAGTTTAGCGTCACACACACAACAACTCTATTCCATGTCCCCAGAATACTCCCTGGCCCCCAAAGGTGGCTTCCTCTTACTGTTGCTCAGGAGATGTGCAGTGGCCAGGGAAATAACAGCATTTCATAAGCCTATGTGTACACCAGTCCTTTGTTTAAAAAGACTCTTTTTAAAAAGTCTTTTTTTAAAAAGACTCATTATCTTAAGAATTTCTATTCCACAAGACAAACTTTAAGACATGCTGACCACAGTATTTAAACATCCCAGTATGAGAGTAGATGAGCAAACTGGTGATCTGGTTCTGCCTAATTTCAGAGACACAATGTGGAAGAGCCTGGGCTCTGGAATTAGACAAACTTGAGTTTGACTTCAATTATTTCTTTCATCACTTGGAGAGCTGTGCTGTACGCCAGTTGTGTAACCTTGGAAGCTGACCTCGTTCTACAAAACAGATAACAACTCCTTTGCATGTAGTTGTAAGGATCAGACACCACATGAGCGAAGGTTTATCGTCTTATCCTCTCCATAAACAGTGGATGTAATCATCACTCTGACTGTCGCCTTTTCACCTCCTCTGTTGTGTGCATTCACGTAGTCCCTACCTCACAGCCCAGCAGACACCTTGCCAACCATCCATATGGGACGCCACTGATTTGACAAGTATGCAAACTTTATTGTGACTGCAATCGCAGTGCGTGCATTTTGCTTTGGTCTCTCAGAGATGATGTCCAATTCATCAGATATAGGATGTCTGATAAAAAGTTGAAGCAAACTTATTCTAAAGGGAGATTTAGAGAAATACGTGGCAATTATAAATTATAATTATATATAAATTATAGTTACAAATGCAGAGGAAGAGGGGATAACTGTCCTACTCAAAGGCAATCACATCACCGAATATGACGACCCACGCTGAGTGCTACCTGGAGGTACATTCAGATATGCTGAGAACTCTTCTTACACAGCACTACTCACTGGACTCTGATCACTGCTGTTTGCTTTGGTGTTGCCTTACTTCTTTTGGCTCGTGAAACGATGATGCCCACCATTCTGGAGTGTCAGGGAGAAAAGGGCTTGAAAATCACTGCTCTCGTCCCATCAGGTCACATTTGGTCCCTGCACATACCAAGCTCTTTCTGGCTTCTCTGAATTGGCACAAAACAAATAAACAAACAACATCCAAAAACCAAAAAAACAAAACAACTCTTCTCCTTATCTGTCTGCTAAACTCTACTTTGAGTACACACTTCAACTGTGTTTTTACTGTGTGCAATCTAGGGTAGGGGCAAATTATAAATACCAGCCTAGAAGATAAAAGACAAATATGAGAATATAATAATGAGACCAGAAATTCAGAAATGATAGGGAACTTGGCGAATGCAAAAATATATTTTCAAAATGTGAGCATTTAGAGCCAGGGCATGGTTCTCTGTGACAGCATTTATATTACTGGATCTAAAGAAGAAATCACATGATTCTACCAGGGCTGCTGTCAGGCAATGCTTACAGAAGCCACACAGAGGGGCCTCATTTCCCAAGAAGACTGGCTCTGCCCTTTAGTGGCTGAGAAATATGACCTCTCCTGGAAAATATGGACCCAGTTATATCGTTTACTTATAATGAATTAATAATTCTATGGCAAAACTCAGCAATGTACATTTTTTATATAAGACCACTAGGAGATTCCAACACATAAGACCCACAACGATGCTTTGGGAAAAAAAACGGGTTTTCCAATTTTTTTTTTTTCTAAAAAAATCAAGCAAGATGTAACTGAATTACAGAACATAATTGTGTTTATTTACTTTCATCTACTTGAAAGACAGAGACAGAGAGACACTCTTGCTCAGTCTCTCTCTCTCTCTCTGTAACTCTGCCTTTCAAATAAATCTTCGAAAAAAAAAACAGAGAAAAAAGACAGAGAAAGAGAGGTAAAGAGATAGAAGGAGGGAGGGAGAGGGAGAGAGAGAGGGAGAGAGAGAATCACTCCCTCAATGTCTACAACAGGCAGATCTGGGCCAGACTGAAGCCAGAAGTCTAGAAATCCATCTGAGTCTCCTATGTAGATGGCAGGGCCCCAGGCCCTTGAGCCATCATCTGCTGCCCTCCAGGATGCATTAGTAGGAAGCTAATTGGAAGTGAAGGTGTCAGGACTAAAACTGGCATTCCAACATGGGATATGGGCGTTCCAAGTGGTGGCTTAACCTGCTGCACCACAATACTCACTCTGCAAAACACAATTTTAAAACTTCCAGAAACACACACACATTTCTAACATTAGGATCTAAAACCATGAGTCCTAAACATTCAAAACCACTCTGGCATCCTTTTTTTCACACATGGTAGCAAAATTTCTTTCATGCACTGAATTGTGTTCCATCCAAATTGATTTGTTGAAGCTATAACCTACAATATGCTTGTATTTGGAGAAAGATCTTGAGGCTGTTGCTGTGGTGTAGTGGGTAAAGCCGCTACCTACAGTGCCGGCATTCCATATGGGCGCTGGTTCGAGTCCCAGCTGCTCCACTTCCGATCCAGCACTTTGCTGTAGCCCGGGAAAGCAGTGGAAGATGGCCGAGTCCTTAGGCCCCTGCACCTGCATGGGAGACCCGGAAGAAGCTCCTGGCTCCTGGCTTTGGATCAGCCAGCTCCAGCCACTGTGGCCATTTGGGGAGTGAACCAGCAGATATAAGACCTCTCTTTTTCTCCCGCTCTCTCTCTCTCTCTTTCTCCTTCTCCTTCTCTCTCTCTCTGCCTCTGCCTCTCTGTAACTTTGCCTTTCAAATAAATTAATTAATTAAAAAAAATCTTAAGGAGGTAAGTAGGGTAAATGGTAATTAGGGCCTAATGCAAACAAAGAATGTATTCTTACAGCATAGGAAGAGATTTGTGTATCTAGAGAAAAGCCATGTGAGGTCAAAGCAAGGTGATGGCTGTCAGCCCGGAAGAGAGACATCACCAGCAGCCAACAATGCTGGAACCTTACTCTTGGACCTTGAACTTTCCAGAACTGTGACAACATTTCTGTTGTCTCAGCCACCCAGTCTGTGGTGCTCTGGTGCAGCATCCTGAGGAGGCTAACAATCTGCTGTTACAAAACAAGAAATTTGCCTTGACCTAGAGATACAGTCTGTTAATGAGCAGGGCTGGTATGAATGTGACTGTTTGTCTTTAGAAGAAAACATCTAAGGAAAAGCTGTATTCACAGGTCTTTATCCATTAAGAGATTTGAGAAAATAATGATTCATGGGCTCACCATGGTCCCTATACACATGAAATATTCTTTATAAAATTTGTGATCTTTAAAAAGCTATAACTATTAGAACATTAAAATTCACATTTTTAAATTTTTTTAAAAAGTACAGTAACAATGAATGATCTAAAAAGCAAATCAGGAAGATAATTCCAGTTACAACAGTCTGAGTCTGAGGGGGCCAGCGCTGTGGCACACTAGGTTAATCCTCTGCCTGCGGCACCGGCATCCCATATGAGCCCCGGGTTCTAGTCCCAGTTGCTCCTCTTCCAGTCCAGCTCTCTGCTGTGGCCTGGGAAGGCAGTGGAAGATGTCCCAAGTGCTTGGGTTCCTGCACCCACATGAGAGACCGGGAGGAAGCACCTGGCTCCTAGCTTCGGATCAGCGTAGCTCCGGCTGTTGCGGCCACTTGGGGAGTGAACCAGCGGATGGAAGACCTTTCTCTCTGTCTCTGTCTCTCTCTCTCTCTCTCTGCAACTCTGCCTGTCAAATAAATAAATAAAATATTAAAAAAAGAGAGAAATATCTAGAAATGATCTCTCTCTCTCTCTCTCTCTCTTTTTTTTTTTTTTTTTTTTGACAGGCAGAGTGGACAGTGAGAGAGAGAGACAGAGAGAAAGGTCTTCCTTGCCATTGGTTCACCCTCCAATGGCCGCCGCGGCCGGCCGGCGCACTGCGGCTGGTGCACGGTGCTGATCCGAGGGCAGGAGCCAGGTGCTTTTCCTGGTCTCCCATGGGGTGCAGGGCCCAAGCACTTGGGCCATCCTCCACTGCACTCCCTGGCCACAGCAGAGAGCTGGCCTGGAAGAGGGGCAACCGGGACAGAATCCGGTGCCCCGACCGGGACTAAAACCCGGTGTCCCCATGAGTCGTACTTTGGAAATTTATATTCATTAAATAAAAGATAAAAAAAAAAAAAAAAAAAAAAAAAAAAAAAAAAAACCCGGTGTGCCGGCGCCGCAGGTGGAGGATTAGCCGATTGAGCTGCGGCGCCGGCTCTAGAAATAATCTTAAGAGGTGAAAGACTTATATACTGAAAATTATAAGATATTGATGGAAGAAGTGAAGACACAGAGAGAAAGATGTCTCATGTTCATTGACTGGAAGATAATATTGTTAAAATGTTCATACTACTCAAAGTGATCAATAGATTCAATGAAATCCTGATCCAAATAGAAACAACATTTTTTAAAACAATAGAGCAACAATTCTAAAATTCATATGGGACCACAAAAGCTTACCACAGCCATAAAAATATTGAAAAAGAAGGAAAGCTGGAGGCATGATGCATTCTTATTTCAAATTATATTACACAGCTACAAGACAGTATGATACTGCCTAAAGACACATATGCAGGTCAATGGGATAGAATAGGCAGCCCTAAAACAAACCCATGTATATACTGGTCAACTGATATTCAACTAAGGTGACAGAAATACACAATGCAGAAAGGACAGTCTGTTCAACAAATGTTGTAGGGAAAACCTTATATCAACATACAAAAGAATGAAGTTGGACTCACACTATGAACAAAATATCAACTAAAAATGGATTAAAGACTTAAACATCATACTGAAACTATAAGATTCTAGGAAAAATCACAGAGGGGGAAGTTCTGTTCTTGGCAGTGATTTCACAGCTATGACACAAATAAAAAGACAACAAAACCAAAAATACTCAAGTGGGACTATATTAAACTAAAAAGCACCGGCACAGTAAAGAGGACAATTAACAGAGTAAAACCTTGGAATGGGAGAAAACATTTGGAATTTATATATCTGATAAGGTATTAATTTTGAAAATATGTAAAGAACTTCTATAACCTCAAAATAAAAAACCCAAATAAATCAATTAGAAAATGTGTTATAAACTTAAATAGATATTTCTCCAAAGAAGACACACAACTAGACAATAGGTATATGACAAAATCACTAATCATTAGGGGAATGCAAATGAAAACCACAGTGAAATACTACCTCACAATTACTGTGGTGGCTATCATCAAAACAAAAACAAAAAATGACAAGTATTGGCAAGGTAGTGGAGAAAATAGGACCCCTTGTACATTGTTGGTGGGAATGCTAAAATGGTGTTGCTACTATGTAAAACTGTATGAAATTTCCTTTAAAAAAAATAGAACTGCCTTATAATCTGGCAATCTCATTCCTTGGATCTGTTCAAAAGAATTGAAATCAGAATCTCAAAGAGGTATCTTCAATCCCATTTTCATGACAGCACAAGTCATACACTAACCAAGACATAAAAACATTCTCAATGCTCATCATCAGATGAACAAAGAAAACTATACATACAATGGAATACTATTCACCCTTTGTTCATTTATTTATCTTTAAAGATTTTTTTATATATCTGAAAGGCAGAGAGAAAGAGAGAGAGGGAAAGAGATATCCTCCATCCACTGGTTCACTCCCCAAATGGCCACAATAGCCAGGATTGAGCCAGGTAGAAGCCAGGGGGGCAGAACTCCATCTGGGTCTCCCACATTGGGTGGCAGGGACCAAGCACCTGGACCATCATCTGTTGCTTCCCCAAGTATTAGCAGGGAACTGGATCAGAAATGGAGCAACCAGGACTCAAACCAGCTCTTACATGGATCCCAATGTCACAGATGGCAGATTTAACCGGCTGCACCATGATGCTGACTCCACCATTCAGCTTTTAAAAGGACATTCTCCAATATGTGACAACATATATCAAATGAGGATATTATGTTAAGTGAAATAAGCTAGTCACAAAAAGACAAACAGTGCCATGACTGTATTGCAGTATCTACCATAGTCACATTCATAGTATCACAGAGTAGAATGGTGGTTAACAGAGGCTGTGAGTTAGTGATTGTTCATCGATGGGCATACAATTTCAGTCAAGCAAGATGAATAAGCCTAGAGATCTGCAAGATTATGTTGTATCTGTAGTCGGTAATAGTATGTTGTGTAGGCCGGCGCCGCGGCTCACTAGGCTAATCCTCCGCCTAGCGGCGCCGGCACACCGGGTTCTAGTCCCGGTCGGGGCGCCGGATTCTGTCCCGGTTGCCCCTCTTCCAGGCCAGCCCTCTGCTGTGGCCAGGGAGTGCAGTGGAGGATGGCCCAGGTGCTTGGGCCCTGCACCCCATGGGAGACCAGGAAAAGCACCTGGCTCCTGGCTCCTGCCATCGGATCAGCGCGGTGCGCCGGCCGCAGCGCGCCGGCCGCGGCGGCCATTGGAGGGTGAACCAACAGCAAAGGAAGACCTTTCTCTCTGTCTCTCTCTCTCACTGTCCACTCTGCCTGTCAAAAAAAAAAAAAAAAAAAGTATGTTGTGTACCTAAAAATTTATTAAGAGGGTAGATCTCATGTTAAATATTCTGAGTTCAATAAAATAAAATTAAAAGAACACTGAACAAACTGAAAAACACACAACTTCTTACATCCATCAGAGAAGTCGCAGAGCAAATAATGTCCTGGTATTACTGGGTGGTCAGAGACAGATGCAGAGATTCATAACCTGTTGGAGCATAAACCTCAGTGAGAGCAGCAATGGGGAAGGAAAACCTGCATCAGAGCTGAGGGACTGCTCTGTGCAGATGAGTCTAAGAGCTGGAAACAAAGAGATGGCCTCTCGCACAATGGTGAGTTTTAACCTCCAGGGGCACTACCAGATTCTCACAGTGAATACTGGAGAAGAATCCTCTTATGCTTCCAGAGAGGGTGGGAGAAAAGAAAAGATAGAAAGAAGTGGTTAACCAGAGCCTGACCTGCTGGGGTACTGTCAAGCCTTACTGACCTAGGAGAAGGGCAAAAGGCAACTCCAGCCCCCTGGAGCCATCCTGTTTTGCTTAAGGTGAAGAAAACTGAGAAGTGCATATGAAGTCCACGGCCTTATTAAAAGATTGAGACCTATGGGGCTAGAATTTTGGCACAGCGAATTCAGCTGCTGCCTGCAACATGGGCATCCCATATGAGTACCTGGTGAGCGGGTCTGAGTCTTGGCTGCTCCACTATTGATCCAGCTCCCTGCTGAAACAACGCAAGACGGCCCACATGTCCTGATCTTTGCAGCCATTTGGGGAATGAACCAAAGAATAAACCCTCTCTCTTTCTCCCTCTGTAACTTTGCCTTTCAAATATGTATATATATATATATATATATATATGTATATAATTAAAATAGAAAGCTTCTCCTCCTGCACCCTTACAACCACTTCATTAAATGCCTGCTAAATTCACTTCTTTTACCCAATACATCATGCCTGGCAAGCGATCAACAAACAATTACAAGGTACAGTAAAAGACAAAAAATAACAGTTTGAAGAAACAGAACAAACATAAAAACCCATTCACAGTGGCAGAGATGTTGGGATTATCAGACTGAGAATTTAAAAAGACTTTGGTTAGGGTGTTAGGGATTGTAATGAAAAACATAGACAATTTAAAAGAACAGATTAATAATGTATGCAAATAGATGGAAATTCTATAAGAAATGCAGAGCTCAAAACCACCATAACAGAAGTAAAGAATGCTTTCAATGGGTTTATTAGTAGACTGGACAGATCAGAGGAAAGAATTTCTGAGCTTCAGGATATGTTAGTGGAAACTTCCAGAAAGTTAAATACAAAGAAAAAAACACACACAAAAAAAAAAAGAAAAGAAAAGAAAGAATAAAAGAAGAACATTTGGGATAGCACCCTTCAAGTGCAATATCTTAAGTTTTCAGGTCTGAGAAACAAAAACAAACAAACAAAAAAGATACAAGTGATCACTTGTAGTTTATCAGGTCACTAACAGTCCCTCATCAAGACTTACAGTGGTACTGTGTTGAGGGTGGCAGGTGGGTGTAAGCAGGAAACAATGTTACCTTAGTACCTATTTCCCTCTCAAATTTAATCCAAAAATAATTATATATTATTTACAAATTTCAAAATGTTATTTCATTGTATCATGATCCCTGTAATAAATAAATACTTAAAAGAAGATGAATAAGACAAACAATTTCAGGGCCAAATATGTATCACTTCCAGATTAAATTTGCTAATCTATTCATTTAGTATGCTCAGTTGGGAGGATGGAGATACTGACTGAGTCCCCTAAGTGACCTTTCCCTGAAAATAATTAATTGGCATGTACCATGCTTTGTTAAAGAAAGCAAACACCCTTCATGAATATAAATTTAATGCATTTTGAAATAAATAGAACTAGATTTTTTTAAATCCACCTCTCCCTTTTGTTTTTTTCAACTCTGTACTGTTTAAAAAAACAAACAAAATTCTGCATCATCTTTGTAAGTTTTTACAAGCAAATAAAAAGCTTCTGGAAGCAGCCTTCTATTCATGGGCTTCCAAGAACACTTACTGGAGATAGATGGCAAGGTCTGACTCATGGGGAAGGTGTTCAGAATGTGTCAGAAATGAGTGACGCCTGTAGAACATCTGACTCACCACCTACATTCACGGACGCCAAAGACTAACGAAGATGCTCGGTTTCTGCAGCTGACAGAAACATGAAGTTGTATAGTGCTGACGCTTAGCACAGAAAACAGGTAAGGAGAGCTCATGAGCATTCTGCGTGTCCCCATTTCCTTTTCCCGAGGAGCCAAATGGACACACTTGGGAGCCAAACAATGACAAACACAGCAAGCAACCACCCAATCTCCGTCTCTTAAATCCTCTGTGTGTGTGTGTGTGTGTGTGTGTTGTTCCTTCTGATACTCAGAAGAGCTACTGTTATGGAAAGACAGTGGGAATATGCTACGTGTACAGAAGGTTTAAACACTGAAGAAATCTACAAAAACAACTTGGAAAACGTCTGGCAAAAAGCCTTAGATGAGAAACAGAAGGTAGAGGGAGAAAGAAACAAGGGGGAGGGAGAAGGGAAAGAGGGAAGAAGAGGAAAAGAGGGAGATAGAGAAGAAAATTAATCTACAGAGGGTTTATTATAGAAGGCAAAAATGTGTGGTTGTTGCCATTTACCCAAACCACTGGAGACAAATGAGTGCATCTCTTGATGAAGCGATAGAGAGAGAGATTGAAAGAGAATGGTTCTGTCCATTTTAAAGTTAATCAGTATCCATGGTGATGTATTTTCTCCAAAATAACAAAATGGATTAATCAGGAGCTAAGGGAGGAAAGAGGGCAGCTATCTTACCCCTCTTCCCTGCTTCCGATGAAATATACATAACGCAAGGAAGGGCCTTTGGCAAGTAGCCACAGGAAGAGCACCTGCAAGATTAAAGCTGTGGCCATAACATTAACAAAGTACAGACCACACTGAATTAATGAGCACTGGAGATAGACACTCAGTGGAGTCTTAATTTATTTTCCTTTTCTAGCTCATCCTTTAAAAAAATGACAGTGTCTTCTTATCGATTTTACACTCAGAGATCAATCAGAATTGCCCTGACTCAGACAAAATTTACAGCGGTCTCTGACACCGCCCGGAGCATGTGGGCCCAAGCAGACATTACAAGGAAGCAATAGATCATGTTTGTATGTAGAGCTTGACGTGCTTAAAAATAAGCTAATCTGTAGTGGAATTTCCTTCTTCTTGACAAGTTGCTCTGCCCGGCTCTTTGGCCCCTCGTTATGAATTTCTTTCCCGACTCCACTATTAATTACAGCATGGGGAAAGGATGCCTGTATTTAGGCCCTGAGGGAGGTCATCTGATCTGCAGTTTTAGATAAAATATAAACTAACAGATCACTCCTACTTAAACAATGTGAAATGTCACTCCGAGGCACTCCATAAAAAAAAAAAAAAAAAGCTAGAGGTGTTCCGTCAAGAGCTATGATCAGTTCTGACAACCCAACAATATCAGAGCTAAATGATGGGCCTGTGCATTCCTAAACAGCCCCCAGTGGAAATTGCTGTATCCGGAAGCTCTTTTGTGTGAGTAACTAGCTGTATTAAATGCAATAATTACCGAAAAGACACTGACTGGGGCGCCCAGGCAGTTGTTGGCCAAGCTGACTTGTTTGCACACCGCCATTTATCTCGTAACCGGGGCTGTGTGTGCCCTGACTTGACACGCTGTGCAAAAGCCTTCGGAGCTTCCCTTCCAAGCCTGCGAGGGGCTCCGGCTCATTGTGTGCCAGTGGAGAGAATTATTTTGGGAGGCATTTGCTCCACAGGGACAGAGGGAAAACATGCAAACAGTTGCTTGGGGGAAATGTATTTTTTGTGTGGATCCCGCCTGGAAGGGAGCTGAATCTGCCAGCAGCTCAGCTACAGGGAAAGCCGTGGCTGGAGGGATGCAGGTCCTGCTCCTGTTCTCCATCCGTGGTGCCTGGTTTCTAATCCGTCAGCAGATGCAGGCACTGAAGAAAGGGCCTGCAGTAGATCTAGTCCTACTTGGTCCTTACTCCTATCGACCCACGATGTCGTATAATGAAATGGTTTTATTCTGTCACCACTTGGAAGGAAACAAAATCAGCTCAGTGACTATAGAACAGTCATCTCCACGAAGAAGGTGGTTTGAAACAGTGAGGGAGACGCCACCAAATTCACTGATCAACGTATTCCACTGTGTTACTCCTGCAGTCTGGGCGTCTGCAGTTTGCCTTGGGTACCCAAGTCTTATGTTAATGACTTAATGTTAATGAAGTAAGAGTCCACACCTGATCCAACTATGGGGTTTAGGAAGCAGACCCAAGGAGTGGTCCCTCAGGCCATTGGGAAAGCCTACCTGGAAGGCAGATCTTTGAAGGTTGGTTCTGGAGGATGAGCACCCTCCCTGTCTCTCTCTCTGCCTCCTGGCTCACCCTGTCATCTTTCTCCACTGCTATCCTCTGTCCTCGCCAGACGGCTGGGCCAATGGGACCTGACCTATCCAAGAATGTGAACCTCCAAAGCCATGAGCCAACATAAACCTCTTTCTTAAATAGCTTCTCTTAGGTATTTGTTACAGTGACAAAAAAGAGACTAACACCATTACAAAAGAGCTCAAACTAACTTGAAAACACACATGGAAAACAACAGTTATTCTCTTCTACAAGGGAAAATGTCCCAATTACAAGAGTTTGATTCTGGGGCCAGCGCTGTGGTATAGCGGGTAAAGCCGCCGCCTGCAGTGCCGGCATCCCATACGGGTGCTGGTTTGTGTCCCAGCTGCTCCACTTCCAATCCAGTTCTTTGCGATGGCCTAGGAAATCAGTAGAACACGGCCCAAGTCTTTGGGTCCCTGCACTCACGTGGGAGACCCAGAAGAAAAAGCTCCTGGCTCTTGGCTTCGGATTCGCTGCTGTGACCAATTGGGCAGTGAACCATCAGATGGAAGACTTCTCTCTCTCTCTCTCTCTCTCTCTCTCTCTCTCTCTCTCTCCCTCTCCTCTCTGTGTAACTATTTCAAATAAATAAATCTTTTTTTTTTTTTAAAAAAAAGAGTTTGATTCCTGAAGTCGTGTTTTAATAGTCTAGCCATTAGAACATTTCAGTCTTAGAAATGGTCCCATTCGAGGTAGGTCCACAAAAGCTTTCTCTAACTGCCTTAAAAGAAAACATCAAGGGTCAATATGTCTAAAGCATAAGCTTATTTATTTATTGCTATAAAACATCCATCCATGTTCCCTGAGGCTTTATTTTGCTAAGAGATAATGAATATCGATAAAATCATATTCAATAGCAGCAAAAATGTAATATAAAATTATTTACTGAAAAAAAATCTCTCTGTGCCAGGCTCTACTAGACCTTAGAGATACAGATAAGGAAGTTAGGATCACTTTTCTATATTGAATCCAGTGGGAGAAAGAGACATGTCAACAATTATCTTAATACACTGTGACAAATGTTCCAATAAAAGTGTACTATGCCATGAAACATCACCAAGAAGGAACAAAACTGCCTGGAGAAGGAAGAAGCTTTCAAGAAAAATAACAAGAAGTGAAATTTTCACTGGGATCTTGAAGTTGAGCAGACATTTTCCCAGGTGAATTGGGTGGAATGGGAAGGAAAGGAATTGCTGAGAATAGGAAGAGCATGAGCCAAGAAAGGTGTGGAGGTGCAGCAGTGCATGTATGTTCTTGTGATGCTAAGCAAGAGGAGAGACAGATGACAAAGGGATAAGAGAAGAGCAGCTGTAAGGTAAAGTCAGCTTACAGATTTATAGGAGATTATAGGACCTAGGCAATGGGGGCTCCCATGTACTTGTCTGTGTGTTGGGGGGGTGCAAGTGTGCATGCATGAACACACACCTGTTCAGCAAGAGCTTAGTGTGACTGCTCCTATGAATGGCAACTCAAGCAAAACTGTGCAGTGCAAGCTGCATTGTTCCCTTAGGAGACAGCTACAGAGAGGCACGAGGGCATTGCTGTAAGGGTCCAGGCATGGAGAGGTCAAGCCTTCATCTTCTGGGGTTGCTATAGTTCAATATCTGCCAAATGCCTTTGCAGGCTAGGTTCTCCTATTCAAATTTTTTGTGGGTATCCATTTTCTCCCTTTAGGTAATTTTGTCACGCTTATTTTAAGGATAACTTCAGAAGAGTGACTGGGTGCAGTGACTGAAGGCCCAGCCCCTTGAACCACGATGATTCTGTTCACCTCCATTTCTGGACTGTGGCTTGACTTTGGATGAGTTACTTAGATTTGCTATGTGGGGCTGCCAGCCAGTGTGGAATGGTGAGGATGACAGCATCCGCCTTTGAGACGTGATGTGAGGATCAAATTGGTTGACACTTTAAAAAAATTTACAATATTTCTTTCTTTTCTTATTTGAAAGGCAGAGAGACAGAAAGGCGGTGGGGGGGCGGGGGGACTAGAGATGTTCCATCCTCCGGTTCATTCTTTAAGTGCCCCAAGTCCAGGGCTGGGTCAGGTGGTGGCGAGGAGCTTGGAACTGCACTTGTGTGACAGGGATCTATGTACTGGAGCCTCCCAGGGTGTGCATTAGTAGGAAGCTGGAATTAGAAGAGGAGCTGGGAACTGTACACCAGGCACTCTGATACAGGATGTGGGCATCCCAAGCAGCGTCTTTGCTGCTACATCAAATACCAGCCCCTTTTGTAACTTTTAAAAGATTCATGTAATCCATTGGTTTAGAAAGCAGAAAACGGATGCAAATCCAAATGAAAGTAACTAATCTAGAATGGCATGTAAATTAAAATAACTAAATTGCCAGATCTCTAGTGCTAAATTTGAAGAGGGTTTTCTAACTAGAATAATGAGCAAATTAATCAAGAGCCAGATATTATCCAGAGCTAAATATTGTAGTATGGTCAATTGGGTTGATCAGTGAATTTTGGAAGTTCTTTCAAACTACTCCAAATCATTTTCTCTCCTACTGTAGAAATTCTGATAATTACTCAGTATCCTTCTGGATAGATCTAATTATCTTGATTTAAATATTGTTCTGAGTAGTGATCCGGATCTGTTGTGATACCCCCTGGAGGTGTTACAAAGCATCCTGAAGCTAAAAAGTTGAGACCCAAAAAAAACCAGTAGGACCATAAGCAACCTAGGGCCCCTGCGGCACAGCGTTGTCCTCCCTTCACTTCCAAGTCAGAGAAATCCTGCCTCAGAGGAGGGCGGAACCTGGAGAGAGGCAGGATTCTCTAAGACAAGATAAGGGTAGACAGGGCTGAAACTGACCCTCTGAAAAGCAGGGCAGACAGCCGGCTCCTCATCAGCACAAAAATACCCAGGACCAGAAATACCCAGGCAGAAATCCAACTGGGCTTCTCTACACAAATCAACTCTTCATCCCTTTAAGTTTTTATCTATTTCTCTTCTGCGTTTAGAATTGTGACTTTTTAGTGTCTGCGCTCAGCATCCCAGCTGAAGTTCTGTATTTCTCACCCTGCACACAGACTATCTTTGCTGTACTAACTAGTCCTCTCCCTAACCCTGTTTCTAGCCCCTCCAAATGAGGCTGAAGCAGTCACCTGGTGGCTGCGAAAATCCCTGAAACAAAACCTGGAAGGGAAATGTACATTTCTTTGACTTTGAAAGAATCGATCAGTTCTCTCGAATATGATAAATTATCCTAACTGGGTGTGAGTGAATGTGGTCTTAGGTCCAGGCACCAACTAAAATAACTTTGTTACAGAAAGCTGGATTGGAGAAATTCTCTTAGTTCAAACAGAGCACAAGAGGCTGGGTGGAGGATCAGCAGAAGCAGTTTATTAATGTTGTCAAGCCCAGTGGAGTCACTTCTCAAGGCTGGGTACTCGATCCAGGTGTCTTACAACATGCACAGGTTCATCAGCATCATGCCTTCACATTTACAGCATTAGTGTGCTTAGCTGCAGCCTGTGGGACTCAGGACCACCTGAGAGGAACTTGAGTCCACTGAACCTGGGGGGATCACAGAATACGGAGATAAGGACACCTACCCAGTCATGTCAACACCTATGGGGAACAGAGACTTGGATGACTGCCCAGATGTGCTGATACCTATGGGTAACTGGAACAGGAGTTAACAGTAAACAGAGATTAGGACGTCAGCCCTCCTCCTCAGGGGCCTTGTCTCTCCCTTGTCGCTGGTCACGACCTGATTTCCTCTTCAAATTGAGGATCTCAAATTCTATCACGTACATTTAGACATCTTTTTGAAAAAATCATACAAAGAAATGATTTATCAACCTTCAAACTGTAAACAAGCTGATGTGAATCACATGACATTTTTGAGGGAGTGTATGCTGACATCAAGAGATCTTGATGTCATTCTTTAAAAATCAGCTGAACTAGTAAATTCCACATTTTGAAGTTGGGTTTAACAGTGAAACTAAAAAATAATAACTAGCCAACACTGAACAGAGTGCCTGGAACCCGCAATGAATTCAATAAACATTGATTGAATGAATGAATCTGATTTAGAAAGTAACAATGAATTCTATTATGAATTCTTATCTATTTGCTTTTTTACTGGCACAGGTCTCCAGTAATGTATTTGGGCATATGTCAAAAATAAATAATAATATTTCAATGTCTTTCATGTAGAACAAAGCTAATGGTTATAAATGGTGGCACAACAAAATGATACCTACTACTGTTAGATCTGTGAGACCTTGAAATCTGGCCTCCAGTTGATAGTGTTCAATTTCAGATTGTGGAACATCAGGGTGCTATGGTATCACCCCAAAGTGTCGCCAAGGTGACCAGTACTTTTGCTATAATGTAACTCTCAGGCATGTGTGTCACTGGTCTTGCTTCAGTCTCTTCTTACGTAACAGGGCTGATTTTTGTGGATAAAACAGTGCCACCCTACCAAAGGTGTAGGTTATTGTTGACACCAAATGAAATGTATACCCATCATGTGTAGTCAGGCAAATAAAAGCAAGCATTTATTTTATCTCTAAATGTTTCACTTTTCTAAAAGGAATACACAGATGCATTTATTTGCCCAACCAAAAGGTAAGGAAATTATTCTTTTTTCTGGTCTCTTCTCATGATGTTAACCTATATTTTCTTCATCAGAACCTATTCATTCCATATTAATGAAAATGGCATGACTTACAAAAAACATTCTGAAATCACCAATACCTCACACTTTCCCATTTATTGAGATTTTACAGCTTTTTTGGTTTTACTTTTTATATGTATTTGTAAGTACATTTCATTTTTTAACTTCTGTATTAAATATTATGAAACTGCATAGAAGAAAGAACTACTTGTGAGATAAACTGGCAATTACAAATTTAACAACAGTTTGTTATGCAGCACTTAAACATAACTAATTTTACCAAGTGCTACTGTGCATAAATTTCAGGGATTTGATCCATAGGTGATGAAATAAAGTTGTATTGATTCATTATTTTTTTTTTTCAAAAGATTCAGTTCACCAATGTATAATGAGAACTGCAAGTATTCTCAAGTGGACCCAGCCATGGCACTATGCATGATATTTCATCTCGTTGGAGCCTATTTTAATTATATCCTAAAATGTGTGCATGTTCAACAATCTCCCCATAAAACCCAATTTCCACTCATTTGTTCTATCATGTCCATTTGTCTTAGGAAGTCATAATTTTATCTATTTTATCTTCATGTTGTCATTTCAGAATGAAGTTCTAATATTTTACTCCACTCCTCAGCCTTTAAAAAATACTTCTTTAGAGTATAAGAGATAAAGAGTGTAAGAGATAAAAGAGTATAAGAGTATAAGAGATAAAAGAGTATAAAGAGTATAAGAGATAAAAGGAAAAATGCTTCTAAAATATTTCCTGAATTAACTTCAGTTAACCAACCCCATTTAATTTCCTCTCTTGCAAAATGTTTCAAGTTTACCACTTAAGTTTAGTTGCCTTCTTTAACCACTTAAATGCTACTCACTTATATAAGGTAAACAACCCAAGTGGGTTAACTTAAAAGACACAGGGGATATAGAAAATTACTTGAGTTTATTAATCAGCTGTAAACCCCTGCCCAGAAGTTTGCTTACCATTTCCCAGCCCCTCTTCCATGCTTTCTCTAAGTTATTTAGATTCTTCTCAAAACTTAAAGGCAACTCCCACATGAATACTGTTCCACTTGATTTTGTTGGTGTTAATGCTGCCTCTCAAAATACTCATAAACTGTCTGAATGTATGGATCAGATTTTTTTAAAGATTTATTTATTTATTTATTTATTTATTTGAAAGTCTGAGTTACACAGAGAGAAGGAGAGGCAGAGAGAGAGAGAGAGAGAGAGGTCTTCCATCCGATGGTTCACTCCCCAGATGGCTGCAACAGCCGAGCTGCACCAATCCGAAGCCAGGAGCCAGGAGCTTCTTCCAGGTCCCGCACGTGGGTACAGGGGCCCAAGAACTTGGGTCATCTTCAAACTGCCTTCCCAGGCCATAGCAGAGAGCTGGACTGGAAGTGGAGCAGCCGGGACTTGAACCAGTACCAATATGGGATGCCAGTGCTTCAGGCCAGGGCTTTAACCAGTTGAGCTACAGAGCCAGCCCCTGAATCAGATGTTTTTAAAAACTGGGACAATAAACTCTATCCAACTAAATATTTTCAGTAATATTTTATTTTACTCTTTTCTTACTGCACAATTAATACATGTAAAGAAAAATGAGGACTAAAATCATGCACAGTCTTAACTTTGCACCCAGAAACAACTGCTGACAATAGCAGTTCATATCATGTTCATATGCATTTAAATATATCTATGTTTACAAATAGTCTTTTTTTGTGAGATCATAATGTGAAGTTGTTTTGCATCCTTTTTTAAAGTAAGTACTTTTTCATCAACAGCTATCCCATTAGATACTTTCTTTTATTTTTTATTATGCAAGGGCTCTACTTTATTTAACTGAATTCCTGTGACTGTGACTGTAGCATATATTTAATCTTTGTGTTACAAACAACAAACATTTTCACAGACTAAATTTGCATATAATCTTTATTATACCCTAAGGGTGCTTTCTAGAATGTGAAAATATTTGGTGAAAGAAATTGGCTATGGTTTGGTATTGGTTTGAGGGCACTCTGTCAAAGGTCTGTGATGAAAGGCTTGGTCCCTAAGGGGGCGCTATGAGGAGGTGTTGAGGTCAGCAGGAGGGAAGGCCTAAAGGGAGGTCCTAGGTCACTGGGGACAGGTGTGCCCTCAGAAGGGATTGTGGGATGCCACTCTCTCTCTGACTTCCTGTTTTCATGTTGTACGCTCTTACACACCTCTTGCCATGATGGGCTACCATCTACTCCACTCTCCAGAGGACAAACCAATGTAGTCATTTAATCTTGGGCTTTGAAGCTCCAAATCTGTCAGCTTAATAGCTTTTTATAAAGTTAGCTGCCTCAAGTGTTTTGTTACAATGATGAAAAGCTGAATAACACAGAATTGTTGGTAGCTTTTTTTCAGGAGACTCTACCTTTTTATCAAGAATAACTAAAAGACTGACCGACTGAACCACTCAGAATCTATTTGATTTGATCTATATTCCTGTAAAGGTAAAGGCAAGCACACTTACAATTTCTGACTCTTCCTACTTGGGCCATCACAACTTCACTGAGATATTATAATGGTAAAATAAGCAATAGGTACATAGAAATAAAGCTGGAACTAGAGCCCAGCATTGCAACACAGCAAGTTAAGCCACAGTTTACAATGCTGGCATCTCATATCAGAGTGCCCATTCAAATCCTGGCTGCTCCACTTCTGATCCACTCCCTGCTAATGCACCCAGGAAAGCAGGTGAAGATGGCTCAAGTACTTGGGCCCCTACCATCCACATGGGAGCCTCTGAATGGGGTAACTGGATCTGGCTTTGGCCTGGTCCAGCCCCAGCCATTGTAGCCATTTGGAGAGTTAACTAGTGACTGGAGGATCTCTTTCCCATCTCCCAATCCCTACATCACTCTGCCTTTCCAATAAATAAGTAAATATTTCAAAAAGATTGTTACATAAAATTGACATTTTTAAAAGATTTATTTATTTTATTTGAAAGGCAGAGTTACACAGAGAGAGGGAGAGACAGAGAGACAGAAAGATATTACATCCGCTGGTTCCACTCCCCAAATGGCCACAATGATCAGAGTAGGGGCAGGCCGAAGCCAGGAGTAAGGAGCTTCTTCCAGATCTCCTAGGTGGGTGCAGGGGCCCAAGCACTTGGGCCATCTTCTGCTGCGTTCCTAGCATTATCAGGGAGCTGGACTGGAAATGGAGCAGTCAGGAACTGAACTGGCACCCCCATATGTGATGCCAGCACTAAAGGTGGCAACTTAACCTGCTATACCAAAGTGCTGGCCTCTAAAATAGACATATTTGTAAGCTAAAATTTTTTTGAAAATTGACAATTCCATGCAGTTCAAATTTAAGTCACAGCATCCAGTAGCAGAAATGGCCTTCTCCCCACCCACCCTGCTAAGAGGGTTTTGTTATTCTGATGTAGTTTTGGGGCCTGTAGCAATTTTTATTTTGTTACAAAAAAATTTTTTAAAAGTCATTTTAGCAAGAGTTAATTGGTTTTTTTTTTTTTGGTACATTATCTACATGAAATCAAACAAAATTTTCCTAAAAAACTTAAGTAGGATCTGGGTATGTTCTCAACAACCCTAAGTTGTATTAAAAGGGAAAAGAGCATGCTCAGATTTAGTTTAAAAGTTGTGCAGGTCAGCTGAGAGATTATTCTGATTTTACTTTAATGAAGAAGAAATTTCAAAGGATCCAGATGTCTGGGCCATCTAAATAAGTGGAAGCCAGTGTTATACCTTGCGCTCAGAACTGACAATTATGGAAATTCCACATCAGTAGGCCATGCAGGTCAACATAAAGGTAGTGGAACACAGGCCTATGAAGAACTTTCATGCATCCAATGAGCAAGGCTTGACGGGCAGTCCCACGTTGATAGGGGTACAGTTGCTGACAACTACTGCACTTTTCAAAGGTTACATTTTAAAGGTTACACCAAGTTGTGCATGAAGATGAGCACCCTGTGCAACCATACACATCGCATCTCTTGTCACCTTTAAAATAGAGAGTGATACAAACGGGACATAACTTCTTCAAGAGCTCACTTGGAATGATAGGGGCTTGCCCAAAAAAGCACCATTTTTTTCTGAGCAGTAATTCTATTAAGGGGAAAATATTCAGATGCCCTTATTTTTTTCCTATCTACTTTCAATCATTTCACAATATTACAACATAAATCGCAACCCAAGTGCAGCTGTGATAGTCAGAAATGAAATGGATGAGCACAGAGGGAAGGGACTGGCACACCGGATGCTTCTTTTGATCTATGACACCATGCAACAAGACACCAATATTTTAAAAGGTATATATAATAAAAGGACATCCTCATGGAGCTTCCTTCTAGAACTTACCAATAAAAGGTCAGAAATTCAAACTCACAGATTATAACTCCTGTCTACGAATTGTTAGGCTGGGTTATAGCTACAAAAATATTAAATTTCCTAGGGTATTCCTATCTACAAGAGGGAGATAATGATGTTTGTTTTTCGTACAGTCAACCTGTTAAATGATGAGCCTTATAATCTGTACCTATAAATAATTTGAGAATTTTTATAAATTTCTCTGCATTTCACTCTGACCAAGCTTCAGATCAACCCAGCTCTGGTAACTGAGGCCATTTGGGGAGTGAACCAGCAGATGGAAGATCTTTCTGTCTCTCTGTAACTCTGCCTTTCAAATAAATAAATTTTTTAAAAAATGACTTATTCATTCAGCAAATATTCTGAGCACCTGTTGTGATGCTAGGTACTGCCCTACAAGTGTTGAAGATAAGCCAGGAATGGGACAGACACAACCCCTCCCCTCACGGCACTTCTTCCTGACAATGTAACTGAGAGTAAAAGATATCCAGTCTTTGGTTTCATTCTTGATTACCACTGCTCACCAGGAGGCCCTGGATCAAAGTTTAAGGTTCAGAGGTTGAGTCTAATTGTTTTCAGACTCTGTTCACGGCAGTCCCATAACTCCTCTAGTGGGAGTAGGAGGCAGGGGTTGAGAATGATGAGCAGTGGAAGTGAGATTCCTGATGCCCTGCTTTAGAACCCTCCACAGCAGATCCGTTTTTTATTATTGTGCTTACAATAACAATTTTATCTGAAGAAGGGGATGACAGCATCCTACTATTAAAAGGAAAAAACTTTCTGTATCTTCCCCCCACAACAACAACAATAAAAAACCACTTTTCTCTTTAAAACACAGCTTTGAGAAAGAAAGGGAAAACTTTAAGGTGTTGAAACAAGAACAAGCCAAGGAAGAATTATTCCAAGATTCTTCGTGCTTTGCCATTCAACCACCTGTGGAGTAACTTGCAATTTTCAGTCTTTGAAAATTATGATCTTGTGGGCTGGCGCTGTGGTGTAGTAGGTTAAGCCTCTAGCTGTGGCACTGGCATTCTATGTGGACACTGGTTCGTGTTCTGGCTGCTCCACTTTTTTTTTTTTAAGATTAATTTTATTTATTTGAGAGGCAGAGTTACAGACAGAGGGAGAGGCAGAAAGAGAGGTCCTCTGTCCGCTGGTTCAATCTTCAAATGGCTTCAACGGCAGGAGCTGGGCTAATCCAAAGCCAGGAGCTTGGAGCCAGGAGCTTCTTATGGGTCTCCTACATGGGTACAGGGGCCCAAGCACTTGGGCCATCTTCCAGTGCTTTCCCAGGTGCATTAGCAGGGAGTTAGATTGGAAATGGAACAGTTGGAACTCAAACCAGCATCCAATGGGATGCTGGCATTGCAGGTGGCAGCTTTACCCGCTAGGCCACAGTGCTGGCCCTGCTCCACTTCTGATCCAGCTCTCTGTTTGTGTCCTAGGAAAGCAGTGCAAGATGGCTGAAGGGCCCCTGCACCTACATGGGAAACCTGGAAGAAGCTCCTGGCTCCTGGCTTTGGATCGGCCCAACTCTGGCTGATACGGCCTTTTGGAGAGTGAACCAGAGGATGGAAAACCTTTCTCTCAGTCTGTAACTTTGCCTCTCACATAAATAAATCAATAAATCTTTTTTAAAAAATTAAAATTATCATCTTAAAGCTAGAAAAACAATGAATTATCTACTATAACCCTCATGCTACAGAACAGAAATTTTCCAACTGCAGAATGACCCCATTACTTGATGAAAAAATTGATTTAGTAGGTGGCAATGAGAGTTAAGTGCAAAGAATAGAAAACATCAGAATGCATGTCAGGTGGTCAGGATAAGTTCATGAAACTTGTGTATAACCATACATGTACACATACACGAATACATGCATACGTGTGTAGAAGGGAATTTCAAAACGTTTGTGGAAAATAGAATTAAAAGATAAGTTTAAGGGCCAGCATTGTGGTGCAGCAAGTTGTCACCTGGCTGTTGTGACCACTTGGGGAGTGAATCAGCAGATGGAAGATCTCTCTCTTCTTTCTCTCTCTCCCTCTCTTTCTCTCACCCCTCTCTCCCTCTCCCTTCTGTCTTTCAAATAAATAATAAACCTTTTTTTAAAAAAAAAAAAAGAAGATAAATTTTAAGTGTAATTTGCTGGAAAAACATGAAATCCATGCATAGATTTTTTTTCATAATGCACAATTTCCATGAACTTCTAAAAAGACTCCTCATGTATCTGATATCGAAGTTTTCTTTTTTCCTTAAGCATTCATGATTAAACTGTATTTCTTATTGTGGGTCATGATCAAGCAAGTTCAAACACCACTGATCCATGGGGAAATTTTGCCTTTTTCACAGGATGAAGACTAAGTAAGAGAACCACCAAACTCTCATTCCTTCCCTGGAAAGCTAGTTCTAGATAGCCAAGAACACTATCCCTTGATCTTGAGTTTGCATTTTTGCCTATCTACCATTCCTCATTTCCTCCATAATCCCCTCGGTGACAATTTCCAGACCATTCTTCACCCTGCATATTGTCAATGGTTTTCTGGGAATAAGATGAACTTAATTTGAAATGGACTTCCCTTTAGGATAGCTGCTTCATGCTGAGGGGCTCATGGTTCAAAAAATATTAAGAATTTGAGAGCAGTGGTGGGTGCAGAG
Organism: Oryctolagus cuniculus; assembly: GCF_051225735.1. NCBI lineage: Eukaryota > Metazoa > Chordata > Mammalia > Lagomorpha > Leporidae > Oryctolagus > Oryctolagus cuniculus. Next base: position 49,470,320 of record NC_142882.1, on the reverse strand, counting down.
CACAAGAGCAAGGCCGGAGTCTTGTACAAGAATGTGGAACACGGTGCCACAGCCCAGGCGGCAGGTCCAGGCGGCAGGCCCCGCGTGGCAGGATGGGCTGACCGTGCCTAGGTTCCCTGGGTCTTTCGCAGCTGCTGTTTTGGCGATCCCTGCTCAGGTACTGCAGCTCTGACTGCAGGAGCCTGTTGCTTCCAGAAAAAAGGCCCCTGCCTGCAGAAACCCGTCTGGTCTCCCACCACGCTGGGAAGAACTCCGCCTGCTTTGTCCACGCTCTTTCCCCCTGGCCATACCTCCCCCTGCATCTCTGCTCCTCAGACATGGAAGTCTTTGATGTGAAATTTCATGCTCAATCTCATGGTAGCCAGGCCCGTGAGTTATGCACTGTTCAGGGTTCCTGAGCCTGCGGTGCTCAGTACTCCTGGCTACTGAGCTTATTTCAAAAATGCTCTGTTCAGATAGTGACTGCTCATTAAAACGCTCTAGTTAGCAAGATATCCCTACTATTTATATATATACAAATCTCAGTGCGTCTGTGAAAACCTAACACTCATGAAGACTAAACATAGCATGGTATTACTTAGAAAGGGAGTTGTGAAAGTCTAATTCATATTTATGAATGAATTAAAGTAACATTATTTCATCCTAAAATAATGCAATTATTTAGCTCTTTATCATGGAAGGACAATATTATCAGCCAGAAAGTCTCAATCCTTTTTTAAGAAAATATCAGTCTAAATAGCAAATACTTTATCTTTTTAGATTGTTTTTATTTATTTGAAAAGTAGAGAGACCAAGATTGACAAAAAAGATTTTTTTTTTCCATCCGCTGGTTCATTCTCCAAATGCCCACAACACCTTGGGCTGGGCTTGGCTGAAGCCAGGAGCCAAGAACTCAAATCTTGGTATCCCACATAGGTGGCAGGGGTCCAACTAGTTGAGCCATTGCATGCTGCCTCCCAGACTGCACACTAGCAGGAAGCTGGAATCAGAGTAGGGATGGGACCAGAACCCAGGCATTCCCCTCTGGGATGCAGGCATCTGAAGCAGTATCTTACCCACCAGGCCAGAGGCCCACTCCAAAATGGCAATACTTTAAAACACAGGTCAGTTGAAATTTTAGATTAAACATTGAACAATGTTCAATGTCAAAATGTAGTTCAGAGATGAAAACCAAGTGAACTGTATTCTTTTTAAAAATCATTATGAAAAGTCATTTTTGTTAAGACATCACTTGAGATTCCTACATCCCTTGGACTGCTCTGGTTCCAGTCTCCACTTGGCTTCTGATTCCAGCTTCCTGCTAATGCACACCCTGGGAAGCAGCAGGTGATGGCTCAAGTAGTTGGGTTCCTGTCACCTACATGGAAGATTTGGATTGAGTGTTTGGCTCCTGGCTTTGGCCTGGTTTAGTGCTGGTTACTGTGGGTATTTGGGGAATGAACCAGGGGATGGTTAATTCTGAATTAAACCTGTCTCGTAACAGAGACCAGTGTGCACCAGCCGAGAGCAAGGTGCTCTTGGCTTGTCACTTCCTGTCCCCACGCAGTCGACACACAGAAAGGGCTCGGCTGTGCTCACTAAATGACTGAGCGGATCCTCACCCAGGACTCCAGGAATGAACTTCTCCTTGTGATTAAGTCATCACTTATTTCCTGGGGGATTCTGGGTGACTTTCCAAGCACCTGATCCTGAGTGGAGGGCATCTCACAAACTTCCTTTCCTGAGGATTCTGAGTCTGTTCAGTGACTTGTTAAACAGAGAGCGTGTGCACTCGGGGCAGGCCTGGGCAGGCGTTCCAGGTGCAATGTCTTAGGGTTTGTCTCCCTGATTTGCGCCACTGTGACAAAATGCCTGACCCTGAGTAGTTTCAGAGAACAGGAATTTCCTCCCAGCTCTAGAGGCTGGGAGGGCCAGGGCCAAGGCACTGGCAGAGCTGGTGTCTGCTGAGGGCTGCTCTCTGCTTCCAGGACAGTGCTCTGGTGCTGTGTCTAAGGGGAAGGGGGAAGGAAGGAGGCTGAGTCTTCACTTGGTGAAGGGCAGAAGGGCAGCAGGGAGGCCACCAGCTCCCTTCAGCCTCTTCCCACTCCTGAAGGTTCTACCCTCACCACAGATCACCCCCTAAAGGTGCTATTTCTTAATTATTTATGTGTTTATTTGAGAGACAGAGGGATAGAGTTCCACCTGCTGGTTCACTCCCCAAATGCCCAGGTTGCCCAGGGCTGGGCTGAGACCAAAGCCAGGGGCCAGAATACAATCCAAGTTTCCCATGTGGGTGCAGGAACTCAATTACTTCAACCATCCCCACTGCCTCCCCCAGTCCACATTAGCAGGAAGCTGGAATCAGGAATTGAACCCATGTGTTCTGATGTGGGGCTTGGAAATCTTCACCAGTGTCCTAACAGCTAGGCCCACCACCTTTCCTGGCCCTACTTTGTGCTTTCATGCGGGTGGAGTGGGAGTACACATTCAGACCATGGCTGGGTCATCTTTCCGGGTTCCAATGCTCCTCTCTCTCCCGATTCTTGCCATTTCTCTGTCTGCTGCTAACTTAAGGTGATCTCTTGAAAACTTCTCAGGAGAAAGGAAGAGGAATTTTGATGTAGGGGCTCCTTCCACAGTTTCTCACCAATACCACAAAGGTGGAACTTGCCTATGTTAATGTACTACTTCCACGCTATTTTACGATCAATAATAATGCTTGAAACCAAAAGCTGCATGTGCTATCCACACAATCCTGCCTTGACTATCAAGAAAAAGTTGTGAAAAAGGAAATAATATTGACTCCCAGGATGGATATGTACAGCAAGAAGTGCCTGCATAGGAATTGGTGGAAAGTTCTAGATCCCAGGACTGACTTTGTGATACAACAGGTTAAGCCTCTGCTTGCAACACTGGCATCCCATACCAGACGGCAGATTTGAGTCCCAGCATCCCCTCTTCCAACATAGCTTCTGCTATTAAGCCTGGGAAGGCGGTGGGTGATGGTCTAAGTACTTGGGTCCCTGCCACCCACATGGGAGACCCGAATGGAATTCTTGGCTCTGTAGAGGCCATTTGGGGAGTGAACCAGCAAATGAAAGATCTCTCTCTTTCTCTCTCTTTCTCGTTCTCTTTCTCTCTTTGCCACTCTGCCTTTTGTATAAATAAATAAATAAATAAATAATCTTCAAAAATATTCTAAACCATACTGTACATGATTGGGGATTTGGGGAGCAGGTTGATGATAACGCAGCTTCTTCTTGGTTTTCTTCATTTCTGAAGTGCTTCCTTCCCTTTCCTCCATTCCCTCCCTCTCTCTTCGTCTCTACCTCCTCTCTCCTTTCTTTCCTTTCATTTATCCTTTTTTTCCTCTTCCTCCTCTTCCTTCTTCTTCTTAAATTGAAAGTCAGCATTGACTTCCAAACTCTCTGACTTGGAATCCCAGGTCTGCTGCTTGCAAACCCTCTAATGTTGGAAGCCCTGTTTAATCTCTCTGAACCTCATATTCTTCATTTATTAAATACAGTGCTCTGAGTATCCACATCATACAGCTGCAGTACTGCCTGCAGTAAATACTAAGGAAATACTAGACATTGCTTATTATCATTGTCAGGATGTGGAATAGTCACGTTTTCTCCCTAAAATGCATAGCAGTGAAACAACTCCATCTCACAATGTTTGATCTTGTTCTACAAATTCTAAAGGCTTCTCTATGGCATATCATTTCCATTTGCTCTTTTTTTTTTTTTAGATTTTTCTTATTTATTTGAAAGGCAGAATTATAGAGACAGGAACACAGAGAGATGTTCCATCTGCTGGTTCACTCCCCCAAAAGGCCGCAATGGCTGGGGTTGGGCCAGCCCAAAGTCAGGAGCCTGGAAATCCATCTAGGTCACCCGTATGGATGCAGGGACCCAAGTACTTATGCCATCTTTCACTGCTTTCCCAGCTGCATTAGTAGGGAGCTGGATAGGAGGCAGAGTAGCTGGTACCTGAACCAGTGTCCCAGGTGGTAGCTTCACGTGCTGTATCACAACAAAAGCCTCTCCATTTGCTCTTAAATTATACAATGTGTATTGGCATTTGGCATAGTGTTTAAGACACTGGTTGGGATCCCTGCATCCCATATTGGAGTGAGTTTGTTGGAGTTCTGGCTCCCTTACCACCTTCAGCTTCCTACTAATGGGTATCCTGGGAGATAGCAGGTGATGGCTCAAGTACCTGCCACTCATGTGGGAGACCTGGATTGAGTTCTCAGCTCCCAACTTTGTCCTGGCCCAAGTGGGAGATCTCTCTGGCCTGCTCTCTCACCTTCTCTGGCTCTGACTCTCTGCCTTTTAAATAAATAAAATAAAAATAAACAAAATTTTAAAAAAGTTATACAAACTTTCTGAAAGTGCACTCCAGAGAAATCTGTTTGCAATCTGTAAACAAATGTCAGCTATTTCCACACATGTGTATGCACATGTTTCTCAGCTGTTTCTTCTTGTATAAAAGGAATGAAGGGCAAGGAAGCTCAGAGCATTTGCTTATTTGGCATCCATCATCACTGCCTTCACCCATCAATGGCAAAAGCACACTGCATTACACATGTTTAAAAAAAAACCTAATATATTATTATACTATGGGGGAGACATGTGATGCAGCAGTTAAGTTGCCTCTTTGGATGACCACAATCCATATCTAAGTGCTTGAGTTAAAGTCTGGTTACTCTGCTTCCGAGCTGTGTCCAGCAAATACACACACTGGGAGGCAGGAGATGATGGCTCCGTGCCTGGGTCTCTGATACCAATGTGGAAAGCCAGACTCAGTTTCATGCCCCCTGGCTTCAGTCTGGCCCTGATTTGACTGTTGAAGGTATTTGGAGAGCAAACCAGGGGATGGAAAATCTCCATCTGACTCTCTAACTCTCTTTCTATCCATCAATCTACTAAATAAAATGAAAGTAAACAATTCTTTTAAATGTGAAGTATACAATTAAATGAGAAATCAATACAGCATATAGAATATACACCATTGTGTATTTTAAAATAAGATAATTTAAATAAAATGTTCCAAGATGTCAAAAAAAAGTCTAATACGCATGAAGGATCAGAAAGTTCCTGGGTGTTCAACTTGCGTTGTTCCTTAGCACACGTGTGCTTGGCGTGAATGGATGCTGTTGGTTGTGTGGAGGATGGGGTTGTGAGACCACATCCCGCAGGAGAGTGTGGACTGGAGACCCAGCGGCAGTGGTTTTGCAGCATCAAGGCACACATTGCATAGGTAGTTGCCTAAAATTGTGGGAAGTCCAAAAACCTGGAATACATTCATTTTTTTTTTTCAGAATGAAATAGTATATTAAATCCACTCAAGAACTTTGCTAAAGAAAGGTGTGATGTGTTATGGTTGTGTGTATAAATGATCCTTTGTTAGGTTAATACTCCTTTCTACCATTCTCACACCCCTAGATCAATCTTTGGGGTCAATCCAGAAATCGGTGTATAGAGCTGTAAAAAGAGGAATACAGGGTGCTCTCCAGCTTCTTGTTTTTTCCTAGTTTTCCTGACAGCTGTTCCCCGGGCTCATATACGACCCTTTGAGACAGAGCACGGGGTTAATGACCATTTAAACACTAGGGCATATGCTCAACCTTTTGCTGGCTACTATGACATGCCTAGCAAGGAAACACCTAGGTTTTACTTAAACCCATTCAACAGATGCTTCATACACAGTCTCCAAGAACATCTCATTCATGCTGTAATTTACTTGTAGATCCCTTAAATGGAACCAATGCCCTACTCTTGCAATTCACCCCCTTAACAGGAAGAAATCTGATCATTATTCTTGTTGCAATTACTTTGAAAGAGCTTTGGACTAAAGTGAGATTGTTCCAGCCACAAAGAAACTACAATAACAAACCTTAGAGTGTATTATTTAACAGTGTTGGTCACATGGACTGGATTTTTTTAAATCATGCCTGCAGTATTCAACAATCTCTCTTTCCAAGGAAGATGGAGAAAACAGAGAAACAGCTGCAGGCCTCTTAGTGCCATTTGCTGTTTATAGGAATTCTGCCTTAGGCGTGAAGAGATTGTTTCTGAACATCTGAGTTTCTTAGAGCTTTGCACATAAAACCTGAAAACCAATAGCAAATCTACACTAAGGATGAAGAGACAAAGTGAAATGTCAAATGACGTGTGGGCACACTCCTCCTTTTTCCTGAGTAACTACTTAAAACATTCTGGAAAATCAGATATTTAGATTCTCTGCGTTTGCCAACCAATCACTTTTCTTTCCTCAGCCCAAGAATGAGAAATCAGAAGCTGGGAAATAGAATTCTTCACACAGTAGAACACAGGGCTCCAGAGCCTGGCTGCCCAGGCTCATATCCCTCATGCACCATGCACATGCATCAGCCACCATGTAGCTTTGACCACAATTGTCTCTTCTATAAAATGGAAATAACAACACCCTCCAAGTAAGAATTCTGGGTGAATTAAATAAGATGAGGCATGATGTAAGTCCTGGCTGTGTTGCCCATTGCTGGTGTTACCCATTTCCTCCCCCATGGGGCTCAACACTTGTCTAGGCAGATGAATGATGAGAGTGATAGCTCACAGCCAACCTCTGTCCATAACCATGACAGTGATAACTGCAGTTTATGCTACCCCAGGAGTTTTTAACTTCTTGTAGCTCTCTCCTGCATCCTACCCTCCCACAAAATGTAACATTGTCTTGAAAGTCTTTCCACAAAAGTTATTTAGCAAAGTTCCTCCACAAGGTGAGGGTTTTTCAGAGTCTGCTCCCAACAAGTACACTTGTTTTTACCACCTTAGGTCTCAAAAATTAAGCCCTTAAACAAATGCCATTCTCCCATCCAAAAATACATGACTATATTTCTGGTTAGGGAATCCAATCATGTATCTAATTGTTCCAAAAGAAAATATGTTGCTGATACAAAATAATAACCGATTGGACCTTAATATCACAGTGAAATTGGCTGTTATGAACACTCTCATAAGCAGCAGATAATAAACACATTTCTTTGCTTTCAAAGAATAAGTTACTGTGCTGTAAATAAATCATTACATTGCATCAAAGGTACTAAAATCAACAATCACCTGATCATCATTGGCAAGCCTTGTCTGAACTGCATTTTTTCCTCGCTAATTAAATGAGAGAAGAGAGTAAAAGAAATCTTCACAAAATGTCCCTTATACAATAGTTTCTAACTGTAGGGGGCAAAAAGATGCATGCATTTCCACTTACAGTATTAGGGAATGACTAAATTACTTATAGTTCCCTTGCTGCACATACACTTATGAGTAATGATATAATTTTCTAAATCACACAAAAATACACAAACAGGACCCAGTACAGTTCTATGCCCCCATCTTCATGAGAATCTGCATGGCTGCTAATTTTATGGAATGTTAAAAAGGCTACCTTAGCCTTGCTTCAATTCAAGCTACAGATCCGTCTATACCTATTTTTAGCTTTAAGGCTATGGAATAGTCATGATTTGCTGTCTCTTGGCATCTGTGTTCAGAATCCGGGATCTTCCAAATTCACTATTTCTTAGCAAGCAGCAAAACTGTCTCTTATAAAAATTAAGCTTTTATTCCAAGTCTGAATATGTGAGTCACTGAAGGCTCCTTTTAGTATGTGGAGTGACCATAACACGAACAATATGAGTTTTATTTAAATTGATTTTGTATCTTCATCGCCACTCCTTAAAATGAATCTTATTACTAGAGATAATGTATGTGTCAAAAAGAAGCCTCAAATGCACTTCCTGTGCACTTGACAGGGTGACAAAATATTTCTCCTATCCTTTCCTAATTGAGCCACAGCACAAAGGAGGACATTATAATAATATTAATAATAGTTACATGGATATTTGTAGGTACTGTGTAACCCTTCAGTCCATTTTCCCAGACAATGGTGACTACAAAGAGGCTTCAAAATAGAACATCGCACAATATGAATGCCACTTTTTTCTATCTTACATTTTAAAAACATCATTGAAATCAGAAAGTTCATTTACAAAGGACTGGCAGTTGCAATCACAGCAATAATGTAGTGCTGAGAAAAAAAGGGTAATTGGTTTGGTAAAGATCGCTTTCCATTACACCATAAAGCACTGCACAATAGGAGAGGTCGCCAATTAAGCAATCATGAATACCAAGTACTGAAGCTGATGAAAATAGGGCAGTGGTTTAAATAGATTTGCAAGCAATTTACCTTTTCACAATGTTGGCAATCTGATGCAATTTGCTTGCAATTTTGTCTGCTTTCAGTAGCACTCGAAGCTGACACTACACAGACCAAATGGCAAAGAGGCCCTGCATAGAAAATGTAAAACTATCTTGGCTGCATCAGGAAACCAGAATGGTGGTTCATCAGGAAAATTACAACAATTAACATAAGTGCTGCAAAAATCAACACTTTAAATGTCACACTCACGAGTCTGTCCAAAGACTGTAAAAGTACCATCCCCATTGCTGGACTCACAGTAAATATGAAGCAATCACCACCAAACCTTGGGGCTGATGGCTTTACAATTGATGTGACATTCTCTGAGTGATAAAATAGCCTCTCATTTTACAAAAGTAAGTATTTTTCCTTTTTAGACTTAACCTGGATTATGTCAACACAAAATTTACGTTTAATTTTTTTTCAACTTTTTCGACAAAGCCATTGCACGCCAGTGTGGGGTGTAGTTGTCTTGACATTTAAAAAAATAACTTTATATTTCAGAGAATTAGAGCCAAGTTGATAAAAAATCATCCCTCCTCAAATATTGATCCGGTGCTTTCAAATGTAAATCATGTTCCAGATTTCTGTCGAAAGCTGTTATGGAGTGTGAGGTACAGTGTGTCTGAACAGAACCTATTTTATCATCTGAGAGAGAACTCCAAAGAAGCCTGCCTGCACACTCCCTTGAGGACTGCCTGGAATTACAGATGCCATCACATGTCCGTCGCAATGCGTCCCCAGCTAAAAGTTAGACACCTTGAAAATAATTGATAACTTCTGCTTTGGCGCCCATGTTTGGAGAAGCTATAAATTTGTCAGGTCTCTAGGAGAATTGGCTTATAGTGTAAACCTAATGATTTCTCAGTGAACTGGGAGGATCTTGTGGTGAGAGAACAAGAGGAGAGTGTCAGAAAATCTAAGTTTAATTTTCATCCCTACCCTGCCTGACCGAGGGAGCTATTTCAGGGCTGTGTCTACAATGGGCCCGTCTTCCAGTTGTGAGGGAGCTGACTAATCTTTGGGCTCACGAGCAAACATGGATTTTTACTTCCTCAGCCATCCCTCCCTTGCTTGATTTCAACACCTGCAAAGAAGGAGGACGATCAAGACATGCATGTGTACGAGATAGTCGGTTAAGAGCAAATAATTTGAGTATGAAAAATTTATGGACAAAATTGCAACCCCATCCCATATCAGCTTTTACTGTCACTGCATAAAAGGGCCCATCTTTTATTCTGTCCACGTATGTAGAAAATTAGTTCTCCAAAGGGAATTCAGATTGGCCTGAGAGCTCGATTTGGGCCTCACTGGACCTCGTGCACTGTGGCAGTGTGTGACTTTGGGATCCTTACCCAGACGTCATCAGCAATGTGAGGTGTTACTTCCTCCCAGATGCTGAACACCCTGCTGCTCTGTACTATGCAACAACGTAAACTCCAGGAAGAAGTTTTGTCAGCTGCCTCTTCCCATGGTCATCTCTCTTTGTGATCATCAGCAAGCGGAACCCTACTGATTGAGTTTTGGGGGCTGTCATCCACTACCCAAGATTGACTGTGTTAGCTCTTCAAGGAGAAAGATCATTGCTGGTCTTGAAAGTAGAGGAGCTGGCCTTCAGGGTTGCTGCACAAGCCTTTTAGAAGGGCCTACATATTCTGCACTATGAAACTGGCAGCAGGAGTTAATGATTTCCTCCCTGGTTTCTGGTGGCCAGTGTGCAACTGTTTTCTGAAGTAAAGCATGCATTTGGTGTCTGCTCTCTGACAGACTCACAGGGTAAGTCACTACAGGAAGGGAGTGACCTTCTGTTGCCATCTACAGCACCATAGGGTGATTCTATTGGAAGGATGGCGTCAGCAGTCGCAAGGTAAATTACAGGCTTGGAATAGCAATCAGATATTTGCTCTCTCACTAATACAAAATACTCAAAAGTTTGCAAGATTGTTTCCAGAGAAACACACATTGAGAAGAATTAGCTTTTCTCCTCTGGTGTGTGTGTGTGTGTGTGTGTGTGTGTGTGTAATTCAGCATGTTTAAAGGAGTGCTATGCATCAAGAGGGTGGGCATAAATCATAGTTTTGATAAATACCATGACCTGTGGGATTTTTTTTTCTCAGCTGTTGATTGGTACCACGGAAAACAATTATTACTGGTTAATTTAGTTGCTGGCATAGTGCATAGTAAATATTTCTGTTGTATCACTCTTTATTAACTGCAGGAAAAGCCTTTTAATTTTGTTTACCAAGTTAGTTAAAAATCACACACTTCAACCAATGGCCATTAAGCACACAGTGTCAGAATCATCAAAACTATTTCAAAGTCACTGTTAGAGCCTTTACAATCTGTCTCACACAGAGAGTAGAACTTAGTGGAAGCCAGGCCTCAGAGACTTGGAAGTCCAAGGTGCAGGTTCCCTGGGAGCAGGTGTTTGGGGCGGCAGTGAAGCTGCATTGGGATGTCTGCGTTGCACACTGGAGTGCGTGCGTTCAAGTCCTGGCTCTGCTTCTGATTACAGCATCCTGCCAATGTGCACCCTGGGAGGCAACAGATGACTGCTCAAGTACTTGGGGTCTCTCTCACCCAGGTAAGAGCTCTGCATTGAGTTCTGTGCTCCTGTCTTTTGCCTGGGCCAGGCTTGGCTGTTGCAGACATTTGGGCACTAAACCAGTAGATGGAAGATCTCTCATGGTCTGCCTATCTCTGTCTCTGCCTTTCAACTAAAAAATAAAAATAAATAAATAAAAATTTAAAAAGATGAGGTTTTCTAATGAGGACACCTTAGTTTTTACTAGTTTGGGTTAAACAACTTGGAATAGTTAACTTGTCCAAGCAATATAATAACATAAATAAAATATGGTGTAAATTCTTGTAAGACTACTCAGACTTGCTACCATCAAGCAAGCTAAATGCATGGAACTGTAACCTTCTTTGGAGAACAAATAAATTTTAAAATCTCAAAGTGTTTTAACAAGACAATGAAATGAAAAGATTTATCTAAAAATAACAAACACTTAAATATGAAAGTATTTCCTTGAGCGGCAATTGTTCAACCACTTTGGGGTCAAATATGGAGTGAATTTTACATCTGATATTTGTTAGCTGTGTTGCTTTAGGCAAATAACATCATCTCTGAGTCAAAATTTCATTATCTATAAACAGAGATAATGACAACTTAAAGAAATGTTTGTGAGCAGTAAGAATGTGGAACTAGAATGCTTGTGATTATGTCTGTGTTTGTTTCTGTTGGGAATGATAATGATGATGGTGATCACAAAACCTAGCTGAGACGCATTTAGGAGTCTCTATTTCTGTGTTTTCAATGGCAGGGATTTATGTATGGATAAAAGTGGAAAATAGCCACTACATTCAAATGAGGCAATATGTATTAAGACATTTTGAAAATGTACTATAAAATTCAAGAAAACTTCTAATATTGTAGTCAGAAAGGAAAAAATGTTCAAAAGAGGCATTTTTCAAGTCAGGATCAAATCGTATTTCCATTTTTTGTCTTTTGGTGAATTATTGCAAAGCAGTTTTCAAGCTAGAGTAGACAAAAATCCCAAAGGCTTAGCCTGCCTTTAAAAGATGTAAATCATTTGTTTTCAACAACATCCACAAAACTAAGCAGAAAACATGTATTCTTAAGTATTTCCTATCTTTTTAGTTCTTGATCATCTTAGAAAGCTGTGTGAAAGTCTGCAGGGAGAGTCAGGAGGAGCAGACTGGGTGGGATGGAAGAAGGCTAGGTAGGGGAGGAGGACTCACTGCCCAGGCAGATCCACTGCCTCTCTGTAGAGATCCAGAATGTAAATCTGGATCCAGAATAAGCTGGAGTCAGGCCAAGACCTGCAGGACCTACACTGACTTCAGCAAGCCTCCCTCTGGGGCAGTCAAATGATCCTGTGTGCTCTGGTAGCTCTGGTTGGCTCTCTTGACGCAAGAAAAAGCCATCCTTTTTAGTGGGATGCTGGTGGATATTTCCAAGAGCATCCACACTTATAAGAGACTTTAACCAGCTTCTAGTGGTTCTCAACTGGCCCATGCTTGTGGTGCTAAGGCAGCTGGGGAGCTCATGAATCCTGTGATTCACAGGAGCTTAGGAAAACAGCATCCACTTCTCCAAGGGCCAATCAAGGCCTTAGAATTCCTCTGACTGGAGCCAAATTATATTCACCCAACAAACATGTGTTGAGCATCTATTATGAACTACACTTTTGGGACACATAAAAAAATAATTCACTGTGTCTGTCTCCAAGGAGTTTACAGTTTGATACAAGAGATAAAAGTACCCTAAGGGAACTAAATATTTTTAAAATTTGTTTTAAAGATTTCTCTATTTAGTTGAAAGGCAGAGTTACACAGGGAAATAGAAAAACAGAGACAGAAATCTTCTATCTGATGGTTCACTCTCCCAATGGCTGCAACAGCTAGAGCTGGGCCTACCGGAAGCCAGGAGCCAAGAGCTTCCAGGTCTCCCATGTGGGTGCAGGAGCTGAAGGACTTGGGCCATATTTCCCATTAGCACAGAGCTGGATTGGAGGTTGAGCAGCTGGGACTCGAACAGGTGCCCATATGGGATGCCGGCACTGCAGATGGTGGCTTAACCCACTATGCTACAGTGACGGCCCTGGCAACTAAATATTTAAATAAAAGCTTGGAAATGGCAAGTACTATAAGAGAAAATCAAAACACCACACTGTTAAGAAGAAGAAGTACAGAGCACTGAGGAGTCAGGAACTTTACTGTTCCCTTCAAATCAGGTTGGCAATGATGTAGAGAAGCTGGTGCCTTCTCAGGCAAGCCGTGGCTAAACACGCAAAGTATTTCCAAGTGAAAGAAAGAATGTAAGAAGGAAGAAGCAGAGGTGAATAGAGAGGAAACCTTGCTGAGGTCACAAAACTGAAGTCCGGTTTGGCTACAGTGCTATCCAGGGAGAATTCTGAATTCCAAGTGTGATCCCATTTAAGTCCACAGAAAAATCTGGAATGCACTGAGTAAATGAGCTTCCCCATTTATAACTTCATGCATCAAGAATTTCATAAAGTATGCCTTCAATGACTGAATTTTAGCATACATTGTGATTACACCTCCCAGATGCTTGGGAATAATAATCCTGTGCTGGAATTATCTGGGAAGAATGATACCAAGCAAGAAGAATGATGATTTTTCATTCTCCCCGGGTCAAACCACACTCTACTAAAACCTCATGCTGTGATCTTCTATGATCTTGATCCTCCAGGCTGGATGTGCGTGTGGCCCCAGGAAGTCCAGTTCTTAAAAGAAAGGCAAAAGAGCTCCCTAGCTCAGGAACACAGTAACCTGCACTTTGCAAAGGCAAGCAGTTCAAACAGGAAGTTGGGACTTGTGCCCATCCACAGGTCAATGAAAGTTTTTATTTACATTGGAAAACCCTGTGTACACCAGACTAATAAACCCAATAAAATCAGATCTTTTGTTTCTACGGCCTCCTGGAGCTATCCACAGCCAGTCTGGGGCTATGAAAATTACATTTGCAGAACACTCACTTCCTTTCCTAACGTTCTTTGTACCTTTTAACAAAAACCTGATCGTATGCTATCCCGGCCCTTCTACAGCACACTGCAACATTTCAAAATTAGCTGAGAGCCAGCCCTATTTAAACCGACAAAACAAAGATCAATTCGTCCACAAGATGGTGACTTCAGGATTCCCAGAGCCTTGCAAACGCAGAATGTGGGGCCAGGATCATCAAATGTCATAGACCTAACAGGTCTGACAGCCTCTCTGCTGTTGAGTCACTTCCTCTCCAGCTCCCAAGTTTGGTGGGAATAAAAATCTCGCACAGATGGGACTATAACCGACCGTAGCCTGCTCCATTGTATGTCCAACCATCTCTAATTACAGCAGCACACGAAAGGAAGAGATTTGAAAGGGCAGGTGACGGGAGAGGAGAGGAACCTGTTTGACTTAAACAGCACAGGATCCCTCACCATCAGGCCTGATGTACATCAGCCTGACAGCTAATTAGGGTAGACATGAATTTTTCCAATGTAACAGATGTTCGCTAATCAGGCCAGATTTGGAGCCCTTGCGCCAGCAACATTTCATGCACAATTTAACTATCTAAAAGGAATAAACTACTTAATGCATTGTACTGAAGGCACAGCTGTTTCACAATCAGAAAATTTGCTGTCAAAGATGTTCTCTTTAAAACTGACATGTTTTTATATAACTCTGATGGGGTGTTTATAATGTATTAATAGTTGTCAGAAAGAGCTGCTGTCATCATCAAGAAGTAAAATATTTCTGAAGGTATATTAAAATGAACAGACTCCTTTCTCATCTCCCCAAACCCATTCAGATCATTTAACTAGGTTGAGTGTGGTCTGTTGGGTACCAAAGTGTATTTGAAACAAAGAACATCAATGTATGCTTTCATTTTAAGTCTGAATTTAAGACAAAAATCATGTTTGTGCCTTGCTTTGGATTTAAAGGTTTGAAACAATCATAGTTCCACATTTGCTCTCAAAGCTGGATTGTTTTTATCATTCTAGTTTTATGGAAATTCACAAGGGGAATATCATTACAACACCAAAAATGTTTTATTGGGTGAAATGAAGGTCTGATATCTTCATAAGCACAAACTAATTTGGTAACGATTGGAAGTGATCTCTCTCTCTCTTCTCCCTCTCTCTCTTCCTTCTTCCTTCCCTCCCTCCCTCCCTCCCCCTTTCACTTTCTGAAACCCCCATTCTCCCTTACATTCATGTACAAAATGACCTTCCATTATAAGAAAAGATTGCTAAGTGTGAATTTGGAAATTTAAGTATTTTCTCTCTTTTGACAGTTTAGTCTTGCATTTTTGTTATTTATATTTTTAAAATAGTAGGAGCAAAATAGTAATTAATGCCCTCTGTATACTGAAAGGTTCGCAGTGTTTAAAAATATGAATTTGGAAGTCATAACTCCCTGGATTTGAAGCTTGTGACTTTAAATTCTTACAGGTTGTAGGACTTAGTAGTCTATATGGTCTAAATAATTTACTAATGTCTTTATTTTCAAAACATGCTCTATCAGTTTTTCACATCATTTTATGATGCATAATTGTGTGCATTATTTTTAAACAGTAATGTTGAAAGTGTAGTGAATTGTGCTTTATCTGGTGAGAGAGCCAGGGTCGGTCATGCAGTTTCTATGGAGACTGGATGGCTGTGACCCTCCCTTTCATGTGCTGGCTCAAGTGTGGTCGTGACTCCTCAGAAGTGCTATGTTGAATTGGTAGCATCAGAAGCTCAGACCTACTGACAAACTCAAAGATAATAACATCTTTAAAATTGAGTCTCAATTAAAGAACTATTATCAGTACTGAATAAAGGAGCTTAGGGTTCTTTGCTATGACTCAAGGGCATCCTATTTGTGGTTTTGGCTGTGAATACTTTTCCACCGAAAACTGGATGTCAACCAGCTGTATAAAGCGTCACATTTCCAGAGGATGACAAACTATGCCACACCTGGAAGAGAGAGTTTCCTATTTGTGTTTCAAAGCAAACCAGGCCTGAGTGTTATTAAAAATTAACTCCACAAAATATTAAAAGTAAAATGCCGATTCTCTCACTCTAGAATTGGATATTCTATGTAAATAGGTTGTTTGCCATCTCTGCTGCCAATTTTTCCATGATACACATCTTAGTCTCTAGGACAATTACATAACCACCAGCAGTTCTCTCTAATCCAGGGCGTGCTCTGACTATATTTTAGATAAGACTTTTAAAAATAATAAAGTTCTATTTTATCACCCTTTTCATCTTTCGATAATTTAATTTTGGACATAAGCATTTTATAGGATAATTTTTAAAAGGTTATCTGTAGATTTAAATTTCACCTAGAATAAAGTTCACACCCTTTACCACAACCCAGAGAACACCACATTCGTTGGTCCCTCCATCCCCCAACAGCACTGCCTGCCACTTAACACTGCGATCCAATTAACACTGATCTACTTCCTGAGACCTGATCACCTCCATCTTTCTCACCTTACTTCTCTCAATCTAGAATATTCTCCATGCTCTTGAATTTCTGACTCCTTATTGCCAGCTAGAAGTCAGTCTAAATGGAACTTATTTGGAGAAACTTCCCTGACAACCCTAACTTCAGTTGCCCCTCCTTCAACCCTCTCATCTCACCTTGCTTACTTCCCCTACAGCAAGCATATTAATAAAGTAATTAATTTGATCATTTATTATTTTCTGTCTCCCCACCTCCTCAAATCCTCTAGAACTGCTTAATATAGCTATCACTAACCATATGCTTGTTTAAGTTAATTAAAATTAAGAACAATTATAAATTCCATTCCTTGACTTTTCTTGTTAGCACAGATTCTTATCTCACATGAAGTTCTGTTGGACAGTGCTGATCTAGAACATAATCTTTGAGAGAAAAACAAAGCTCTAACTTACTTCTGCCTCTCGGGGCACAGAACAGCAATGGGCTGGTAACATTTCTCAAGGTGTTAAGTGGATGGACAGAAGATAAACTCCCACATACACATGCTCATTGAGAAGTATGATATCCCCAATTAATGTAGTACCATGACTTGTATTCAACCTGCTGTTTCTAATATTAATTGTTTTAATGGGATAAGATAAAGTATACCTAGTATAACTCAATCATTTTTGGAAGTACTCAAGAAAAACATTCATCTGTTAACCCGAAGTAGAACCATAGTGTGTTAAAGAGCCCTTTAAAATAAAAAAGTCTGAGACTTTAGATCATAGCTATGGTAATGGCAGAAAGAACAAGAGTTTGGACTTTTAAATCAAAGCTCAAATCCTATCTCTAGGGGTGGGCCTTTGGCGTAGCAATTGAGATGCTGGGTGGGATATCCTATATCAGAGTCCTGGATTTCAGTCCTGCTCCACTCCTGACTCTAACTTCCTGCTAATGAGGATCCTGGTAGGCAGCAGGTGATGGCTCAAGGAGTGGGATCAGTGCCAGCCACGTGGGAGACCTGGATTCTGTTCCTCGCCCCTGATTTTGCCTGGCCCAGCTGTGGTTACGGTGGGTATTTGGGGGAATGAATCAGTAGATGCAGGCACTCTTCCCACATCTTGCTCAAATGAATAAATAAAAATTTTAAAAATCTTAACTGTTCTATATTAGCTTACTATCTCTCTTTTTTCTCCTTCCTCTCTCCCTTCCTTTCTGTCCTTCTACCCTTCCTCCCTTCCATCCTTCTTTCTTTCCTTTCTTTTTTACAATTTACCCAGTTTCCCTGAGCCTCATTCTGGAAAAATGGTGCCAGGTTCAGACCTATTCTGAGGAGTAGGTGTCTTGCAGAAGCTTGGCATCCAGTCGGTTCACAATAAATGCCAGCTATCACAGATCTGCTTGCTGAATTAATGGCATTATGGTAAACAGATCTTTGGAAATCCAAGTCTATAGTGCATCATTTCTTTCTTCAAGCACATTACTGCTCCACCCTTCAGCACCATGATTCATGACTCTCAGAGGCTTGTCAGAGATGGAGCATGGGAGGGGAGGATGGAAAGTGTCAGGGGAGTGGAGGAAGGTTGCAGGTAGAAGTGGACAAGCCAAAGAGCCCCAGGGATGAGCCATTTCATGCCTTAAATTTGAAAAACCAAAAATCCTTTAAAGTGGAAAAATGCCTAAGATGCAATAACACATAAAACCTACTTCATCTCTTAATTTAAGAGAGCCAGGTGGCTCCTGCCAAGCTTAGGAAGCAAAAGGAAGCCCTCTTGGCATGCTTTTTTCTGTTGAATAAAAAAGGCAATTTTATAACTTCAGAAACAGTGATAGTCCAGAACTCCTATCATAGCTTCCCATAGGAAGAGAGTTTAGTCAGGGTCAGTCAAGTTATCAGAACCAATTGCCCCAGTAAGCTATTTAAAACAAAAAAGTCAGTAGATGCCATAATCACAGAAGGGACTCAATTTTCAGATAGAATATGAGCATAAAATAGAAGTCTTCATTTCTGGTATATTTACCTGACTGTCTAAATTTCCAAAAGGGTAATGATCTTATTTATTTCTTTTTAATCCTTGTTCCCTTTAATCTTCTCCCAGGGCAGGACAGGAGTAGCTTCTGCCTTAAAGTCCTAAAAGTTATCACCTTTAAGTACCTTCATGGTCGGAAGTATCTGGAAGTTAAGGAATATGGAATATTAAGCATTTTATTGAATGGTGAATTGGAATTTCCTTTCTTTTTAGGGTGAGCAGTATATATGTTTTTCTGAGATGTGAGCCAAAAATCAGCAGAATGATCGGTGTGACAACTGTCTGGAATGGGTCAGTGCTACTCAGGATTCAGTTTTACTTTTAAATCACAGCTGAAGCCAGTGAGTATTTTTGATGTGAACATTTGTGTGATGTGTGAACACGAATTGGGATAGAAAACATGGCTTTGAACAGTCAGGAGAAAACAGTTCATACTCATGTCCCTTTCCTACATTTCTAGTGGAAAACTCGAAATGCTTCATAGATCACTATAGAGAAAAACTAACATGCATGTAAATAGATTATCAGCTGCCTGGGGGAAGCACTCTACTTAGGAAGAACACGGTCACCCCCAGGTCCAATGCGGGCTGGTCCAGGATCCCTGTGGATAGCCAACTCTGCAGATGTTCAGATCCTCCATAGAAAATGATACATTATTCGCATATAACCTATGCACACGCTCCTGCATACTTTAAATCACCTCTAGATTATCCCTAAGATCTAACACCGTGGAAAAGTTAGGTATGCAGTTGTTACACTGTGTGGTTTAGGGAATAATGACAAGAAAATGCATTCTGTACATGTTCAGTACAGATGAATTTTTTTCCCTGAATATTTTCAGTCCATAGTTCGTAGCTGGCTGAGTCAAAGGATGCAGAATCTGTGCATGCAGAGGGCTGCCTGTATTTCAAGGAATATTCTAAAAAAGCTTTTTGTGAGATGCTTGAAAGAAAATATAATGTGGCTAAGATACCTGAGAGCAAAGTATCTCCCTTTATGATTTATGACAGTACAAGGGATGACAGCTGTTTTAAATGGCTCTGCCAGCATTTTACAGAAAAGCCTTGAAATAAGGGAGATACAACTTCTGACCTTCAATTCTCACAACAAGGTTTGCTGGGCCCAGTTTCAGCACAAACGACCTTTATGTGTGTCACACGTTTACTTGTCTACTATTTGCTGTTACTTTCCTTTCATGGCTCCCTTTCTCCCTCACTTCTCTACTCTCTTTCTGTTTTCTGGAAGCAGCGAATAGTGATCACCCATGTTAAAGTGACAGCCTCCAAACCAGATACACAGGAGCTTTCGAAGAGACACTGAAGGAAAAATAAACATGCAAGGCAAAACCAAAAAAACAACACAGGGTAGAAGCCTCAGAGAGTTTCTGTGTGGCCTTGGGGTACTGAACTTGAGCCCTAGGTCTTGGTTTCCTTGGCTATGTAGGAAAATCTCAGTACTGCAGCTCTAATGCTTCAGTTCTGCCTCTCTGGGATGTTTCTTAGCCATGACCCTTAGTTACAGGCTGCACAGCCCTTGTGGTGAGTTCCCCCATTCTCTCCTCAGATTGCTCATCACCTGTACTTTCTTTAGACTTCTGTGGATTCTCTCTATCTGGTCCTTTCCTTATGTGTACTAATTTTGCATCTCCTTCTCTCATCTCATTTCCTCCAAGTCAATTTATTTTCCTTTTCCTACTATTTTTCTGTGCACATTAACCTCATTTTTATTTACTTATTTTATATTTATTTTTATTATTTGTTTGGAAGGCAGAGCAACGGAGACAGAGATCTTCCATTTGCTGGTCCATTGTGCAAATGCCTGCAGGAGCCAGTGTACAAGCCCACAAATGCCCCTCTGATGGGTGGCAGGGACCCAAGTACTTGAGTCATCCCCTCCCACCTACCAGAGTGCATATCTGCAGGAAGCTGAAGTCACAAACAGAACAGGACTCAAACTCAGGCACTCTGATACAGGATGTGGGTGTCCAAAATGGCAGCTTACCCACTGTGCCATAATACTCACCCCTTAATCCCATTTTTAAATCAAAAGTATACCAATCTTGCATAAGAATCCAGTCAACTTTAGTCCTAGAATTTTCCCTCCAACCTCAGCAAGTATCAGGCTACTAAAAAGCTCTGACTACAGGACAGAGAGCATATCAGAAATAACATTTTTCCTGGGATTCCAATTTCCCTGTAATTCAATGCATGGAAAATGCACTGGGAAAAGCACTCTTAGTGATTCTAGTCTTGGACCAGATCTTATAAAGTAAACCATTGGAAAAGGAAAAAAATAAGCAAATGTAAAATTCCATCATTTGAAACTGCTAAGTAATCAATCACTGAAGTATGGCAAAGACAAAAACTGATCTTTTTAAAAAAATTCTCGAGTTGAGGTTGGCGTTCTGGCAGTGAAGATACCTTCACAGGGCTCTGGCTCCTGACACTAGCTTCCTGCTAATGCAAACCCTGGGAGGCAACAGTGATGGCTTCAGTAATTAAGTTTCTGCTATTCACGGAGAAAATCTGAATTGTGTTCCTAATTCCCAACCTTGGCAATGGACCAGCCGTAGCCATTGCAGACATTTGGGGAGTGGACCAGTAGATGAAAGTTCTCTCTTTCCCTCTCTGTATGTGTGTGTGTGTGTGTGTGCATCTATGAGAGAGGAGAAAAAGGGTATGTGTGTGTATGTGTGTATGTTGGTGTGTGTGTGTCTGCCTTGCAAATAAACTTCAAAAACTTAAAAAATTCTTGAGTAGCTAATCTGCCTTCATAATTTAAGTCATCAATACTAAAAATACATGGTTAAACTACTTGCTTCTACCACTGTCCCATTTGTCTGTTCCCACAATCTTCCAGAGGACAATTTTTTATTATTTTCTTTGCATCATTCCAGGGTTTCTTTTTGCAAGACAACATACAGTTATAGTTTCTTCATTGAACAAAAAAGATTATATTTTACATGTTGTTCAGCCCATTTTTTCTTTTTTCTTTTTTATAGAAAGCTTTTATTTAATAAATATAAATTACATAAGTACAAGTTTTGGATTATAGCGATTCTTCCCCCCATACCCATCCTTCCACCCCAAACCATCCTACCTCCTACTCCCTCTCCTATCCCATTTTTCATTAAGATTCATTTTTAAATATCTTTACATACAGAAGATCAACTCTATACTAAGTAAACATTTCAACAGTTTGCATCCACACAGATACACTAAGTATGAAGTACTGTTTGAAGACTAGTTGTACCGTTAATTCTCACAGTACAACACATTAAGGACAGAGATCCTACATGGGGAGCAAGTGCACACTGACTCCTGTTGTTGATTTAACAACTGACACTCTTATTTATGACATCAGTGATCACCCCAGGCTCTTGCCATGAGCTGCCAAGGCTATGGAAGCCTCTTGAGTCCACAAACTCGAACATTATTTAGAAAAGGCCATAATCAAAGTGGAAGTTGTCTCCTCCCTTCAGAGAAAGCTACCTCCTTTGATGGCCATTCTTTCCACCAGTATCTCACTCACAGAGATCCTTCATGTAGGTCATATTTTGCTACAGTGTCTTGGCTTTCCATGCCTGAAATGCTCTGATGGGCTTCTTAGCCAGATCCAAATGCCTTAAGGGCTGATTCAGAGTGCTGTTTAGGGCATTTGTCATTCTATGAGTCTGCTGTGTATCCTGCTTCCCATGTTAGGTCATTCTCTCCTTTTTAATTCTATCAATTATTATTAGCAGACACTTAGCCTTATTTATGTGATCCCTTTGACACTTAATCCTATCTTTACGATCAGTTATGAACTTAAACTGATCATTTTAACTAATAAGTGTCGCTCCCCCTCTTCATGGAGGAACGACACTAAGCCCTGCCTAGGCTTCATATCCGAGTCACGGCACCATTATGTCGCTCCCCCTCTTCGTGGAGGAACGACACAGGACCCTGCGCTGTTCTTTCGTCTGCTCGGCCCTCCCCGGGTTTGCTGCTGGTTCTTCCCGGGTTGGCTACTATCCCTTCCACCTCCGTGGAAGGGCAGTTCCCCCTGGCCACATTCCCCACTTCCGCAGGGGAGCGGCACACCGCCAGCCGGCTCTTCTCGGGGGCTGCACAGGTTCCCTTAGATGTTCCCCATAGATGTTCCTGGTGCATGCCGTCTCTCTCCTCCTTTATAGTCCTCCTCCGCCAATCCTAACTCGGCTGCCCACACGCCGAGTACGCTGCTCTCCAATCAGGAGCAAGTCCTACAGTTTATTAGCTGAACTGGAGGCAGCTGTGCGGAAGCTGTTTACTTCTCTCCCAGCGCCATATTGTGGGAGAGCAGATGCATAGAATAAGTCTTAATTCGAGTAACTCAGTCTAGTCCGGATTGCTCCCCACAATAAGATGGTATTGGTACCTGCCAACTTAATGGGCTTTGGAGTCCCATGGCACATTTCTAGCTTTATCCTTAGGGGTAAGTCCGAGTGAGAGTGTGACAAATTGTACATCTCCTCCCTCTCTTATTCCCACTCTTACTTTTTTCTTTATTTTTTATTTTTTTGACAGGCAGAGTGGACAGTGTGAGAGAGAAAAAGGTCTTCCTTTTCCATTGGTTCACCCCTCAATGGCCGCTGCGGATGGTGCGCTGTGGCCAGCGTACCACGATGATCTGAAGCCAGGAGCCAGGTGCTTCTCCTGGTCTCCCATGGGGTGCAGGGCCCAAGTACTTGGGCCATCCTCCACTGCACTCCCGGGCCACAGCAGAGAGCTGGCCTGGAAGAGGAGCAACCGGGACAGAATCCGGCGCCCTGACCGGGACTAGAACCCGGTGTGCCGGCGCCGCAGGTGGAGGATTAGCCTATTGCGCTGCAGCGTCGGCCACCACTCTTACTTTTAACAGGGATCAATTTTCAATTGGATTTAAACACCTAAGAATAATTTTGTGTTAAGTAAAGAGTTCAACCAATGGTATTAAGTAGAAAAAAAATACTAAAAAGAATACAATAGTAAGCTGTTCCTCAACAGGACAAGGGCTGATGAAGTCTTAGCTTCTCATAGTGTCAGTTTCACTTCTACAGGCTTCCTTTTAGGTGCTCAGTTGTCACAGATCAGGGAGAACATATGATATTTGTCCCTTTGGGACTGGCTTATTTCACTCAGTATGATGTTTTCCAGTTTTTTGCAAATGACCGAATTTCATTTTTTTTAACCGCTGTGAAGTATTCCATAGAATACATATCCCATAAATTCTTTATCCAGTCTACACTGATGGTCATTTAGGTTGATTCCATGTCTTAGCTATTGTGAATTGAGTTGCAATAAACATGGAGGTGCGGATAGCTCTTTTATTTACCAATTTAATATCCCTTGGGTAAATTCCGAGGAGTGGGATGGCTGGGTCATATGTTAGGGCTATATTCAGATTTCTGAGGTATCTCCAAACTGCTTTCCATAGTGGCTTTACCAGTTTTCATTCCCATCAGCAGTGGATTAGTGTGCTTTTTTCCCCACATCCTCGCCAGCATCTGTTGCTTGTTGATTTCTGTATGAATGCCATTCTAACCAGGGTGAGGTGAAACTTTATTGTGGTTTTGATTTGCATTTCCCTGATCAGCCTATTTTTTCACTTCAGAACTCTAGCCATATTGATACTATGAAGTTGCTAATTTTTATGCCATTGCATCTTTCTGCACTGCATAAATATCCCATTATTAATTTAACCAGTTCTCTGTTGGTGGACATTTGGTTTGATGCCAATTTTTGCTATAAAAAATAATGGTACAGTAAATACCTCTGAACATGTGAGTCTGCATGTGTGTGAGTTTGTAGGAAAAACTCCCCAAGAGAGACTGCTAGGTCAAAAAATATTTTTTTTTAAGATTTATTTTATATATTTGAAAGACAGTGTTATAGAGAGAGGTAGAGACTGCTGGTTCATTCCCTAGATGGCAGCAACGGCTGGAGCTGTGCTGATCTGAAGCCAGAAGCCAGGGACTTCCTCCAGGTCTCCCATGTTGGGTGCAGGGGCCCAAGGACTTGGGCCATCTTCCACTGCTATCCCAGGCCATAGCAGAGAGTTGGATTGGAAGAGGAGCAGCTGGGACTAGAACCAGTGCCCATATGGGATGCCGGCACTTCAAGCCAGGGCTTTAACCCACTGTGCCACAGCGCCGGCCCCCAAAACATATTTATTTGTTCCTTTGAAAGACAGTGCCAAACTCCCACTGACACATCAGTTCACACTAGTATAAGCAATACATTAAATTGCCTGCTTTCCCATAGTGTTTTCCTTTGAAAAATTTATTTATTTATTTGAAAGGCAGAATTAGAGAGAGAGAGAGAGAGAGAGAGGCAGAAACACAGAGAGGTCTTCCATCCATTGGTTCACTCCCCAAATGGATGCAACAGTTGGGGCTGGACCAGGCAGAAGTTAGGAGCCAGGAGATTCATCTGGGTATCCCACATGGGCGGCAGGGACCTGGGTTTTTGGACCATCATCCACTATTTCCCATGGCATCAGCAGGAAGCTGGATAGAAAATGGAGCTGCCAAGACTTGAGCCCACACTCTGATGTGAAATGTGTGCAGTAACTTAACTTGTTGTACCACAATGCTGGCCTCAGAACCATTTATTTACATAAACTGTTGAAATTATTCATGTTTTAGGAGTTTTTAACTGTTTTGTAGAATCCCTTTACATGTTAGACTACTAATTATTTGGCTGACATGCAATCATTTTCTAGGATTTGCTCTTTTTCCTGGATTTTTAAATTGGTTTTGTTTCTATTGTGAAGTTTTAAAAATTATTTTCTATAAATTTACCTAAAATTTCTATATGGTCTTTGAAGTTTAGTTATAATGAAAAAGGCCTTTCTCATTGCAAAATTATAAAGATTCTCCCATGTTATTCTTTATATATATATATATATATATTTGAAAGGCAGAGAGGAGGACACACACACACACACACACACACACACAGATCATCCATCTGTTGGTTCACTCCCCAGATGGCTGCAATGGCCAGGGCTGGGCCAGGCCATAGCCAGGAGCTTCTTCCAGGTTTCCCACACGGGTCCTCCACTGGTTTCCCAGCAGCATTAGCAGGGGGCTGGTTTGGAAGTAGAGCCGCCAGGACTTGAACCAGCACCCATATGGAATGCCGGCATTACTGGTGGCAGGTTAACTGTATATGCCACAATACTGGCTCCATCCTTGTATTTTCACAGCCTCTTGTTTTAAACCTTTGAAGCTTTTGGTTGATAATGTGAAGCATTAAGCTGTTTTCACACAGCCTTACCGTGGCCCTAGTGTGGTTTACTGAATGACCCATCTCTTTCTCCTACCAACTTGAAGTCCCACCTACAGCAAATGATCAATTCCTGATACAACCTGTGTCTTGAGGCTTTGTGTTTTCTTGTCTATACGCCATTTTGGGTTTAACTAGGAAGAACATTCTTACCCTTCCTCTAATCACCCATGCTCCCACTGCACAAAGCTACTCCCTCTCCCACAGCAGCAGCTCCACAGCACAGCCCCCACTGAATCCATAGCACATTCTCCTCGCACTGCCTTGCCTTCTCTGCCCATCAAGCCTCGGTTTGTCTGCCAAGGTCCACATCAACCAAAACACTTTCAATGAAATCAGGAACAGAATAACATCACTATCTATAATTACAAGGTTGGGGAAAGGACATGGTGTATAAAGGAAATGTGCGGACAGGAATTGCAATATCGACTCAGGGAGGGGGGCTGGCACTGTGGTACAGCAGGTTAAGCCACCACTTGCAGCAACAGCATTCCATATGGGCGCTAAATCAAGTCCCAGCTGCTCCACTTCCAATCCAGCTCCCTGCTAATGGCCTGGAAAAGCAGCAGAGAATGGTCCACATGCTTGGGCCCCTGCAGCCATATAGGAGACCTCGTCGAAGCTCCTGGCTCCTGTCTTCAGCCTGGCTCAGCCTTGGCTGTCGCAGCCATTTGGGGAATGTGAACCAGTGGATGGAATTTTCTCTCTTCCTCCTCTCTCTGTAACTCTGTCTTTAAAATAGATAAACAAGTCTTTTTAAATAAATAAATAACAGATCAATTTGGAAAGGAGATTAAACTTTTTGCTGTCCTCCTTTCATATCATTCAACTTTTTACCTCATGAATGTATTACTTTTTAATATATAGTAAAGGCTAGTGTTGTTAACAGTGGATTAAGCCATCTTTTTCCATGTCAAGAGAGCTAGTTCCAGTACTGGCTTCTCCACTTCCAATTCACCTCCCCTCTAATGCACCTGGGAAGGCAGCAGATGATGGTCTACGTCTTTGGGTTCCTGCACCCATGTGGGAGGTCCAGAATAAGCTCCTGGCTTCATCCTGGCTCTATTTTGGTTGTTGAGAACATTTGGGGAGTGAACCAGTGGATATGTGATCTCTCTTTTTCAAATAAAATAAAATAATATTTTTATTTAAGTTATGCACTTTTATTGAACTGGTCTTACGTCACTGTACAATATTTTAAAACTTTTTAAAATGTATTTTATTTGAAAGGCAGAGAGAGAGAGAGAGAGAGAGAGAGGAAAACCGAAAACAGAGAGAAAAAGAGAAATCTCCCTAAATGTTCAAAATAGCCAAGGCTACAATTAAATGGCAGTTACCCATCTACTTAAGTCATCATCTGCTGCCCCCAGGGTGTACATTAGCCCTAGGAAGCTGGACTTGGAAGTGGAGGCAGCACTTGGACTCAGACATTCAGACATAGGATGCAGGCTTCCCAAACCCCTGTACCACAGTGTCCTCCCCCACACAGTATTTTTTAAAAGAACAATGTCATGTTCAAGGAATGGCAACTGAACAATTTATCTTTGTTGTCTAATGAAGTTAACAGTCTAATAATGTAAATAAAAGACCATTAAATAATTTTTAAAGTTAATAATATATCTTCTGGATTACAAAGTATTTTCTCATCATTACTCCATTCTCTGTAGCAGTTAAAGATTTTTTTTGCTATGTTCTCATAGCACTTTATACAAACTTCTATTTAGCCTGCTATACATTACGGCATTACCCTTTGCCTGTCACTGCACTCAAATGTTGGCTCTTTGTTCATCTGTGCAGCTCAAACACTAAACACCAGTGGATGGCTTTAGTACACAATCAATGTTTGTGGAAAGCAGGCAGCAGAAAAGGAAGGGAAAAAGATGAGAGAGAGGGAGGCAGAGAGATACTCACGGATGTTATAGGACGTGCCTATTGAGAAGATGGAAACGTGAATGCAAATAGAGGTAAAACAAGTAGGGAATAAAAAGTGGCATTACAGGGACGAAAAATGACAATGTGCCATAAACAAAAGAATGCCACTTGAGAATTTCCCTTTCTCTCATACTCTGCTTCCCATCTGTTTAGTGTACACATGACTGCCAGAGTCATCTTGGTAAAAAGGATGTCATGTCTGTCCTCCAAAGTCACATGCACACAAACACACAGCACCCAGGTGTTTTTCTTTTTTCTTTTTCTTTTTTTTGTGACAGGCAGAGTAGACAGTGAGAGAGAGAGAGAGAGAGACAGACAGACAGACAGACAGACAGAAAGGTCTTCCTTTGCCGTTGGTTCACCCCACAATGACCCCTACGGCTGGCACACTTCGGCCGACGCACTGCACTGATCTGAAGCCAGGAGCCAGGTGCTTCTCCTGGTCTCCCATGCAGGTGCAGGGCCCAAGAACTTGGGCCATCCTCCACTGCCCTCCCGGGCCACAGCAGAGAGCTGGACGGGAAGAGGGGCAACTGGGACAGAATCCAGCGTCCCAACTGGGACTAGAACCTGAGGTGCCGGTGACGTAGGCCGAGGATTAGCCTAGTGAGCCACGGTGCCGGCCTTGTGTTTTTCTTTAAGATTTATTTATATATTTATTTAAAAGGCAGAGTGAGATAGACAGAGACTGAGAGAGAGATTTTTCTACTCGCTGGTTCTCGCCCTCAAGTGACCACAACAACCAGGGCTGGGCCAGGGTGAAGCTAGGAGCCTGGAACTCCATCTGGGTATCCCATATGGGTGGCAGGGCCTCAAGTACTTGTGCCATCATCCGCTTTCCCAGGCTCATTAACAGGAAGCTGTATAGGAATTGGAGCAGCAGGTGCTCATATGGGATGCCCATGATGCAGGCAGCAGCTTAACCCAATGCATCATAATGCCGGCCCCCCCATCCAGTTTTTACAGATTTTAAGTCAGAATTCTGCTAACAATCAGTGTGGCCCTAAATCTGCCCCTAAAGACTTTTTTCCCCCACCCACATCAGCCTCTGGCTGTTCCTCCTACACTCTGGACACAGCTTGTTACAGAACATTTCTATTGTTTTTTCTGCCTAGAACACTGATTTTGTAGAAAGCTCATGACACCCTCATCCTATTTATTTTTAAAAGTTTATTTTTGGCCAGCGCCACGGCTCACTAGGCCGTGGCTCAGTAGGCTAATCCTCCACCTATAGTGCTGGCACTCTGGGTTCTAGTCCCAGTTGGACCGCCGGATTCTGTCCTGGTTGCTCCTCTTCCAGTCTAGCTCTCTGCTGTGGCCCGGGAGGGCAGTGGAGGATGGCCCAAGTGCTTGGGCCCTGCACCCGCATGGGAGACCAGGAGGAAGCTCCTGGCTCCTGTCTTTGGATTGGCGCAGTGTGCCGGCCATGGCACCCATCTGGGGGGTAAACCAACAGAAGGAAGACCTTTCTCTCTGTCTCTCTATCTAGCTCTGCCTGTCAAAAAAAAAAAAAAAAAAATAGTGGCAGAGAGAGAGGAAGAGAGGAGGGAAGCTATCTTCTACCTCCTGATTTACTCCCCACATGCCTCCAACAGCCAGAGCAGGGTCAGGTCAAAGGCAGGAGCCTGGAATTCTGACTGTCCCAGATGGCACTTGAGCTATCATCTGCTGCCTCCCAGGATGCCTTAGCAAGAAGATGGATTGGGGGACTGGCGCTGTGGCATAGCAGTTAAAGTTGCTGCCTGCAGTGTTGACATCCCATATGGGTGCCCGTTCGAGTCCTGGCTGCTCCACTTCCATCCAGTTCCTGATAGTGAGCCTGGGAAAGCAGTATAACAAGTGCTTGGGCTCCTGCACCCATGTAGCTCTGCATCCAACCCAGAAGAAGCTCCTGGCTCCTGACTTTGAATTGGCTCAACTCTGGCCATTGTAGCCATTTGGGGGGCGAACAAGTTGATGGAAGACACCTCTCTCTCTCTCTCTCTCTCTCTCTGTAATTTTCTCTATCTGTAATTCTGCCTTTCAAATAAATCTTTTAAAAATCTGTTATTAAAATACATGCAATTTAAAATTTACCATATTAACCATTTTTAACATCCAGCACAGAGGATTTAATCCATGATGTTGTATAACCATGACCACTATCCATCTCTCTGAGTCTTTTTGTTTTTATAAAACTGAAATTTTTTGTACCCATGAAACAGTAACATCCCATCTCCTCCCTTCCTCTAGCCCCTGGCAACCATCATTCCACATTCTGTCTCTATGAATTTGACTACTTCAAGTATCTCATATAAGTGAACTCACACATTATTTGTCTTTTTATGATCCCCTTCTTTCACTTAGTCTAATGTCCTCAAGGTTCTCACATATTGTAGCCTATTGCAGAATTTCTTTCCTTTTTATGGCTGAATAACATTCCACTATCAGTATATGCCACATTTGCTTATCCATTCATCTGTACTCTTGGGTGGCTTCCACATTCCAGCTACTATAAATAATCCTGCTATGGACTTGGGTATACAAATATTTCTTGAAATACTGCTTTAATTATATTAGGTAGATACCCAGAAGTAGAATTACTGGACCATATAGAGAATCCAATTTTCTCCAGGAATTGCCATGTTTTCTACAGCAGCTGTACCATCTTATATTCCCACCAACACTATACAATGAATGCTTCCAATTACTCTACATTCTTGCCAACACTTATTATTTCTGTTTTCTTGATAGTACCAATGCAAAGGGGTGTGAGATGGTATCTCACTGTAGTTTTGATTTGCAGTTCTCCAAGGATTTGTGGTGCTGAGCATTTTTTCAAGTGTTTATTAGCCATTTGTATATCTTTGGAGAAATGTCTGATCAAGTCTGTTGTCTAATTTTTTTTTTTTTTTTTTTTTTTTTTTTTTTTTTTTTTTTTTTTGACAGGCAGAGTGGACAGTGAGAGAGAGAGACAGAGAGAAAGGTCTTCCTTTGCCGTTGGTTCACCCTCCAATGGCCGCCGCGGCCAGCGCGATGCGGCCGGCGCACCGCGCTGAT
The DNA here is from genome assembly GCF_051225735.1 of Oryctolagus cuniculus. Classification (NCBI taxonomy): domain Eukaryota; kingdom Metazoa; phylum Chordata; class Mammalia; order Lagomorpha; family Leporidae; genus Oryctolagus; species Oryctolagus cuniculus. Next base: position 49,439,848 of record NC_142882.1, on the reverse strand, counting down.
CTGATGGCAGGAGCCAGGATCCAGGTGCTTTTCCTGGTCTCCCATGGGGTGCAGGGCCCAAGCACCTGGGCCATCCTCCACTGCACTCCCTGGCCATAGCAGAGAGCTGGCCTGGAAGAGGGGCAACCGGGACAGAATCCGGCGCCCCTACCGGGACTAGAACCCGGTGTGCCGGCGCCGCAAGGTGGAGGATTAGCCTATTGAGCCACGGCGCCGGCCTGTTGTCTAATTTTTATCAAGTCTTTTTTGTTACTTAGTTTTAGGAATTCCCTCTATATAGACTAGATATTAATACAGTACCAGATACATAATTTGCAAATATTTTCTCCTTTTATAAGAACTTCCCTTTTAACTGTTATTTTTGTCTTTTGGTACATGAAAATTTTAGTCTTTATGAAGTCCAATTTATCTATTTTTTCTTTGTTGCCTGTTTATTTGGGGCCATAGCCAAGGAATTATCTCCAACTTCAGTATCATGAAGATTTTGCCCACTATTTTCTGCTAACAGTTGCACAGTTTAAGATTTTACATTTAGATCATTGATTCATTTTGAATCTAGACTATCCTTTCCTCATTTAATGTTCTTGGCATCTTTTGACCATTTATACTAGGGTTTATTACTAGACTCTCTATTATTTTCCCTTGCTCAGTATGTCTGTCTGTCTGACATTGATATGATTACTGTAGACCTGTAATACTTTTTTTTTTTTTTTTGACAGGTAGAGTGGACAGTGAGAGAGAGAGAGAGAGACAGAAAGGTCTTCCTTTGCATTGGTTCACCTTCCAATGGCCGCCATGGCCAGCGTGCTGCGCACCGCGCTGATCTGAAGGCAGGAGCCAGGTGCTTCTCCTGGTCTCCCATGGGGTGCAGGGCCCAAGTACTTGGGCCATCCTCCACTGCACTCCCTGGCCACAGCAGAGAGCTGGCCTGGAAGAGGGGCAACCGGGACAGAATCCGGTGCCCCAACCGGACTAGAACCTGGTGTGCCGGCGCCGCAAGGCAGAGGATTAGCCTGTTGAGCCGCGACGCCGGTCCTGTAATACTTTTTGAAGTCAGGAAGCATGAGTCTTCCTGCTTTCTTTTTCTTTTTCACGACTGAGCTATTTGGGATCCCTTGAGAGTCCATATGAATTTCAGAATGAATTTTTCTTTCTTCAAAAAAAATCATTGAGACTTTGACAGGGATTGCGTTAAATCTGTGAATTGCTTTTGGTAATATTGACACTTCAACAACACTGAGGGGCCGGTGCCGTGGCGCAGTAGGTTAATCCTCCACCTGCGGTGTCAGCATCCCATATGGGCACTGGTTCTAATCCCAGATGCTCCTCTTCCAATCCAGCTCTCTGCTATGGCCTGGGAAAGCAGTAGAAGATGGCCCAAGTCCTTGGGCCCCTGTACCCACATGGGAGACTGGGAAGAAGCACCTGGCTTCTGGCTTCATATTGGTGCAGCTCCGGCCACTGCGGCCATTTGGAGAGGGAACCAATGGACGGAAGACTTTTCTCTCTGTCTCTCCCTTTCACTGTCTGTAACTCTACCTCTCAAATAAATAAATAAAATCTTTAAAAACATACTGAATTTCACAATTAATAAACATGGAATGTGTTGCCACTTATTTATGTACCCTTTAATGTCTTTCAGTAATATTTTGCAGTTTTCATTGTATCTTTTCCCTTTGTTAAATTAATTCTGAGGTATTTTATTCTTTTGATGCTGCTGAGAATAGAACTATTTTGTGATTTTCTTTTCAGATTGTCCATTATTAGCACAGAGAAATGCAACTGATTTTTGTGTGTCTTTTTTACAACATACTATTTTGCCTACTTTATTTATCCTAATAGTTTGTCAAGGAACTTTCAGGGTTTTCTACATACAAGATTATATTATCTGTAATCAGAGATAATTTTCATTCTTTCTTTCCAATGTGGGTATATTTCATCTCTTTTTTTTTTTTTTTGCTTGATTTTTCTGGCATGCACTGTCAGTCTTAAGCTGCCCCTGGAAGTGGCAAAAGTGGGCATCCTTATCTTATACCTAATCTTGGAGGAAACGTTTTCAACATTCACTATTAAGTATGTGTGCTGTGGGTTTTCTCAAACAACCTTGGTTATGTCAATGAGGTTTCCTTCTAGTCCTAGTTTTTGAGTGTTTTTATCATGAAAATGATGTTGAATTTTGTCGCTTTTTCTATATCCATTAACATGATCATATGGTTTTGTTCCCTCCATGAATGTGGTGTATTGCATTGCATTTTATTTGTTAAACCACTGTTGCACACCAAGAATAGATCTCAATTGATCATGTATAAATACTAAGCTAATTTGGCTTGGTGATATTTTGTTAAGGATTTTTGCATCAATGTTCATGAGGGATATTGGTCTGTAGTTTTTTTCTTGTGATGTCTTTGTTTCTCTTTGGTATCATGGTAATGCTGGTCTCACAGGATGACTCAGGAAGTGTTTCCTCCTCTTCAATTGTTTTGGAAAAGTCTGAGAAAGAGTAGTACTAAGTTTTAAGTATTTAATTCAATTTCTGTGAAATATAGATTTTTTTTGTCCCTCATTCCCTGAATAACTATCTTTTGTGTTTGATTTTTTGTAGTTATCTTTGTGGTTATCATGGGGATTGCATTTAATATTCTGAAGTTTTAATTTATGTAACTTAACATCAGTAACATACAAAATCTCTGCTCCTTTATAGCTCTGTCCCTGCCCCTTTGGTTGTTTTCATAAATTGCATCTTTATAAATTATATGCCCCAAATCATAAACTAATAATCTTTTTAAATGCATTAGTCTCTTAAACTATGTAGAAAAGAAAACACAGAGTTCCAGACCGAAGTTACAATAATACTAGCTTTTAAATTAATTGTTTTTGAAAGGTGTATTCATTTCTTAAATCATAAAGAAAGCAAAAATTAGAGTTGCCATTATTGAAATAATATTAGTTGTAATAATTGCTGCCATATTGACTTTCATTGAGATCTTTATTTCTTCATCTGACAGCTGTCTCACTATTCCCTCTAGCTACTCAAATCTGCTAATAGTAGTCAAATTCACTGGCCTATCTCAAGCACTTTACAACCAGTTAAATCCCACACAATCCTATAAAATAGGTCTGCTTTATGCCCATTACACAAATAAAGACATGGAGGCAACAATGTCTGTGCAGCATCTCAAGTCCCCTGGAGAACAATGGAGCTGAGGTTTCAGCCTGTGTCGTCTGGCTCCAGGGTCTCTGTTCTTCACCTTCACACCACTGCATAAAACTTCAAATGGCTCCCCATTACTCTCAGGACAATGTTCAAGTTCCTTCACAGTCTGCTCCCCGTTTATCTCTCCATCAACACCCCTACTCAAGCCCCCCACCACACTCCCATGACCCATTGCTCCATCACCAGTGAACTTCTTCCAGTCCCTTGAATGCATCCTTGCTCTTGCCCATGGTATTTCCTGTGCCAGGAACACTTCCACAACCATTTGCCTGCCTTATCCCAATTGCCCCTTCACACACACACTCACATCTAGAGAAAGGGACTTTCCATTTTGCTCCTAGACCTCAAAGTTGTATCCTGAAACTCCTTCCTTCTCTCCATACCTATTCCCATTCTGTGCTGGGGCTCCTAATCTCCACCTACAGCCTAATTGCCTCGATGACCCAAAGGCCTTCTTCAAACTTCATGCGGGCCCAGCCAGCATTCTTGCACTATCATTTTCCATTCACTTGCTGAGGTCCCAAATTCAGGACTTACTTAAGACTCTTCCTGTTCGATAAAACTTCAGTCTAACACTTCGGCAAATTCTACCAATCCTGCATCCAAGCAAGAAAATCCCAAATCAACCCACTTTTCACAGCAGTCTTGCCTGGAGTGATTCTGAAAGGTGAGTAAGTGAAGATGCACCTTCATGAATGGGATTACAAAGCAGGCTCAGGGAGCTCATTCGCCCCTTCTGGTATGTGTGGACTCAGTGAGAAGACTTCGATGAACCTCACCCAGGGCCCTCAACAGACGCCACCTATGCCAGCACCTTGATCTTGGATTTCCCAGCTTCTGGCAAGGTAAGAAACAAAGTTCTACTGTTTATACATGACCCAGTCTATGGTATTTGGTTAGAGAAAGCTGAATGGACAAAGACTGTTTTTTCTACCCTGGTTCAGCCAACTCTGACTTTACCTTCAACAGTTGTCTCATTGTCACTATGCCCAGCCACACTGTCCTTCTTTCTCTTGCTTGGAGGTACATTTAGCACTTTCTAGGATTGGATTCACCCATATGTGACAGAAAAACCCAAAATAAAGATGTCTTTCACATATTGCTTATTTCACTCTCAAGTAAAGACAATCAGGGATTATTTTTTTTAACTTTTATTTCATGAATATAGATTTCCAAAGTACAGCTTATGGATTACATTGGCTTCCCTCCCCCCAATGACTTCCCTCCCACCCGCAACCCTCCCCTTTCCCGCTCTCTCTCCCCTTCCATTCACATCAAGATTAATTTTTGATTTTCTTTATATACAGAAGATCAGTTTAGTATACATTAAGTAAAGATTTCAACAGTTTGCACCCACATAGAAACACAAAGTGAAAAATACTCTTTGAGTACTCGTTATAGCATTAAATCTCAATGTACAGCACATTAAGGACAGAGATCCTACATGAGGAGTAAGTGCGCAGTGACTCCTGTTGTTGACTTTACAAATTGACCCTCCTGTTTATGGCATCAGTAATCTCCCTATGCTCCAGTCATGAGTTTCCAAGGCTATGGAAGCCTTTTGAGTTCACCGACTCTTATCTTATTTAGACAAGGTCATAGCCAAAGTGGAGGTTCTCTCCTCCCTTCAGAGAAAGGTACCTCCTTCTTTGAAGACCTGTTCTTTCCACTGGGATCTCACTCACAGAGATCTTTCATTTAGGTGTGTTTTTTTTTTTTTTTTTTTTTTTTTTTTGCCAGAGTGTCTTGGCTTTCCATGCCTGAAATACTCTCATGGGCTTTTCAGCCGGATCTGAATGCCTTTAGGGCTGATTCTGAGGCCAGAGTGCTGGACAATCAGGGATTATTAAGGTACTTCCACAATCATCAGGGTCCCAGGCTTCTTATCTGCATGTAGTTCGACTATTCTCTGCACTTGCTTGTGTCAAGATGTTAACTGGAGCTCCAGCCATCACATTCACATTCCAGCCAGTAGGAAGCTCAAAAGGCATAATACTTTCCTTTAAGATGATGAATATCTTTTTTTTTTCATATAAAAAAGAGCTTTATTTGTTTATTTGAAAGGCATAGTTACAGAGAGAGAGAGAGGGAGACACATAGAGAAAGATCTTCCATCCACTGGTCCAATCCCCAGTTGGTCCCCATGGCAGGAGCTGGGCCAGTCTGAAGCCAGGAACCAGGGGTTTCTTTCAGATCTCCCACGTGGGTGCAGGGACCCAAGTACTTCAGTCATTCTCTGCCTTCCCAAATACATTAGCAGGGAGCTGAATTGAACTGGAGCATCAGGGATTCAAATAAGCACCCATAAGGGATACCAGCACTGCAGGCAGTGGTTTCACCTGCTATGCCACAACACCAGTCCCCGGGATGTATATTTTTAATCCCAGTGTCCAAAACCCAGTGACATGGTCCCTTCACACTTCAAGGCATGCTACATCAATAGTTCATTCATTTGTTGGTATAAAGTATCTTAATGGTACACATAAATCACAGATGTTTACTCACCCATTGAGGGATATTTGGGTTACTTCTAGAATCTCAACTATGAATATTCATGTGCAAGTTTTAGGGTAATCACAAGTTTTTATTTCTCTGGGACAGATGCACAAGGGTGCAATTACTAGAACAGAAGATAAGCACTTGTTCAGTTTTGTAAGATGTGTCATATGCTTTTTCTAGAGTGACTGTACCATTTTACATTCCCAACAGCAATCTAGGAGTGATCCAGTTTTTCCACATTCTTGCCAGCTTTTGAGTTATCGCTGTTTTTATTTTAGCTATTTAGTGACATTTCGTTACGATTTTAATTTGCATTTTCTTCATGGCTGATGATGTCGAATATTATTCCATATTCTTATTTTCTATCTGTACATTCTTTTCTATGAAATGTCACCTTAGATATTTGCCCATTTCCTAATGGTCTTGTTTCCTTTTTTTGCAGTTGAGCTTTGAGAGGGTTTTTTGGTATATTTTATACATAAGTCCCTTGTTAAAAGTGTGGTCTGTAAATATTATCTCTGAGTCTATAGCTTATTTTTTCAGTCTTCTCAAAAAGACTTCATAGAGCAAATGTTTTTAGTTTTGATGAAGTACAATTGAGCAATTTTTCCTTTTATGGATTGTGCTTTTAGTGTCAAGTCTAAGTATTATAAGCATAGCCCCAAGTACCAAAGATTTTGTCCTTTTTTCTTCCCTAAAAATAGTATTGGTTTGCATTTTATGTTTAAGTCCGAAAACTATTTTGAGTTTTTTTTAATTAGTTGTAAAAATTAGTCAAGGCTGCTTTGTTTATTTTTGGTCTATGGATATCGAGATGCTCCAGGAGCAATGCTTTTAAAGGAATCGAAGTGGGGGGGAAGGAGGAGGAAGAGGGGGAGGGGGAAGGGGGGGGAGGAGGGGGAGGAGGAGGAAAAGGAGAAATTACTAACAAGAGTTAGAATGAGTTCACTAAAACTAAATTAGGCCAAACTATCATTTAAAAAAAAAAACTCTTTTTTACACTAGATCTGGCGAATACCAACAAAATAAACTTAACATACATACTGATAGACAGAAACACAACCAGGGAAAGAGATACGGTGGTCCCGTAGGGCTTGATTGTGGCTGATATATTTTAAGAGCACATCAAGGCACAGCTCGTACCACTTGGCCCAAGACAGCAGCTTGGAGAGGAAAGGTCAGATAGGAAGGCAGTGTGACTTTCGAGGACTGCCGAAGACCATGAACTCCTTGTTTCACTGTCCAGGCTACTGAGCCTGGGAAAGAGTCCGCAGGAGGACATGAAGCAATGGTGAAATGTTCCATCTCAAGGGAAGAGGGAGAGGAGGGGTTCTATATGAGCTACGGGCACACTAAGCTAGGACAAGCAGGTGGAAGTTCCAGAACGCTCCATTTCAGCTCCATGTAAAAAAAGTCTTTCTAATAATTTGTGCTACATAATTATTGAATGATGTAGCTCAAAATATGGCCAATCCCTTCCTGCCAATCTCGCTGCATAAGCCATAGAGGAAAGACTGACATCATCTTTTTTTTTTTTTTTTTTTTTTTTTTTTGGACAGATAGAGTTGTCGACAGTGAAAGAGAGAGACAGAGAGAAAGGTCTTCCTTCTGCTGGTTCACTCCCCAAATGGCCACTATGGCCGGCGCTGTGCCTATCTGAAGCCAGGAGCCAGGTGCTTCTTTCTGGTCTCCCATGCGGGTGCAGGGGCCCAGGGACTTGGGCCATTCTCCACTGCCCTCCCGGGCCACAGCAGAGAGCTGGACTGGAAGAGGAGCAACTGGGGCTAGAACCCGGCAACCACGTGGGATGCCGGTGCCGCAGGCAGAGGATTAACCAAGTGAGCCATGGTGCCGGCCGACTGACACAATCTTATGAGCCCACAGACAAGACTAGAGTGTTCAGATTTGGAAGAAAAGGTTTTCTTACATACTGGAGTGGGCAGGTAAGATTTCAGAGTACAGAGTGCATTTCAGGTGTCTTAAGTAGATGTACTGAGCTTCAAGACATGGAGGTGGGAAGCTTGGCTAAGTGAAGAGATAACAAATTGCTCATGGTGGTTGAAGCAGAGATTTGTCATTTGGGGAAGTATTCATTAAAGGTGACTATTAGCTCCAGACCAATGATTAGTTGACATGGTAGCAATGACTGAAGGAATGCTATTCCTGGCCATAAGTCTCAACCTAACAATTGAGAGGAGGACCAATACCTGAGTCTTTTTCCATAAAATCAACATACACGCATTTCTCCAACTGAATTTTAAATGGAATCACAAAATGTTAGAAATAGGTGGGGGAACCTTGGTTCACTTGGATAATCCTCCGCCTGCAATGCCGGCATCGCTTATGAGCGCCGGTTCTAGTCCCGGTTGCTCCCCTTCCAGTCCAGCCCTCTGCTGTGGCCCAGGAGGCCCTGCACCCTGGGCCCCTGCACCCGCATGGGAGACCAGAAGAAAGCACCTGGCTCCTGGCTTCAGGCCGGCGCTGCGCCAGCCGTAGTGGCCATTTGGGGAGTGAACCAACAGAAGGAAGACCTTTCTCTCTGTCTCTCCCTCTCACTGTCTATAACTCTACCTGGCAAATAAATTTTAAAAAAAGAGAAAGAAATAGAAAGAGCCTTAGATAACATCACTTTCAATCTACCCACTTTATAAGGAAAAAAAGAAGAAAAGTGAGTTCAGAAAAGTTCAAAGATTTTACTCCAGAAATGTCATATCTAATTAGCGATGGGAGCTCAGACCATACTTCTGGACCTTATTAGTACTTATTAGTTATTTCCATGTGCAGAGAGCTTCACATGCATTATATAACTTAACCCTCACACAGTCCCATAACCTAGTTACTATTATTGGTTGTATTATTTATTATTATTCTCAGAAAACTGAGGCTCAAAGAAGAAAAATTACTAGTTCAAAATTTCCCAGCTAGAAAGTAGACGGGCCAAAAGTTTAACTTAGGGTACCGATGCTTAACACAACACACTCTTCTTAAGATTTTCCTATTACTTTTATTTTACAAAGGTAATTGGAGTGCAACTACACAGATTTGTAAAAAAAAAAAAAAAAAAAAAGTTAGTAATCTGCCTCTCTCCTTTGCCCATACTCCCCTTGGGGGAAACAATGTGTCTAGGTGGGTGCAGATGATCTAAGACTTTCTTCTAAGGCAGCACCAAACACTTGGACATTAGGTTATGCTACCTCCTAGTTCAGTCTTCTTTCTCCAGTAGCCAGCTACCTGCAAATGGAAACAGTACAATAAAGGAAAAGAGATCTTTGCAGTGACTGGGCAACTAAGTGACCACTGCTTGTATCAGACTGATATTTGACAAAGGCCCACTACATTCATAACTCACCGGAACAGGAGGCTTCACAGACCTGGTGATCAACATTTTCTGGTGAGATGTACCCTGGCGAAGGCATGTAAATTCAACTAAAATTGGCAGATCTGAATGTGTGAGTGCCTGTGCTACAGAATGTTATTTTGCTCCAATCATGATGTCTGTTCCTGCTATGCAAAGTAGATCTGGATGCTCAGTTTCAGTCTGGAAAACTCTTGAAGAGGAGTCTTTTCAGTGTGGATCCTGAGGGGCCTTAGTAGATGTGCTGGAAGTGTGGTGCACATGCTTGCTCCTAGTCCACAGAGAAGAAGGGTGCTCCTTTCCCCTCTTCAGAATAAACAAATTGTCCTTTGTCATGTGACAACTATATCCAAATACTTGCTTCTATTCTGAGGAAGTGACAGATTAACTGGGGTGGCATTAGTTCATTCTTTCTAATCAGACATTTAACATACAGTGCACAATATAACCCCAAAATAAAAATATGTATTTATTCTCCCCTACCTTGATTTGTCCCATGTTCCTTTCAAAATTGGTGAGGGGAGGAGCTGCCACAAAGTGATACCTATATTGTGCCATTCCCCTCTCAAAATGTTCTTTTTCCAAACTTTTCAACTGAAAAGTTTTAACTTCCTTTAGAATGTCTCTCTCTTCATACAATTTAACAGCAGATCAAAATATTTCAAACAATTTAACAGCAGATCAAAATATAAGATCAACATCCACAGTGGATGCATCCAAAATAGGAGCACTTTTCCTTGTATCTAAAAATAAACTGCAACTATTTCAATTCCCGGAACAAATCAAGTGATTCGGGAAGGGTGAATTCACAGCACTACCTACGGAGTGACTGCCATCCCATTCACCTCCTCATTATGCAATTCACCATGCAAATGTAACAATGGTTTCGACCATTGCCAATTTGGCACCAACTTTCTTGAAGAAACAGCCTTGATTAGAAAATAATTGTACTTCTTCCTCACTACTGTTACCACACCTGAACTTTGCGTTTCCTATAAGGTACAGCAGCAAAACTGCATCTTTCAACCCTGCCTCTTTTATCTGATGTAGTGGATGACAGGTAATCTAGCTGAAAGTTCCGACAATTGCACCACCAGAAAAACACTGGCTGATGAAATCTGAGCAGTTATCACACTAACCATCACCTGTCAAGCCTCTTGCTTCAATTTAAGGGCGCATCAATTTTCTGAAGAGGAAATCAAGGGCAAAGAATAAAAGCGCTTCAGATAAACACTGACAAAGGCCCTTTCTGCCTTTTTTTTTTAATTTATGATGGGATGTACTATCATAGGTTGCTCCGTGAGGTTTTATCAACTGTCCTGATACATCCCAGATAGCTCAGAATTCTTTGGCCATTGATGAAGTGCTATACTTGCACTTACTGAAAGGGCAGAAGATTTCCAACTGAAAATTACTTCACTAAATACCACAAAGATATTGAAGGCAGAGAGAGCCTGGAGAGGGAACAAATGACAGCTGCATATAACAATGAACCTCTCAGTTCTTCAGGCTGGCAGACAAGACTGATTAGAGTAAGAACATGAAATAATGTTTTCTTTAAGCCAGAGAGCGTATTGTGTAAAGTGTCAGCTACAAAGAGTTCATATGTTCTTTGTGGTGGATTGGGAATATGGTGTTGCCAACCATGCTCACAGTGTGGCCTGTCACAGCTTCCAGACCAGGATTTTCTCTGAATGTATCTGGTTACTGCATTCTAAATATGCACGCAAATAATGCTGAAAGCAAAGATATGGATCAGGGAAATAAAAGAAAGACCGAAACAGAGTTTGTGGGGCACTTAGGATTTGATCCATATTTCTTTTGAGGGTTGAAAATCTTGAAGTTGAGCCTTATCTATCATTCTTTCAATGTGTTTCAAAGGAAACCAACATGCAGAGAAAAACTAGTTTTGACTGGTCTTAGAGCATATGGTTTGATGTAAGGATAGCTTTGGTATTTTCTCACTACTCAATCTCTGGTTACAACTGGGCCCAATGGCACATGCACTCAGTGTATCAGAGTTGTGGGAGCTCTTGCAGGGGGTGCCAATTACTCAGTCTGTTGGCTTCTTCAGGCTGTGAACCCTTTGGAAGACAAAGCAGTCTGGGATGGAGATGTCAGCTTTATTAGCAATGGAATGAGACTGGAAGTTAAAGTGAGTGGGTTGGAACCACCTTCCCCTGAATGCTTACCAAGCAAAGCACAAGAGGATGGGGGCAGCTTGCTGGCAAGTAAGTCCTAAAGCAAAGCACCAAAGAACATGCAGGCCACCTCTGCAGCTGAATCTCTTGTCTGTGTTCCCAGCTGGGTAAGTAGTTGTTCCTTCAGGATGCACAGCCCTCCAAAACGAGCAGGGCAGGCACTTGGGAAAGTGGTTAGGACGCCACTTGGAATGCCCACATCCCACACTGGAGAGCCTGTATTGAGTCCCAGCTCCTGTGCTTCCAATCCACTTTGCTGCTAATGTGTACCTTGGGAGACAGCAGGTGATGGCTCCAATACATGGGTCCTTGCCATCCACATGGGAGACCCAGATGGAGTTCTGGGGTCCTGGCCTCATCCTGGCTCAGTCCTGGCTATTGCTGGCATTTGGGCAGTGAACCAGCAGAAAGAAGATCTTTCTGTCTATCTCTATGTCTCTCTGTCTTTCAAATAAATAAAAATACTTAATAAAGAAAAGGACAAAATAGTGAGGGAGGTATATTCTAAACTCTGGTTTATCCAGAAAATAACTGTCTCTCTGTTCCTGATCTGTTTATATAACAGATTACTCATTATAACTTTGAGAATTTGAATGCAAACTATAAATGCATATCACTATATTTTCTTGGATGATGAGAATATTTCACTTATTCGGCAGTAAAAGGAGAGTAGAAACTTAAGATCTCATAATCATTTTCATATGAACTTATTTACCTGATGCATTAAATTAAGCAAAGAAAAAAAACATGCAACTGCATAAAAAGAATCATAGTCTGAGACCAGTTGAATACAGAGCAGTGGTAAAAAAAAATTAATTGTAAATCCCAAGATTTAATGCAAAATATGGGGTGCATAAAAGTTTCAGGCTTCTCACTTCACCAAATCCAGAACTAAACATACTTTTTTATATTCTTCAGCTTCTTGCAAGTCTTTTTCACTCTCTAACATACACTGAAGATTGGTATTTGCAACCTCCAACCTGTGCTGGCAGCCTGGGGTCATCACCCAGGACTCTTGCAGGATCTCTGCCAGCTTTTCAATGGCATAATTTTCAGCATTTTCAGTTCTCATTTTTTCAATCATTTTTCTGGTTGTTTTCTTTTTCATACTTCCTCTTTGACCAGTTGCTTCACTGTGCTGGTATTAATCTTGATCTGCCTTAAATGAGGATCGACCCTGGTCCTAGAGCGCCACGGGCAGAGGGGTATGGAGCAAGTGCCTTGTTATAACCCTATAACATCTCTCTTTGGTTCTCACACTTTCTCAAAGCAGTGTTCTGGCATAACACACCGCTTTCCTGTTTATTTATGTCTTCTAGGAAACTCAAAGTCCTTACAGACATCTCATCAATTTGCACAGTATTCCCATGACTAACAAATGAGTAAGGAAGAGCAAGGCTGAAAGAAAAGAGATGTGAGGACAGCTGATGTTGCCCAAGTTACTCAGTGAAGCCATGCCAGAGAGCTAGCTGCTGGGTAGCTGAACCACCTGCCTGAGCCTCTGCTGATGCTGCGCTGCCTACTCCCAGGTGGAGGGTTCTCTGACTGCATTGCTCCTCACAGCTCTTCCTATGGGGGACCTCCTGCCTGTGCTGAACATGCAGCCTTAGAGGGTACAAAAGGATTTAGTCCCCCAGGATAGCGTTGAATAGCCTAGAAATCCATATTTCTATCTGCTTGCATGCTGAAGGAAGCAAATTCACAAATATGCAAACTATCAAATAGATTGTTCACACTCTCTTATCGGGATCAACTGCCTGCCTTTCTCCAAAAAATTGGAAAAGGGAGATTGTTTAAATTTTCATTTTTTGTCATTTTCTAAATATGTTTTATATGGCAATCTTGTGGTTTCTGTTCATTTCCAGTCTCCCTTTCTCAGAGGTACTAGACAAAAGGGGAAGGACAATGGTAGTTATGGTTAGACAGAACTGGACTCCCTTACCACTTCCCTGGGCAGCATTCTTAACAGCTCTAACTTTGGTTTCTTGTCTGAAATGTCCCAAGCATACTGTAGTATTAAATGAGATGACAGCATCCAGATGGATCATCCAGGCACATCCAAAAACTGTTCATGAACATTCTTCAACTGTCCATTTCCTCTATGGAAATGTTGGTGGTTTTTTTTCTCCAAGATTCTCGATGATTTTCATGTTTGGATCAATCCATATGTCTTTCACTTGTTTGTTTTCAGGGGATTTTTTAAAAATTAAAACTAGTTTTGCTTGGTGCTGGAGTTGTGCAATAGGTTAGGTTGATATCCCATATCAGAGTTCTGCTTTTAGTCCCAGCTGCTCTGCTTCTGGTCCAGCTAGCTCCCTGTGAGTGTGCAAGTAATAGCCCAGGTGCTGTGGCCCCTTCCATCCATCTGAGAGACCCAGATGGAGTTACTAGCTCCTGACTTTGGCCTGGCTCAACCCAGGCTATTGTGGGAGTCTTTGGGAGTAAATCAGTGGATGGAAGACCTCTCTCTCTGTCACTTTGTGTTGCTTTGCCTTTTAAATAAACAAATATATCTTTTTAAAAAGGTAGCATGGCTTTCCTACACAAGTCATGAAAATGGCAGTGGCTGAGATGATGATACTACAAATGGGAAGCTATTTTGCAACAGTAATGTTTCTGGTAGAAATATCTGGACTCTAATTTGGCTCTTGGCAGCCTTTTATAATAGTCATTGTACTATTAGTTTTGCCTTAATGATTGAGGAAAGAAATAGGTTCACCTCACTTAAGAGTATACCACCAGGAGAAGTATTATTTTCTTGCATCCTAGATGCACTATGTTAATATGTTGATGGTGGTAGCTAAGGATAGAGGGGAATAACCCCTTCTGTTCTGTCGAAGTAATTTATAGGTTGGCAAAGGATTAAGAATCACTATTTTACAGAAACAAATGCACTTTGGTCAAAGCTAGCAAAAATGAATAATGCAGTATTTGAGCTTGCATGGTTATGTTAGTAAGAAAGCAAATTGACAGCAAATTGCTCTTCTGTCAGCACTGGCCTCCTTTGGGTAGGAAAATATTAGCAACCATAAAACAAGGGAGGGGGGACAATTGTTAATTCTAAAACAGGGGGACATAGTCAGTCAGACAGCTGTCCCTCCTCTGTAGCTCTGGGTGCTTTCCATTTGGTAAAAGAAGAGAGTAGCAGTATTTTTTTTTCTTTACATTATATTGCCAGGTCTAGATAAAAGTCAAGATAATTGATAATATAATCAAAGGCATTTCTTCCTGTCACTTTAGACTTCTGCTATGATTGCGAGGAAGAGTGTCACTCTTCCTTTTCATTTTTAAGGTGACTTTAGGGGAAGATATTTACCCTAGAAGTTAAGATACCTGTGCCTATGTCCCGTATCAGAGTGCCTGGCTTCTATATTCAGCTCCAGCTCCAGCCTCCTGCTAATGTGGACCCTGGTAGGCATTGGTGATGGATCAAATAACTGCCACTTACATGGAAGACCTGAACTGCTTCAGCTCTGTAAGGAGGTTATTGCGGATATTTAGGGAGGAACCGGCAGATAAAGAATCTCATTCTCTCTCTCCTTCTCTCCCTCTGTCTCCCAAATAAATAAATAAAAATCATTTAAAGTGTTCAGATTCAGGGGACCAACCTTTTCACCTTTACCTAGGACTGGGGAGATTCTCTTCCTTATGAGGCTTCTCTTCTGCTCTCACAGGGAGTCACATCACAGAACTTGCCACTCCCTTCAGCCCACAGGGATGTGACTTCTGATTGGCCCTGTCAGAACCCACGGGAGCCCGGTTTGCTACTACTGGTCATTATGACAAGGTCTGTGACAAAAATGCAGAAGTTTAACTGCCTCATTTTCCTTCCATTAATAAGTTATGGTCAGGAAATTCCACTAACCACACACATCAGTTGGTAAAAATTACATGATTCTGACCACAGAATAAGTTAGTTCCAAATCCTCACTAGAGTGAAACCAAGCACAAAATCTAGATGTAGAAATGCACTAGATTTCCTTTACTTAACAAAAAGAACTGCTCCCCAAGAAATATAAAATGGGAACTCTTTTCTTTCTTAATCTCATATAGGCTTGCAGTACATTTGTACATGTGCCTGTCTCCTCCTGGGTCTGTGTTACACCTGCGTGCCACTTATTTCTCTCCTCAGGTTGCATAATTAATTCTTTTTTTACTCAGAGAAATTATTGTATTTTTGTTATTCTAAAGCCCTATTACAAAGAAGAGATGCTAATGGTACTCAGAATTGCCTAAGCTGTGCTCTCATGCACTTTAAGGCAAGCAGTTTAAAATGTATATGTCAAAGAGGTTTCTTGGCTTGAAGTAATATTTGCAAAAACATTACCAAATCATTAGTCTGGATACTATTATAGTAAACTGCATTAACAACTTTTAAACATTCTTAAACTTAAAAAAAAGCAAATAATACATTTAACATGTTTAGAAACATAAAGTTCATGTTCTAAAAATCGCAAACATTTTTATGACACCATGGATCAAAGGTTTCAGTTTTGTTTCATGATAAAACTCAAATGAAATCGGTTATTTATACATACAATTTGGAGCTGATCATGGGAAAATCACTTTTGTAAGCTCCCAGTGAAAGACACAGAAAATAATAGAAGGTTAAAATTCTTTCAAACCTATTTTTAAAAAAAATTTTTAATTGGTCTCCCATATGGGTGGCAGGGGCCCAAGTACTTGAGCCATTATCAACTCATTTCCCAGGTGCATTAGCAGGGAGCTGGATCAGCCCCAGTTGTTTGGGTCATTCAGGGAGTGAAACAGCAGTTGGAAGATCTCTCTGTATCCATCAATCTCTTTCTCTTCTAACTCTGTTCTGCAAATAAATAATAAATCATTCTTAAAAATCAAATTTTAGTTGAATGTATTTTATTTTGTATCACAGCTACACTGTTCAGCTGGTGGAAACGATACACTGACTTTTTAAGGGATAACATTCCATAATGGAGATTTAATTACTTGCCATTTAATTAAGTCCCAAAGCTATTGTGTTTCATTCAAAATAAATTCTGAAATTAACACTTTAAGCAAACAGATAATTGCAAAATGCAAATATCTTTCATAAATTCTTTGAAGACAGAAAGTTTGTTTTCCATTTCCCCTACACGCTCCATGGCATGCAGCAGACAATAAATATTCTATGAAACAATGGAAATAAAGATCATAATAGCTCTTGATTCCATGATTCTAAAAATCTAAGAAATACATATTTTACAAAGAATTAAAGTACATGTTTATGATTTTTCATTCATCTCAATGGAATAAATTATGACTTCCTCTTAAAAGACAAAAAGTCAGTTGTCTGCTTCTAATTGAATGGAATGGATATATCTAACACTGATAAAAAAAATCCCTTGTGGTATTAAGACAGACACTTCTTCCTAACATGTAGAAATTCTACTTTGAGGTTTATGATGATAATTTTGTATTCCAACATTTTACTTCCAATTTACAAAACTCTTCTTCAAAGAACAACCAGAAACACAGATGATGGAATTTGGTGGGAGTACAGCAGACATGAACTAAAACAACTAGTAGATGAAGCACCTTATGGGAAAAGGCACAAGGTCTGGTTTTTGTTTTTGTTAGTTCTTTTTTCTCATGCCTGAACTGGTTTTGCATTCATTCCCCTTACACACAGAAAGACACACATGTACTCAACAAATTCACAGATAATGAGAAGGCAGTGGATAGTTTAATGAGAATTACTGACTCTGGGATGCTAGTTACGTATATGGAGTTGAATCCTGTGAGTTATGAACGCAAAATTGCCTAGAAAGCACAAGAAGCTTGGCAAATACTCACAGCGTAGAATACAATGCTTTAATACAGCTAAATGATTTAATGACAAGTAGGGAATTACTGTAAAATATAATGCTGGCGGAAGGCTGGAAAAAGCACCTGCTGACTGCACGGAGAAATCCAACATGGATGCCAGGAAGGCAGCACAATGCGCAGCTGCTGCACGGTTGCCAGTTCCTCCTATACTGTTATTACTGTTCAGCAGTCCTGAAATCTGAATGACAGTGGCCTGAGCCCTTTCAAACAACAGAAAGAAGGTCAATTTTTGTAATGAGGAAATGGAAGTGGTGGCGCCGAAGATCACTGACCCTTACAGTTTCTTGTGCGATGAAGGAGCAGTGAAGTGCGCCAGGAAATTATGGTGTAGGAGAGCAGTGACACCACCATCATAAAACACAGAACCAAGGAACAGGGAACAAATGCATGGCAATGTGCATAAATCAAATAGACGACATCAACCCTGGGTTTATGCCTATGCTCAAACTGTGAAAAAGTGGGTCCAATGGTGAAAGGAAAAGGCTAAGGACCAACAATTCAGTTCAAGAGTCTAAAATGATGCTGTGTACCAGGAACAGTGTGTAAGACATTGAGCAGCTGGATGGTCCAGGAAGTGACCCATCAGAGCAGATTCTGGTCAAGGTGATAGAGCAGGATCTGCAACACCTGCTGCCCTGCCAGGGATTGGTTACCTTGTTAATTCCCAGTGGTTGTGTGGGTCTGGGACTCCACCAGGAAGCCAATGAGCTCAGGCCAAGAAGTGAGGTGAGAATACTTGGTCCTGGGCCAGAAGACATTTGTGCACTGGTGCAGCATGATTTCAATGTTCACTGAAGGCTACTAGGGCATCCCAGTGGAGCATCAGCACTACCTTTAACTCTGCTTCAGTTACCATCTTGCCAACACACACAAGGGAAGAATCTTGTTAGCAGAACTAACTGGGCACTTGTCCTCCGGGTGGGTGTTTAGTCTGGCAGTTAAAATGCCTGTGTCCCACATCAGAGAACCTGAGTTCTGTTCCCATTCCCAGCTCCAACTCCTGATTCCAGCTTCCTGTTAATGCAGATCCTGAGAAGCAGCAGTTGTTGGTTTAAGTAGTTGAATTCCTGCCACCTATGTGAGAGACCTGGATTTCCTGGCTCCTGGGTCCTGGCTTTGGCCTAGCCCAGCCTCAGCCATAGTAGGCATTCAGGGAGTGAACCTATGAATGCAAGTTCTCTTTGTCTCTCAGTATGTTTCTCTCTGGGCCTCTCAAATAAAATTTAAAAAGAACTTGTCTTTGATATATGATTGCCTTTTTGTATTGTACATCTTCTGATGTTATGCTAACAAATCACCATCAGATTCATCACCCAGGAGAATCTGAATAAGACAAGAGATGTACTAAACTTATTTAATTAATGAAGTTTATTTAATAGGATAATAATCTGATGCTTCATTATCAGATGATTCAAGGAACTTGAGAGATTTTTATGATGCCATCCTAGACCTCCCTTTTGGCAATGAAGCTGAATTGTAATTCTGATAAGATCTGACCAGATCTTACAAAAACACATATGGAATATATGGTTTTTCTTTTTTTCCTTAGGAAGCTTTTATTTAATAAACATAAATTTTATAGGTACAGCTTTTGGAATATAGTGGTTCTTCCCCCCATACCTGCCCTCCCATCCCTGCTCCCATCCTACCTCTTACTCCCTCTCCCATCCCATTCTTCATTAAGATTCATTTTTAATTATCTTTATATACAGAAGATCAACTCTATACTAAGTAAAGATTTCAATAGTTTGCACTCACAGACACACAATGTATAAAGTACAGTTTTAAAAAATTTATCAATTTAGTAATCACAGGAATCTTAAGGACCATCAATGGGAAACACTGGCAAATAGGACACAGAACAAAGATACGGATGTGTGAATACTTTAAAGGAATATACAGATCAAGTATTAGTGATCTTCTGCCATGGATTAAATGTGATTAGGGCTGGTGCTATGGCTCACTTGGCTAATCCTCCGCCTGTGGCGCTGGCACCCCGGGTTCTAGTCCCGGTTGGGGCACCGGATTCTGTCCCGGTTGCTCCTCTTCTAGTCCAGCTCTCTGCTGTGGCCCAGGAGGGCAGTGGAGAATGGCCCAGGTCCTTGGGCCCTGCACCCGCATGGGAGACCAGGAGGAAGCACCTGGCTCCTGGCTTCAAATCAGTGCAGCGTGCCAGCTGCAATGCACCAGCCGTAGCAGCCATTTTGAGGGTGGACCAATGGAAAAAGGAAGACCTTTCTCTCTCTCTCTCTCTCTCACTGTCTAACTCTGCCTGTCCAAAAATTTTTTTAAAAAAATGTAATTAGATGAAGATGATTCTACTGCCAGTGGCTAAGATCCTTATAAGCACTTGAAAGGAAAAAAGGAACTGTAACCACTGTAGGGACTTCTCACAGGGGACAATGGAAGAAATGATCAGCTCACTTTTAAAAAAAATTTAAAAAGAGGGGCCGGTGCTGTGATACAATAGGCTAGGCCTCCACCTGTGGTGCTGGCATCCCATATGGGCGCCGGTTCGTGTCCCAGATGCTTCTCTTCCAATCCAGCTCTCTGCTTATGGCCAGGGGAAGCAGTGGAAGACAGTTTAAGTGCTTGGGGCCCTGTACCCACACTGGAGACTTGGAATAAGCTCCTGGTTCCTAGCTTCAGCTCAGCTCAGCTCTGGCCACTGCAGCCAGCCATTTGGAGAGTAGGAAGGGGGATGGAAGACCTTTTCTCTCTGCCTCTCTCTATGACTCTGCCTCTCAAATAAATTAATTAAAAATTTTTGAAAAATATTTTAAAAAAAGAATCCCAGCTTTTCTGCTTCTGATCTGACTTCCTATTAATGTGCCTGGGAAGTAGCAGATGATGTCTCAAGTCCTTTAGTCCCTGTTCTTCATGTGGGAAACCTGGATAGAATTCCTGGTTCCTGCCTTTGGCCTGGTCCAGGCTTGACTACTGTGATCATTTGAGGAGTGAACCAGTAGATCAAAGATCTCTCCTTGCTCCTCTGATTTATATATATGTGTGTGTGTGTGTGTGTGTATATATATATATATATATATACCTTTAAAATTTTAATTAAAAAAAGGAAAAATGGTTTTCAGGCCATAAAGTGGAGAGCATTTGAGTCAGATTTTCAAAAATAGTTATTACTCAGAAAATGCATCAAGGTGGATAGTATGTTTGAGATTCAGTGATTATGTGACATTAATAAGCAAATGCAGATTGAAGACAAACAATGGTGATGAAAATGGGTAAAAAAAATGGCCAGCGTCACGGCTCAATATGCTAATCCTCCACCTGCAGGGCCGGCACACCAGGTTCTAGTCCCGGTCAGGGCACCGGATTCTGTCCCAGTTGCTCCTCTTCTAGTCCGGCTCTCTGCTGTGGCCCAGGAGGGCAGTGGAGAATGGCCCAAGTCCTTGGGCCCTGCACCCTCATGGGAGACCAGGAGGAAGCACCTGGCTCCTGGCTTCAGATCAGCGCAGTACGCCAGCCGCTATACGCCAGCCGCAGCTGCCATTGAGGGGTGAACCAACAGAAAAGGAAGACCTTTCTCTCTGTCTCTGTCTCTCTCTCATTGTCCATTCTCCCTGTCAAAAAAAAAAAATGGGTCAAATAATAAAAAAAAAACAGGCTTATCTTTATTCTACCTTGCAGTGTACCAAAATTGAAGTTTTTTAGAGTAAAAAAAGATGAACTGAAGTTTCAGCTTCTTTAAGTCTTTGCCTTCAAGGGGTGTCATTTTGAGGCAACACATACAAAGGGGAATAAAATGTCCATAAACTTGAACAACTGAGCACTCCTTCATACATTCCAAGATGACATCATAAATGAACCATAAGTGAAATAATTGTAAAGAATGCAATATTGAGGGGCCAGCACTGTGGTGCAGGGGGTTAAAGCCCTGACCTGCAGCGCCGGCATCCCATATGGGTGCTGGTTCAAGTCCTGGATGCTCCACTTCCAATCCAGCTCTCTGATAATGCGCCTGGGAAAGCAGTGAAGAATGGCCCAAGTCCTGTGGGAGACCTAGAAGAAGTTCCTGGCTCCTGGCTTCAGATTGGTGTAGCATCAGCCATTGTAGTCATTTGGGGAGTGAACCAGCAGATGGGAGATATCTCTCTCTCTGCCTCTCTGTAACTATGCCTTTCAAATAAATAAATCAATCTCAAAAAAAAAAAAAAAAGATTTAAAAAGCATTCTTCTGGATAGACTTTTATCAAAAGTATTAATAGGATACAGTTTATACAGTTTTGGTTTGGTTTTTTTTTTTTTTTTTTTTTTGGACAGGCAGAGTTAGACAGTGAGAGAGAGAGAGAGACAGAAAGAAAGGTCTTCCTTTTTCCATTGGTTCACCCCCGAAATGGCTGCCACAGCCGGTGTGCTGCGCCAATCCAAAGCCAGGTGCTTCCTCCTGGTCTCCCATTCGGGTGCAGGGCCCAAGGACTTGGGCCATCCTCACTGCCTTCCTGTGCCACAGCAGAGAGCTGCACTGGAAGAGGAGCAACCGGGACAGAATCTGGCGCCCCAACTGGGACTAGAACCCGGGTGCCAGCGCCGCAGGCAGAGGATTAGCCTAGTGAGCCGTGGTGCTGGCCAATAGGATACAGTTTAACACAACAACGGATATTTTGAAAACCATTATTATCAAAAGTAAATTTTCTTTGGAATTATAACTCCCCATGGGAAGGGGTTGATTACCATGGGGTCTTCACTACAGTAGGCTTCTTCTACACATCAATAGATAAGGTGTCTCTTTAGGATCCTGGGAGTTTTCAATCCTGGGGCTAACATGATACCTGCAACTTTTTGTTGTAATGTAACCCCAACACAGTGTAATTGAGCACCCCACTTTTCAGCACAGTTCTCAGCACCTAAAAGGTCCTCAATGAATGCCAGCTTTCTTAATCTTCTCATTTTCCTTCCTCCCCATTCTCACCCTTGCTGGGGAAGCCAGCAGCCTAACACATGGAGCCATCCAACTGCAAGAGCTTCATTTGAACAGGGATCCTCTCAGATAAACAGGTGTAAATAGAACCTTTTCTTCAGGTCACAACATGCTCAGCATAGCAGGAGACAAAGATGTTTAAAAACAGGTTTCAGATGCAGATGCACACTTAGTTAAATAGCTGACTGCACTACATACAAATAAATCTCCAAGTCCAATGGCATGGCTTAATGGAATACATACGTAAGAATCTCTAAGTCCAGTGTTATGAAAAAATCAAGAATGTCCATAAAAGAATCTTTAAATGATGCCATTTATTCCAAAAATACTCAAACTTAAAAAGTTATGTTTTCTGTTCCAAGTTTAAATGCTTATAGCTGGAGCAAGAAGAACCAGCACTTGGATATATAATAGCTGGAACACTTGAGTCATTTTAAAACCCACAAATGGTGTTTTAGAAAGAGTGTACCTCCCTATCAGCACAAGTAGGTTGTGTTTTTTTTCACATGCAATGACTTCTGTTTCTACCCCCTGCCTGAGTGCATCACCCATTACTGACATGGCCCGACTCTGCACCTCCACACAGCTCTCCCCACTCTCCTCAAATAGGAAAAAACACTTTGCCCAGCAGGTATTTTTTTAATAGATAAAAACAGCATTAGTGGCTCATTATCTTTTTCTAAGCACAGATTATTTACCACTATTATTTTTTCTAGAATATTTCAGTTTTTCTTCTCAGAAATGTGCCATATTTTTAAGGCCTTTTTGAAGAATAAATAAAATCTTGTTTCAAAATAAATATTCTAGAAATTCTTTATAAAAGACAAACTATTGTATTTTGAACATCTTTTTTCTTTTTTTTTCCGCTAGAAGCCCTAATATAGTAATGCAGCAATAATTGCTATTTTATAATCTCCTGAATATTGAACTATTTATTATGCAAATTTACACTCTTTGGAGTATGCACCCCCCAGGCATAGAGTTCTTTCTTGTTCACATATTTGACTTTCACAGCTTCCGCCAGTCAGTGCAGAGGCATCTTGATATTTACCAGTTCCAGGCATAAACAGATTTCTGCCTGACACATGGCAGTTACACATCCTGTTCTTTGTTTTAAAACTGAAGAAAGACATATGGTAGATTTGCAAAATTAGAGGGGACACTTTTTTTTTGTAATAGCTAGGAGATGTTTCCAGCAGGATTTTATTCTCATTATAATGTCTGCAGAGCCCTGGGGCCATTTGTAACTCTGTGAGCCACAGCAAAATGTGGCAACCTAAGATACGTTAAGCTGAACCATAGGAAATTGTCATTTTGTGGGTCAAAAATGCTGAGCATCATGATTTCAGGTGGTTCAATCTCATGGTTGCCACATAACATGCTCTTTCTTATGTTGGGGAGAACCTGCTCAGGAAAATGCTATACACACACTCCTCAGGAAAAAGATTTCCTACATGGGGTGGATTTTCATAATCCAATATTTTAAATAATTTTTATGTATTTATTTCATTTATTTGAAAGGCCAAGAGATAGCCATAGCAGAAGAGCTTTCATCCACTGGTTCACTCCCCAAATGTCATCAATGGCTGGGTTCAGCCCAAGCCAAGAGCCTGGAACTCCATTTGGGTCTCCCATACCAGTGGTAGGGACCTAAGTACTTAAAGCATCACCTGTAGCCTCCCAGGGTTGTGCATCAGCAGGGTTGTGCATCACAGTGGAGCCAGGACTCAAACCCAGGCATTCAGATGTGAGCGTTACCTTAACTGCTGTGCCAAACACCCATACTGAAATATCAATATTTAAGTAGCTTTAATATGTACTACCAAGTCATTTCACGCAGTGCAGATGTGACAAGTGCATGTGCTGCCACAAAAGCTGGTATTTGTCCAGTCCTGCACAGCCCTCCTCCTACCAGGAGAAGCAGACCTTTTTGCAACCTAGGAAGCCTCAGGGAAAGGTGAGTGATGTCAACCTTGGGCAGAAGCTTGATGGAATAAACAAGGCAGAATGTGATAAACCTACATTAACATGTTGACCCTCCTGAAGGTTGGCTCATGACAGCTAGAGTGGCCGAAAATGAACTCTACCTTCCCTAAGTATTGATATACCCAAAAATAAAAGCAAAGTGTATTATGACTCCCATTTTATAAAGAAACTAAAGCCCCAAGATATTAAGCAACCCACTGGGAGGCACCAGTGAGGTAATGGCATATGCAGAATGTGAGGGCTCTGTTCCATCTGAGAGTCTGTTTCCTTGGGCAATTGCCCCTGAGCAAGTCAGGACACTAGGCAGGATGTCCACTCAGCTTCTTCCCTAATCCCTGTTTGCTATTTCCCACCTGTAGTGCCCTGCTCAAAGCTAATGAAGCAAGGTGACCAAGCTGAGGGGCTGGGTGTGACTCCACAAAGAATCAAGCACTTCTCAGTGATCAAGATGGTGAAAAATACACACGATGCCTTAGGAGAAGAGAAGAGGAATGAGAAAGCAGGTGTTTTATAGACCTCCTGAGAATGAGATCCAGGCTGAATATCTATGCTGGACAAAGAGAACAAAAGGGAAAGACCTCTCTCCTTTTCGATAAAGATCCATAGTGAGGGTCTCTGGCTCTATTTCCACCAAAAAATGTGGCTTTGGCATGCCTTGTGGTGAAGTCCCTCTGGCAGAAAAGATCTAACACACAGGCTCACTGACCTCAAGACATTTCACCTCTGCCAATGAAACCTGGACCAGCAGATGAAAAAAGGGCACACAAAAGAAACATGTGAGGGTTGACACATGGATGCTGAACTACTTGGCCTGATGAATTTGCCATAAAAACCCTGAGTAGAAATTGACTGTCAAAGACCTAGGAGTTCTAAAAGAGATGCTTGAAACTTCATATAATTGTCCTACGCTGGAGTAGAGTAAGATCAATATAACCCACTTCTCTTACCTGTTTGAGGTGCCAAAGCGGCCTGGAAACACCCAGCGACACTTGACTTTAAATGCTGTTCTCCAGCTCATTGT
Organism: Oryctolagus cuniculus; assembly: GCF_051225735.1. Taxonomy (NCBI): domain Eukaryota; kingdom Metazoa; phylum Chordata; class Mammalia; order Lagomorpha; family Leporidae; genus Oryctolagus; species Oryctolagus cuniculus. The sequence goes on along the minus strand of NC_142882.1, from coordinate 49,414,792 downwards.
AACAGAAGGGTCAATAAGCACAACCTGACTTTGCGCAGTAACTTTTCTCTACAATGAGCACAAAAGCACAGGAGGAAAATGAGAAAATGTTGTTAAAAAAAATAAAGTCTGTCATGTCTATTTTTAAAAATGCTGTCATCAATATTTCCACCCAAAGCAGCTTTTAAATTTTGCCTTGCTGCATAAAATTCTTGTCATAGGTCGTAATTAATCAAATCAGCTTTTAAGGTCAGTTAGTCCTGAAGGCAGAGGACACTCATCACAACATTTAGCTGCCTGTGCATGTAATAGTTTTTGTTAGAAAGCTCACAAACCCAGAGTCCTAGGTCGCTGTGCCCCTGATGTTTTGTACCAGATCAGATTGTATGGTTGACTGTGTTTGTGGGGACACAGATGCTGAATCTGATAGAAATGTGAAAGCTTAAGACACATAAGAAATCTGTTTAAAAATGAAATGTGGTCTCATCTTGTCTGTAAAACCTCAAAAATCAAAACCACCAAAGCTAACAGAGAGAAAGTTATCCTTGGCCTTCCTACACTGACCTCGGAACAGACCCACAAGTCCAGGGATTTCATGTGATCTCCTGGTACAGAAGTACCAGCAAATAGAAACATGCAGATACGCCACCCAAACTAAGGCCAGCTTCAGGGCATGACAAACAGAGTGCCAGACAACTTGAAAGTCTTAAACATACATAAGACCATTGGAAATGCATTTGGGCTTTAAATGTGTTTAAATGGCCCAAACATCACAACTGATTTTTATTGTGGCCAAGTGATTCCTGGCCAGAGTAAATTGGGGGATGCCAAGCCAGAGATGAACTAGTTAATCCATATTCATCGTGACACACTAGAATTAAGCTTACATGTTACTTTGTATCATCCACTGGATCCCATACATGTTTCCTTCATGGGTACTTCTCTGTGTATATCAATGCACATTTATAACTGCATAGCCACCTCCTAGCCCAGTATATTATTTTCCTAGGACTATCACAGCAAAGTACTACAAACTGTCTGGCTTCAAACAGAGAGTTATCATCTCCAAGTTCTAGAGACCAGAAGTCTGAAATCAAGGTGTTGGGAGGGCCTGCTCCATCTAAGTCCTCTAGGGAATGCTTGTTTGCCTCTTCCCAGCTTCCGGAGGTTAGCTGGTCATTTCTAGCTTATTAGATGCATCACTCCAATCTTCTTTCTTCACACAGTGTTCTTCTTGTGTGCATGTTGTCTGTCAAATTGCCCCCCCCTTTTTTTTATTAGAACGCTAGTAATATCAGATCAGGGCCCTCCCTAAGACTCTAGGTAAATTCTCACAGACCCTATTTCCAAAGAAAGTTACCTTCTGAGGTACTAGGGGTTAACTCTTCACCATAATTTGGGGACAGGGAGAGACAAATTGAATCAAATGCTCCATTTAAGTAACTCACCAACCAAATAACTGCTTATACCAGATACAGGAAAAATTAAAGATAAGCTCTTTAATGGAATAGTTAGCATCTTCCTCTTTGATCCCTTTTGCCTGCTATAGTAGTCACCATGAAGTAGTGTGCTATAAAAGTTTATTGACAGCATGGAGAATGGTTGAAAGAAGAAAGAATTCCAATGTTGAGATCTGAAACTAATTTCATGGGAGGCCTCCTCTTTTATGCTTTAGCATCAGTTTTCTATCAGGTCAATTCCCAGACGGCTTGTAGAAGCAGGGAAGAAGCAATGTCCTGGGTCCTCACTTGGTGCAACCACCATCTGCAACAGAGGAGTCATGTAGGGCCTAGGCCACGGGTCATAATAGTAACGACTGCCCTCTATCACGAGCTCACTTTGTGCCAAGCACTGTGCTAGGGACATGTTCTTTATTCCTTCATTTTATCCTCACAACAAATCCAGGTGGTTGAAACTATTATCATCATTATTATCACCTTCATTCTTCTTTTTCATGATTTATTTATTTGACAGGCAGAGTTATGAAGAGAGAGAGAGGGAGAGACAGAAAGAGAGAGAAAGAGAGAGAGAGAGAGAACCTTCCACCTGCTGGTTCACTCCCCAAATGGCCACAATGGTTAGGGCTGGGTCTATCACATGGGTGCAGGGGCCCAAGCACTTGGGATGTCTTCCACTGCTTTCCCAGGCACATTAACAGGGAGCTGGATCAGAAGTGGAGCAGCTGGGACTTGAACTGATGCCAGCACCACAGGCAGTAGCTTTGCCTGCTAAGCTACAGCGTTGGCCCCATATCCTCATTCTTTTAATGAAAAAACCAAGACCTGTATTTCACCAGGAGTAAGCAGTGGAGGCAGGATGCAAATGCAGGTGTGTTAGCCTGGGCTCCTGTTTAGCGTACACACTGCCCACTACAGAGAAACAGACTAGGATGGACTTGCAGGGCTCTCAAGGCCCATTCCAGTGCTGCTTCAGGAATAAGGCCTCATGGAATCACCAAGGCAGAAATCTGGGGTTGCAGCAACTTTATTCTTTAAAGCAGAAACAATGATCTCCTTGCCCAGCCCAATGGAGCACTCACCCTAGTTGATATACAGACACTTTTGCCTCTAGCTCAGGCCTAATGACTTCCTCCCTGAATCTCTAGCTGCCAACATCATGATGGCCTGGTACCAGTCTCACCCAGTGCTATACATGGATAAGCCTCTGTCAGGAGGGGAGGCTTGAGACACCAGGTCACTCTTCTATCCCATGGTCTCCAGGTGACTTAGAAGCTCTTACGCTGATTGTTAAACTTCACTGTGTTGCCTACTTAGAGAGTGTTGGTAAAAAGGACACATTCAATGCCATCTTTTCTTTAAAAAGGAGGAGGACAGGGTTTAGAGGCTTAAGTAGGTGGCCTAAAGTTGCCAGAACTAGAATGTGAGTACCCTGATTAGCATACTATTTCTCTAAAAAGATGAAATGTTAGGATGTCTTATTTAATCTGATCTACTAATAGAATCAGAAGAGCTAGTGTCATTACGTCAGGCCTGCCTCACTCCCCCAATCTATCAACCAACCAAATAATCTCTTTGGGTTGTCCATTATAAAACACTTTATCAGATGTTGTACAGGATGCCAAGATCAATTAGATATTCTTAGTTCTGGAAACTGACTCTCCACTTAAGATCCTAGATTATAGTTTGGAGCAGCTGCCTAGAATCTCAAGTAACCTATTGTCACAGTCCATATAATCCCAAGTCTTTTGCCAGGTCTGTCAAGCCTAGACTGCCTAACCGGTTTGTTCCTACTGTACTAGCAATACAAATAGAACAGTCTTTGAATATGGGACTGGATATGAATTCTAGATTCATTACTGTCCAAGGTAAGTTACTTACCTGAGTCACTTTTCTTACCTATGAGAGTGGGGTAATAAATATCAACCAAGCAGGATGACAGAGGCAATGAGATAGTTAGGCAAAATGGCTGGTATCAAGCAAGTGGTTAATAAAGAGGAGGTACTATATGATTAGTGTTATCACTAACACCCAGATCAGATCCTAAGCCCAGATATGAAACATAACAAGCCATCTGGAGATAAAGGAAAATATCCAGGTATACAGAGCTTTGCAAGGAGACTAATGGGGGCCGGCGCTGTGGCGCAGCAGGTTAACACCCTGGCCTGAGGCGCCAGCATCCCATATGGGTGCGGGTTCAAGACCCGGCTGCTCTACTTCCAATCCAGCTCTCTGCTATGGCCTGGGAAAGCAGTGGAAGATGGCCCAAGTGCTTGGGCCCCTGTACCCGCATGGGAGACCTGGAAGAAGCTCCTGGCTCCTGGCTTCAGATCGGCACAGCTCCGGCTGTTGCAGCCAGTTGGGGAGTGAACCAGTGGATGGAAGACCTCTCTTTCTCTCTGCCTCTCCTCTCTCTGTGTAACTCTGACTTTCAAATTAATAAATAAGTCTTTTTTTTTTTTTTTTTTTTTGACAGGCAGAGTGGATAGTGAGAGAGAGAGACAGAAAGGTCTTTTTTTTTTTTTGCCGTTGGTTCACCCTCCAATGGCCGCCACGGCTGGCACACTGCGGTCGGCGCACCGCGCTGATCCGATGGCAGGAGCCAGGATCCAGGTGCTTTTTCCTGGTCTCCCATGGGGTGCAGGGCCCAAGCACCTGGGCCATCCTCCACTGCACTCCCTGGCCACAGCAGAGAGCTGGCCTGGAAGAGGGGCAACCGGGACAGAATCCGGTGCCCAGACCGGGACTAGAACCTGGTGTGCCGGCGCCGCAAGGCAGAGGATTAGCCTAGTGAGCCGCGGCGCCGGCAATAAATAAGTCTTAAAAAAAAAAAAAAAAAAAGGAGACTAATGGACAACTTCCATGGTAAGCAGGGACAAGGAGCAAGGACTGTTTCTCTTTCCATGTTCACAACTTCATCTCTCTCTGCTGCTGGCTTGTAGTCACAGAGATCTGCCTCTTCGTGGCTGGGAATCAATCTTTCCTGCCTCTAAGCTGGGTCCAGTTGTCCTTACATGCTATGGCCAGTGTTTGTGTCTGCATACTAACAGAGTTATGAGATATTTGAAACATTCAAGGGTTGGCATAATTATGATGGCAAATTTAATGGACCAACTTGACTGGGCTATAGAGTGCCCAGGTATTTAGTTAAACATGATTTTGGCTATGTCTCTGAGGGTGTTTAAGGTTGAGATTAACATCTGAAGTAGCAGACTAAGCAGAGCAGACTACCTTCCCCAAGTGGATGAGCCTCATCAAATTTGTTAAAGAGCTAATAGAATAAAAGAAGGAATAAAAAAGAATAATTTCTCTACGCCTGTCTTCCAGTTGGGGCATTTATCTTTTGCTTTCAGACTCACTTGGACGGTACCTCACCTCATTGTCTCTCCTGCTTCCCATAACTTTGAAATTGGACTTGGAACCATATCATGGGCTTTCCTGGGTCTCCCGTTTGCCAAACTGCAGCTCTTGGGAATTCCCAGCCTCATCATGTGAGCCAACTCTTTAAAGCAAATCTCTCTCTCCACATATTCAAGAATACTTTTAAAAGTTTGTGGGAAATGACTTTATTTTGATGCAAATTCAAATCCACGCATCATTTTTTTCATATACACATCACACATTTTCCAGGTACTTTTTTGTGTGTATTTGTTTTATTTTTTCATCTACTTGAAAAGCAGAGCTACAGAAAGAGAGGAGAGGAGAAAGAGAAAGAATCTTCCTTCTGCTGGTTTATTCCCCAAATGCCTGCAACAACGGGCTAGACCAGGCTGAAGCCAGGAACTCATTCCAGGTCTCCCATGTAGGTAGCAGTAACCAAAGTATTTGGGTTATTATCTGTCACCTAACAAGTTCCTTAGCAGGGAGCCGGATCAAAAGCAGAGTAACTGGGCCGGCGCCGTGGCTCAATAGGCTAATCCTCCACCTTGCGGCGCCGGCACACCGGGTTCTAGTCCCGGTCAGGGCGCCGGATTCTGTCCCGGTTGCCCCTCTTCCAGGCCAGCTCTCTGCTATGGCCAGGGAGTGCAGTGGAGGATGGCCCAGGTGCTTGGGCCCTGCACCCCATGGGAGACCAGGAAAAAGCACCTGGATCCTGGCTCCTGCCATCGGATCAGCGCGGTGCGCCGGCTGCAGCGGCGGCCATTGGAGGGTGAACCAACGGCAAAAAGGAAGACCTTTCTCTCTCTGTCTCTCTCTCTCACTGTCCACTCTGCCTGTAAAAAAAAAAAAAAAAAAAAAAAAAAAAAAAAAAAAAAAGCAGAGTAACTAGAACTTGAACCAGCACTGTGATGTGGGATTTGGGAATCCCAAGAAGCAGCTTAACCTGTTGCACCACAATGCCTACCTTCCATGTACTTTTTGAAGACCTACTGTGTGTGTGACAGACTAGGGGTGGGGGCAGAGAGTGTGTTTATGTATCCTCTTGGTTCTGTTTCTCCAAGGAACCTGATGAAATGGTAGATTACATACTCCAGGAAACAAACAACAGGTGGATTTTCCAGGAAGGCACAGAAAGGGCAGGGTTTATGTGCAGGGAGGAGTTAAGCAGCTAAGTAGCTAAGCACCACAGGGGTTGAAACATTTCAGGCCAACTACAAGGAAGAGACCTGACAATAAAGGGTGACTACTGCATCCAACTAGCAAGTGTAGATACAGGATTCACTTCCTGTGGAAGTTGGAGAGCAGGCTGAACAGGTATTTTTTCTTGTAACATGGTGAGAGGATCCTCCCTGAAGCAGAATTTGACTAAGTCACTCCTTGAATTTTCTTATGATACCAAGAAGTTCTTATGATATGGAGTCCAGAGGCACTCTTAGAAAGATTTAAGTAGGATTTAATATAAGCAAAATATGGAATACTCATCTGAACAAAAATTACTGGAAACAATCATTGTATTTAGAAATAATTGTACACATCATTCAGGCACAACTTCAAGCATTCATCTCCTTGGAGTTGAGATCCAATCACAAAATGCTTTGTGCCATGTACTCTAGCATTTTTTCAAACTCTCTTACTGTGTCTTATGATTCGCTTTTAGGGATCTTCCATGGAGGAAGAGGACTTTAGCTCAATTAGTGCCCCTTGTATAGAGGCAGGGTTACCATCCCCCTTGGGTGTTCTTGAATTTGCATAGAATGACAAGGTGGAGAATGAGAAATACCCTTGGCACAGCAATTTTCAAGTCCTACTTGTAGGACAGAAGGGTTGTATGTTAAATTTTTCTAATAGACTAGCTCTCCTAACCACCTTTGTCCATTATTCTATTCATGCAATCCATCATCAATGAATACATGAATATTTATGTGTCACAGCAATATGTATAGTATTTTAGCAGGCAATTCCCTTAAAGACTACTGCAGTGTTGTGTGAACAAATATCAGTGGGCTCTCACGACCCTTTTCTAGATCAACTTTTAACCTGATTAATAGGAATTGTAATAACTCCAGGCGAGCCAATGTGGGGAAACAAAAATGAGAGATGTATTACTGAAATAGCAAGTTAGGGACAAAGTATGAGCTACAATCCCAACTATCATAGCTAAGAGAGTAAGGTCTAAGCTAAGATGGGGTCTGTGGAGGGGAGAGTCAAGAAGCAGCACAGCAAACTTAGCCTTGACACTAGTGGGTCATTCTAGAAAATTATCAAAGGACTGCTTGGTTTTCTATCTTCTGAACAGCTACAGACTTAAGTTGCCACCATGCACAAGGTCCATGATTTTTTTTTAACTTTTATTTAATGAATATAAATTTCCAAAGTACGGCTTATGGATTACAATGGCTTCCCCCCATAACGTCCCTCCCACCCGCAACCCTCCCCTTTCCCACTCCCTCTCCCCTTCCATTCACATCAAGATTCATTTTCGATTCTCTTTATATACAGAAGATCAGTTTAGCACACATTAAGTAAAGATTTCAACAGTTTGCTCCCACACAGAAACATAAAGTGAAAAATAATAGATGATTTTTTAAATGATGGTGAAATCAGATCAGAAGGTCCATGATTTTTGCTTTCCAGTATTTTATTTTTACATTATTAAGTATGTGTTTTGTCAACAGTTATGTGGGAATATCAGAGAAGGGGCTATATGTGTGCCTTCTATTCTTACCTTTCCTGCTCCAATTGGAGAAGACACAAGTCCAATTATCCCTCCCTTTCCCATCCAAGGTCAGAATCAATTAAGAGACAGATAAGGGAATCTGGCAGATGGAGACTCCTTATCATATTGTCAGCTTCATTACTGGCCAGTTCTACAGAATAACACTTGGACTTGGGAGCACAGCTAGATTCCTGTATCGCAGCCTAGAATCCAGCCAGACTCACCTTCCAGGTACCAGCATAGGGGACACTACTACAATGCAGGGAGCAGGTGCAGGGACTCAGCCTGCAGCAGGGAACGTGCACCTGGAAGGCTTAGACACAGAGGCTGTGGGGCCCCAGTGTTCCTGATTCAATCCATCTGAGTAGGTCTGGGGCAGGGTCTGAGAATTTGCATTTCTCCCAAGAGTACAGATGCTACTGATATTGCTGGTCCCCAGACTACATTTTGAAAACCACTGGTTTAGAGGAATACTCCTGGTCTCTCTCTCTCTCTGTCCTCTTTGCTTTCATTCCTCCAAGGAAGAGAATATGGCCAACCAGGACTTACCACAATGATGAGCTACAGATGAGGACGACCAGGCCCAAGTGGTTCCAGCCCTTTGAGCTAATTTTTGATCAATCTGTGTTCAAAGGCCTTCCAAGTGATTCTATTGCTAAGGTTTGAGGACCACAGTTCTAAGGAGAGAATCACTGTGGGTATTTTAAAAATTGACTTGGTTAGTTTTACTTATTTGAAAGGCAGAGAAACACACAAAAAGAGGAGGGAAGAAAGAGAGAAAAAGAGACAGAGTGATATCTTGCATCCATACACTTGTTAACTCCCCAAATGTATGCTAAAGTCTGTGTTGCACAGGCCATAACCAGGAGCCAGGAACTCAATCTGGGTTACCCATATGGGTAGCAGGGCCCAGGTACTTGGGCCATCACCTGCTGTCTCCCAGACTGCATTAGCAGAAAGCTGGATCAACAGTGGAGGCAAGGCTTGATCCCAGGTACTCTGATATGAGGGTGCCAGTGTCCCAAGTAGCAGCTTAACCTGTTGCATACAATGTCTGCACTTGGGACATTTTTAAAATGTCCAATTGGACAGGCCTTACTCCAGACCAATTAAACCAGAATCTCTCAGGTGGGGCCAAATATCAGTATTTTTTGTACTGGGTGGTATTTAGATATGAAGGCTTTTTAGACTTACAATATTGTTTAAAATTAACTTTCATGGACACATCTGTGAATCTAAGAAGATGTCCCCCTACACACACACATACACACACACACAGTACTAGGGATCTCTCCTGCAGGTGCTGAAACTCGCAGCTCTCACCACAATGTTGCCCCCCACAGGACATTCAGCAATGTCTAGAAATGGCTGTGATTGACGCCACTGGGAGACAGCATGCAACTGCCATTTGGTGAGAAGCTAGGCATATTGCTAAATATCCTATAATGCACAGCCCCTCATCATAAAGAACTACCTGCTTCCAAATGTCCACAGTGCTGAGCTTGAGCAACCCTGATCGATGGCACGCATTTCTGACCCTACTACAGGGCTGTACATGCCAATTTGGATGAAATAAAGCTGCATTTTAAAATGACTCACAAAACCCTCTCCCATATCAGACTAACTTTCCTCTTCTGCATTTAGGGCAAATGAGGAGCTTATGGATCTTTAATCAGTGGTTCTTCAGCTATCTCCTTTGGCTCCACTGCAGTGTAGATGTCTAGATCACAGGCTTTTCTCAGCTCTCCGCCATACCTCATTTCTCCCTTTGTAACACACCTTGCTCAGTGTTCCATATAGACAGGCACTGGATGGATGCTGCCTGATGATGATGGAACTAGCTTTTCCTAGTGGGGAAATGTTCCTCTTTTAAATGCAAAGGCACCTTACACCCTCTTAAAATTGCAAAAGCACCTTACACCCTCTTAAAATTGCAAAAGCATTTTGTTATCTGCCACATTCATATCACATGGTTCTATAGCTCTACAGTTAGCATTTCTTTGCTTAATGTTTATTTATTTCCGTCTAGTTAAAAGGCAAAATGACAGAGACAGAGACATATGCAGAGAGAGAGAGAGAGAGAGATATCCCATTAACATTTCTTGCCTTATCATTGGGATTTCAGATGCTCTTCCAGTCATGAAAGCTCAAATGATCTCCATGCACTAGACTCCTAAGCACACTTTCCACCCCTCTTTCATTTAATTAACACTTTCAGAGCACCAATATATTTTCTGGTAAGTGTAATTCTATTTAGGGTTGCCAGTCAAAACATAGGCCTGTTAATTAGATTTGGATGTCAGATAAACAATGAATCATGTTCTTGGATGAGGCCATCCCAAATATTTCTTGGGACAGACTTCCATATAATTCCCAAATTATTTGTTATTTACCTGATATTCAGCTGGACATCTTAGGTTCTTTGCCTTTTTTGGTTTTTAATTGCTTTGCTGAATCCGGCAACTCTAAGTATATTAAAAGTTTTGTGGATATTTCATATTTCCTTCATTTAAAAAAATGTTTATTTATGTATTTGCACCTGCTTGAAAGGCTCAGAGAGAGGGAGAATTGTTTTTCTATCTACTGGCTTACTTTTCAAATGCCGTAACAGCTGGGGCTGGGCCAGGTCGAAGCTAGGAGCCCAAAACTCAGTCTGGATTATCCAGTGAGTGGCAGAGCCCCAGGCACTTCAGCCATCACCTGCTACCTCCTTGGATGCCTTTGCAGGAGGCTGGGTTGGGTTGGAAGTGCGGGAACCAGAACTTCAGTCAGCACAGAGATCCAAGATCCCTTCATCCCAAGTAGCAGCTGAACCCACTGCACCATGACACCCAGCCTGTGACATTTCCTTAAATATTTCTCACCTTTTGCTTCTGAGCAAATCTACATTGCTTCAGTAAAGTTACTAGATAATTTTCTGTTAGAATGAAGGCTGCTATGTACACGGTACACACTACAACTGTTACACTGATAAATGAAAACACCAGTATCTTCCTAATGTGTTAGAAAACAGATTCTGCTTGGAGCCTCCTCAGTGGCTTTGCAGCCTACCCTTCCTTGAGTCATTCACTGAAGGGATGACCCCTGGCACACAGCAGGTGTGTCTATAACACACAGAGTTATAGACCAGGCTCAGGGACCTCCCCGGACATCTCCTGTGACTGGGCAGTGTTAGGATGCACTGTAAGTAAATATTTTTTTTGTATCAGCCCAAAGTGTGTCTTTCAATTTAAATCACATGAATGATTACCAAAGATAAAAATCCAAATCTAAAGAGAATTATCTCCTACATATACATATATTTGAATAAACGTGTTTTCAAAATCATGTGCATTTCCATGTCATTTTGTGATCATGCCTTCTCACCATGTTCTCCTTCCTAAGCAAACAGTGATGGTGCCCCCTTTCTCGGGGTTGCTTTTGCTACCATAACAATTCTCTGGCTTTCCCAAGGGATTAGCCATGGTACAATTTACTTTTCAAGGAGGGCCCATTTATCTTCCCCCTGACAAATTTCAACACATGCACTGCTCCAGCATGCACATTTCTGCAGATTAATCCCTCACCCTCCTCAAAGAGAAGAATTATTCTTCAACAATCTATTTCAATACGGAGTTCCTGGTGTGAAGTTAATTTCCACAAACCTTGTGAGCATGCTACCAAAACACCATCTCAGTTATTCACTGAGAACAGAAGCCCTCTGGCTTGTAGTTTTTCATCCTTATTGTTTAAATGTAAACACGAATAAAAGACAGACCAAGGCATGCTTTAAAAAAAAAAAAATCAGTGTTTCCTGCAAGCTCTTGGAATGATTTCTGTGTACAATGCTCTGTGGTCATTAACTATCAATAAATATTTATTCAGCATCTACTATACAATCATTCTGATGTTTGTAATATGCTGTGAATGGTGATAGTTTACATATACATGTAATCAGACATTATGTGGCTTTGAAAAACAGCTATGCAAAATCAGCTATGTGTTTAGATCATTATGCTAAAGACCCAAAGAGATAATAGTGCTTATACAACATGCCTATGTTTTGCCATAAGACATCAATACTGAATTATTATTAATCAAGGCAAGTTATTTATATGTTATATATTTAGCAAGGCAAGTTCAGAGTAATATATCCTGGAAAAGTTTTCAGGTACCACAAATATGCAATGAAAAAAACCAAGTGTGAACAAACAGAAAGACCTCAGGGTCACCCACAAGCTGAATATGAATCAGCAATTCAGTGCTATTGTGATAAAAGTCAATATGATACCAGCACAAATCAATAGGAGCAGAGTAGGCAAGGCTGAAACATAATTCTTCTTCTCTCTCCTCATTACTCAGAGGGATCAGAGTATCCTGTTTGGGAAAGCACACTAAAACACCAGTGCAGAATCCAACTGCTTTCAACGAAGAGGAGGTAGACCATCTGAAGGAATGGAAGAGGAGCTTGATAAAGCAGGCTTAACACACTTCCAGAAAGTGGCTCAAGGCTCACTTTTTAGGCTGCTCCACTTCCAACCCACTCCCTGCTGATGGCCTGGGAAAGCGGCAGAGGATGGCCCAAGTGCTTGGGCCCCTGCACCCATGTGAGAGACCTGAAGAAGCTCTTGGCTCCTGGATTGAGCCTGTCTCAGCCCTGGCCATTGTGGCTATTTGGGAAATGAACCAGTGAATGAAAGATCTGTCTCTCCCTCTCTCTCTGTAGCTCTGACTTTCAAATAAATAAAATAAATAAATGAGACAATCTTTGTGAGTTAAACACTTACATGAAGGTTACATGATCCCTCATAGTCTTATTCAACCAAATTAAAATTATGCTCGAGTTGTGAGACCCACCCATCTAAATGCTAAATGAATATGTTACTATAAAATGACTGCAGAGCAAGGGGGGAAGGATTGGAAAATATTGCACAGCTGTTTCTCCCCAAGTACACATGATGAATAAAAAGCAGGCCACGCCCCTCTCCTTGGCCACCGGCATGTACACAAGTTCCTCACTCTGTTCCTCATCCCAGCCCACACACATAAATGATTATGTATGGACTAGATAGAGTCTAACTTTGGTCATGATCTTGCAAATCTGCTAATGGACAAGGAAATCGTGCGTGAGCATGCTGACATGTGCCATACACATTTCTATTATGGCAGAATGGAAAATTGTATCCATACATCTGACTTTCTGAGGAGAACTTGGGCTAGCAGTTACGATGTCCATATCCCATGCTGGAGTACTTAAGATCAAGTCTTAGCTCCACTCCAGCACCAGCTTCCTGCTATGGTGCACCCCAGAAGGCATCAGGTAATGGCTCAAGTAGTTGGGTCCCTGTGACCCACTTGCAATGCGTTCTGGACTCCCTATGTCCACGGGGACTAGTCTTGGCTATTTTGGGTGTTTGGGGAGTGAAACAGCAGATCTGACATCTGTTTCTTTCTGTCTCTACCTCTGTCTCTGCCTGTCAAATAGATGAATGAATGAATGAATGAATATGGGGCAGGTGCCGGGCTGCAGTGGGTGAAGCCACTGCTTGTGACACCTGCGTCCTGGCTCAGAGCACGGGTTGGGGTCCCTGGCTGCTCTGCTTCCCCCTCCTGCTCAATGCTAATGCACCTGGGAAAGCAGCATGTGACGGCCCAAGTGCCTGCCCGCCCCCCCCATCCTCCTGGAGACCTGATGGAGCTCCGCCCCCAGCCATTGCAGCCATTGGTGGAGTGAACCAAGGAATGGAAGATTTATTCTGTCTCTGTTCTCTGCCTACTTTTCAAATAAAATTTAAAACTACATTTTAAAAATCAGTGATGTTTCTAAAAATTGGCTTTCTGGCTAAGTCCTTTTATTTTTTACAATTTCATAAATATTAGGATCCCATGAAATAGGGTAACCAGGATGTGGGCCCCTACGAGGCGGCCACACACATTCTCTTCAGAAGTCCCTCATAAGGAACTTTTCCATACTAAAAAGATGACTTCCTTTTCCTCTCCGTTCTCACTTTCACCCTGCTGGGAACCCGCCTGAGGTCGCACGCACATTAACGTCCAGTCCGCCTGGACATCGCTAGGTCCAAGGAGGGCGGGCAGGCCCCGGCCCATTCCGTGTCCAGTGCCACCAGCTGGAACCCAAAGAAGTCGCAGCTGGAACTGTGAGCTCGTGCCTCAGCTTCGCTCGCAAATCTTAGCTCTGGGAATATTTCCCTCGGCGCGTACCTGCTACTCCAGCGCGTGGGCTGGTCCTGGCGGCGATTTCACGCATCCTCGAGAGACGGCGGGACCAGCGAGCCTGTGTCCCCAGCGTGGCGTCTCGCACGGTGACATGATATCCCTCAGCATAACATCCCTACGCTTAATGGCCCTCAGCGTCACGTGGTGTCCTCAGCGCGACGTGACGTCCCTCAGCGTAATGCCCCCCCCGCGCGACGTGACGTCCCTCAGCATAATGACCCTAGGCTTAATGGCCCTCAGCGTCACACGACATCCTCAGCCTGACGGTGACGTCTCTTAGCGTAATGCCCCCCCAGCGCGACATGACGTTCCTCAGCGTAATATCCCTACGCTTAATGGCCCTCAGCATCACGTGACGTCCTCAGAGTGACGTGAAGTCCTCAGCATAGTGCCCCCCCCAGCTCCACGTGACATCCCTTAGCGCAATGCCCCCCACCGCTTGACGTGACGTCCCTCAGCATAATGACCCTAGGCTTAATGGCCCTCAGCGTCACATGACATTCTCAGCCTGATGTGATGTCTCTTAGCGTAATGCCCCCACAGCGCAACGTGACGTCCCTCAGGGCGATGTGATGTTTTACAGCTTAACGTCTTTCTTGAGTAACGCCCCCCAGGCGCTACCTCAGGGTGACATGACGTCGTTTGCGTGACGCAGAACAGTGCGGGAGTAAATCGGTCCTATTCCAGGAAGTCTTGTTTTCCCAGGTTGCCTACGGAAACATCCGGGCCCCAGCGGCCTGGCCCTGCCGTGTTCCAGGGAACTGAGCCGCTGGGTGTACTGCGCGCCCCTGGCCTGCAAAGCCCAACGCCTCTCCCGTTGGGACGCCTCTGTTCCACGCTCAGGGGGAAAGGGAAGGTCTGTCGGGAACGGATTCTACGGCGAAAGCGACAGGAAACGCTGCAAAGTTAGTCTTTTGTGAGGGAATTAAAATCCAAGTTTATTTTGGTACGAAAATGTTGAGATCCGTCGATTCCATAATACAATTTTTTTTTTTGACAGGCAGAGTGGACAGTGAGAGACAGAGACAGAGAGAAAGGTCTTCCTTTGCCGTTGGTTCACCCTCCAATGGCTGCCGCAGCCAGCGCACCGCGCTGATCCAAATCCAGGAGCCAGGTGCTTCTCCTGGTCTCCCATGGGGTGCAGGGCCCAAGGACTTGGGCCATCCTCCACTGCACTCCCTGGCCACAGCAGAGAGCTGGCCTGGAAGAGGGGCAACCGGGACAGAATCCGGCGGCCCGACCGGGACTAGAACCTGGTGTGCCGGCGCCACAAGGCGGAGGATTAGCCTAGTGAGCCGCGGCACCGGCCCCATAATACAAACTTAACACGAACTTTTTGAAGACCCTTTGTATGCAAGGATTTAAGTATTTTTTGGAATCTAACTAAAATTACAAGTTAATTCTGTTTTTTCCATTAACTGAAGAATAATTCTGAATTCTGTGCTTATAATAAAGCGCATCTGAGAATACAAAATATTTGTATTTTAAGATAACTTCAGCTTTCTTAATACATTTTCTTCCTCTTTTTTAAAAAAGTATTTATTTGAAAGAGTTACAGAGAGAGGTAGAGACAGAGAGAGAGATCTTCCATCTGCTGGTTCTCTCCCCAATTGGCCGCAACAGCCAGAGCTGTGCCCATCAGAAGCCAGGAGCTTCTTTCGTGTCTCCCTACGTGGGTGCAGGGGCCCAAGGACTTGGGCCATCTTCCACTGCTTTTCCAGGCCATAGCAGAGCTGGATTGGAAGAGGAGCAGCTGGGACTCGAACCTGTGCCCAAATGGGATGCTGACACTGCAGGTGGCCGCTTTACCCGCTACGCCACAGTGCCGGTCCCAGGACTCACATATTCACACATTCCAAGTCCAAAACTCGCATAGATAAATGTTCAGAAGACACTGAGCAAATGATGCTACATACTTTTCTGACAGGTGGAATGTTTTTCTTACAAGGTCAAATTGTGGGATTGCATTGTTTGGGGAAGCTGTTTATTTTTGCGGGCCAACTGTGTCCTTTTAGAGTCTTAACTTAGGGTGCGTGTGGCAGGCAGTCAGCTTTATGCATCATGACTATCGCCTGAACAGTGGACTACAAATAGCCAAACAAGTTTTTGCATCACTGTATAAAAATTGCCAGATAGGGTCTTAGCATTGCCCGTAGTCTTTTTTTTTTTTCCAAAAAGATCGATTTATTTATTCAAAAGGTGGAGTTTGGGGGGGGGGGCAAGAGTTAGAGATCTTCCATCCGCTGGTTCATTCCCCAAATGGCTGCAATGGTTGGAGCTGATTTTGTCCGAAGCCAGGAGCCAGGAACTTGATCTGGGTCTCCCACACAGTGCAGAGGCCCAAGCAATTGGACCGTCTTCTGGTGCTTTCCAGGGCATTAGCTGGAAAGTGAAGCAGAGTGGAACAACAGGGACTCGAACCAATGTTCTTATGGGATGCCATTGTTGCAGGCCATGGCTTAACCTGCTGCACCATGGTGTCAGCTACTGTCCATAGTCTTATACCTTAGAGCAAAAAAACTGATTAAGTGATTAATTACAGAGACACGTGAAAAATAGTTGAGTTACAGTAGCTTGGTTCAGAGACTGAAATGTGAGTCCTTGCATATTTTCAACCTTTTCCCTTTTATTTACTTTTGCATTTTTCTGCTTAAGAAAGTGTTTTATTTATCTACTTATTTGAAAGACAAAGTGACAGAGGATAGACAGAGTAGAGAGAGGGACCAGTACTGTGGCATAGTAGGTTAAGCCTCCTCCTGCAGTGCCAGCATCCCACATTGGCGCTAGTTCATGTCCTGGCTGCTTCTCTTCCAACCCAGTTGTCTGCTAATGGCCTGGGAAAGCAGTGGAAGATGGCCTAAGTCCTTGGGCCCCTGTGCCCACATGGGAGACCTGGAAGAAGCTCCAGGCTTCAACCCCAGGTTGTAGCCATTTAGGGTATGAACCAGAAGATGGAAGACCGCTCTCTCTCTCCCTCTCTCTCTCTCTAACTATGCCTCTCAAATAAACAAATAAATCTTTAAAAAAAAAGAAAAAAAGGAGAGAGATCGATCTTCCATCAGCTGATTCACTTCCCAAGTTGCCACAGCACCCAGGGCTGGGCCACATGGAAGCCAGGATCCAGGAAGTCCATCCAGGTCTCCCACGTGGTTTGCTGGAATCCAAGCGCTTGGGCCATCATTTACAGCCTTCCCAGGTGCTTTAGCGGGAAGCTGAGTCAGAATGAAGCAGTCATGACTTGTACTGGTGCTTATATGGGATTCCGGTGCTACAGGCAGTAGCTTATCCCGTTGCGCCAGAACATCAGCCTCTACTTTTGTGTTTTGCTCTGATTCTGTCTTTCTGGCATACACTTTGAAAGTCTGTAATTTGCAACTTGGTTTCCCCAGTTTGGAAAGCTCTTTTAAACACCAAAGTATCGGGGGTGGTGCTGTGGTGTAGTTGGTAAAGCCGCTGCCTGCAGTGCCAGCATCCATAGGGGGGGCTGGCTGGAGACCCGGCTTCTCCACTTCTGATCCAGCTCTCTGCTATGGCCTGAGAAAGCAGTAGAAGATGGCCCCAGTCCTTGGGCCCCTGTCCCGACATGGGAGACCTGGAAGAAGCTCCTGGCTCCTGGCTTTGGATTGGCTCCGGCCGTAGTAGCCAATTGGGGAGTGAACCAGCGAATGGAAGACTTCTCTCTCTCTCTCTCTCTGTCTCTCATTCTCTCTGTGTGTAACTCCGACTTTCAAATAAATAAATAAATCTTTAGAAAAAGAAGAAGAAGAAGAATGGGCTGGCGCCATGGCTCACTTGGCTAATCCTCTACCTGTGGTGCTGGCACCCCAGGTTCTAGTCCCGGTTGGGGCTCCGGATTCTGTCCTGGTTGCTCCCAGCTCTCTGCTTTGGCCCGGGAGGGCAGTGGAGGATGGCTCAGGTCCTTGGGCCCTGCACCCACATAGGAGACCAAGAGGAAGCACCTGGTTCCTGACTTCGGATCAGCACAGCGCGCCGGCCACAACACGCCAGCTGTAGCAGCCATTTTGGGAGTGAACCAATGGAAAAAGGAAGACCTTTCTCTCTCTCACTGTCTAACTCTGCCTGTAAAAAAAAAAAAGAAAAAAGAAAAAGAAAAAAAAAGAAAGCAGTAAAGATAACATTAAAAAAAAGTATCTATATCTGAAGTTCCATTAGTACATTTTTATTTTCAGGGAGAGGGGAAAGCATTACACATTGGCATTAGGTAAGACATTCCAGGTTATAACACTGAGTTTATCTGTCTAAATGAGTATGTCCCATTGACATCACCTGTGTATTCTATCTGTACAGAGTAGGAAGATGTTGGCCTTCGCGTGACTTAGAGGAATCAGTATACTTGGTAAACACAAGATTCTAAACAGGCGTTTTGATGTTTGAAGCCAAGCACAATTTCTTTGCCTTGTCTTCTGGTGATTCTGGCTAATGTAAGTCCCCACATGACTCCATTTCATGTCCTCCCCATGCATTTGCTGCTGTAGCAAAGTTACCCGCTATAGTAGTTTCAGAGAATACAGATTTATCAATTTTTTTTAATTTGACAGGTAGAGTTATAGACAGAGAGAAAGACAGAGAGAAAGGTCTTCCTTCCGTTGGTTCCCTCCCCAAATGGCCACTACAGCCAGAACTGCACTGATCCGAAGCCAGGAGCCAGGTGCTTCCTCCTGGCTACTGCAGGTGCAGGGGCCCAAGCACTTGGGCCATCTTCCACTGCCCTCCTGGGCCACAGCAGAGAGCTGGACTGGAAGAGGAGCAGCCGGGACTAGAACCCGGCGCCAATATGGGATGCCGGTGCTGCTGGCAGATTTTAACCAAGTGAGCCACGGCGCCGGCCCCTATCATTTTACAATTCTCAAAGTGGAAAGCTTTGACCTGAGACCTACAGGGCTACCTTCAGGGGGTTGGCAGGATGACGTTCTGTTTGGAGGCTCGGGAGCAGAATGTGTCCTTTCCAGCTGAAGACTTTCTGAACCTCTTGGCTCAGGGCCCCTCCCTCCATGTTCAAGCTCCTCACGTCAGCCTCTTCATCCATTGCCCCAGCTCCTCTCCTGCATTTTATCCTCCTGCCTCCCTCCTACAAAGAACCTTGGGATTATGTTGATTCCATCCAGAAAATTCACGAAAATCTTCCCAGTAGACCCTCATGTCTCGCAACCTCTCATTTGCCAGCAATTTTGGTAATTTGTTCAGATTGCTCTTTCAGTTCAATAATTTTCTCTTCTGCTGTGTCTATTCTGTACTAGTTGCAATTTTCATAGTTTTCATATTTAGATATTCTACATTATTCTTTTTCAAATGAGTCTGATTATTTTTAGGGTCTCATTTCTTCTTCATACTCTGACAGCCTTCGATTATATAAAATATATTAAACTTGTTTAACTTTCTGCTAATTTGAAAATCTACACTCTGCATGGGTCTAATTCTGTAATTTTTTGGTTTAATGCAGACTCTCACACCTAGTGGCTTTTTAAAATATACTTGTGATTATTTTATTATGAGTTCATGTTTCTAGGAATTTTATTTTGTAGTCTGGATTTAAGTTCTGTTGCTCCAGGGCAGATGTTTGACCTAGCAGTTAGGATACTGATTAAGATGCCTGCATACTGCATTACAGTACTTGGATTCAATTCCTGGCTCCAGTTCAGGACTCCCAGTTTCCTGCTAATGCAGACCCTGGGAAGCAGGAGGTGATGGCCCAAGTCCTTGGATCCCTGTGATCTAGGGGGAAAACTGAGATTGAGTTCATAATTCCTGGCCCTGCCCCCGCCCCAGCTGATGTGAACATTTGGGGAGTGAACCAGCAGATAAGAATTCTGTCTGGGGCTGACATTGTGGCACAGGGGGTTAAAGCCCTGTTCTGAAGTGCCAGCATTCCATATGGGCACCAGTTCTAGTCCTGGCTGCTCCTCTTCCGATCTGGTTCTCTGCTGTGGCCTGGGATAGCAGTAAAAGATGGCCCAAGTCCTTGGGCCCTGCACCCATGTGGGAGACCTGGAAGAAGCTCCTGGCTCCTGGCTTCAGATCAGCGCAGCTCCGGCCATTGTGGCCATTTGGGGAGTGAACCAGCAGATGAAAGACCTCTCCCTCTGTCTCTACCTTTCTCTGTAAGTCTGTCTTTCAAATATATAAAATAAAGCTTTAAAAAAAAAAAAAGAATTCTGTCTGCCTGCCTTGCAAATAGATGGATAAATACATAGATAAGCTTAAATTGCATTGCTCCAAAATGTGTTTGTCTTTGTCTCTTCCAGAAACCACAGCCCTACTTAGCCTGGGATTCTGTTACACCACACGTCAGCCTCTGTTTTGAATTTTCTTCCCCTCAGAGCTCTGTCTGAAAACCCTCAGGACAATGGACTTGTGTGGATTGATTCTCAGAGGAGAATCTTGGCCTCTTTACCCAGCTCCAGGTCAGTGCAGACAAGCATTGCTATGTTGTCTCTCTGCGTGTCATTCTCTGAGTAACCTCTGTGCTCCTTCTCCCCAGCATGCTGCCTGTCCCATGCAGATGTAGCCCAAATTGTAGGTCTCTGGAGACCCAACAGGTGTCTCAGGGCAGACTGGTTTCAATCTTGCTCAACTCACAGTACCCTTACCTTCTTGTTGTGTCTGGCCTTCAAGGAATTTTCCTCACTTTCCATTGAATTCAGCAATTAATTTTTTTTTTTTTTTACAGGCAGAGTGGACAGTGAGAGAGAGAGACAGAGAGAAAGGTCTTCCTTTGCCGGTGGTTCACCCCCCAATGGCCGCCGCGGCCAGCACGCTGCAGCCAGTGCACCGCGTTGATCTGATGGCAGGAGCCAGGTACTTATCCTGGCCTCCCATGGGGTGCAGGGACCAAGCACTTGGGCCATCCTCCACTGCACTCCCTGGCCCCAGCAGAGAGCTGGCCTGGAAGAGGGGCAACCGGGACAGAATCCGGCACCCCGACCGGGACTAGAACCCCGTGTGCTGGCGTCGCAAGGCGGATTAGCCTAGTGAGCCGTGGCACCAGCCGAATTCAGCCATGAATTTAAATGACTTGAAAAATGTATCCAGTACTCTTAAAAATCTCTGTGCTCGGAAAATTTCTCCAAATATTCAGCCCACCTTAATAGAACCCCTTCACATCAAATTTTGAAGATGTTTTGATTTTTAAAGTGTTTAAAATGTTGAAAAGTGTGTATGATAGACATGTATCCATTGATTTATATATATATATGTATGTACACACATACATATACTAATTTATCCACAAGTGTCCAGAACAGTTCTATCAACTGTAAAGTTCATAAAGTTAAGTAGAATTACCGAAAACAAATAAGAGGGTTTCTTTGTTGTTGCTTTTTAATTCCAAAAAGCTATATAGAGGCAGTGGGGGACATTTAACAGCAGATTAAGTTTTAAACAAACTGGTCAACAGACAAATTGAATCTTCTGTAAATGGAGTTTAGAAGATACGGTTATGGTGAGCTAACTGCTATTCTGTGTGCAGGCCTTTGTTGCATCTTTCTTCAATATTAACTTTTGGCTTACTTTATTTTTTTTCAAATATAAATTGGTACAATTATTTTGGACTGGATGATTTAGGCTTCGCTCATTTTTCTGTTGAATAAAATGTTATTTTCTTCATGAAATACGATAGATACTTGGAAATCTGACAATGAGGTAATTAGCAAAAAAAACTGAATTGAAATATTTTACTTCTATATATTGGACAACTATTCCCTAATAACATTTGAAACCTATCAGCTAACTTCTGTGATATTGAATTTGATGATGGTATTGTTAGAAATACATGACTGCTTTCAGCAGAGACCTATTAACTTTCTCAATAACCAGCATCATAAAACAACTGGCCAAGCTTCTATGCTATTCAATGATCCTGGCTCCCTCATTTTGGAATCACATCTGAGTACTCCATGTTGAAAGATGATTGACCACAGGAGATGCTGAAATATAAAAGTACATAACACAATCGATTCATAAGGCCAAGGTTGCTAATTGGGGAATGTTATGCCTGTCTGAGAATTGGCTATCATAAATTTGACTAAGGCATCTCAGGATATTACTTGGATTCATTTACTCATAAAGTATATTTTATTAAATTGGACATCATTGAGCACATTTTATGTATTATAGTTTAAACAAAAGCGTTGTACTACCACTTAAACTATTTCTTTTTTTTTTTTTTTTTTTTTTTTTTTTATTTTTGACAGGCAGAGTGGACAGTGAGAGAGAGAGACAGAGAGAAAGGTCTTCCTTTTGCCGTTGGTTCACCCTCCAATGGCCGCCGCTGCAGCCGGCGCACCGCGCTGATCCGATGGCAGGAGCCAGGATCCAGGTGCTTTTCCTGGTCTCCCATGGGGTGCAGGGCCCAAGCACCTGGGCCATCCTCCACTGCACTCCCTGGCCATAGCAGAGAGCTGGCCTGGAAGAGGGGCAACCGGGACAGAATCCGGCGCCCCGACCGGGACTAGAACCCGGTGTGCCGGCGCCGCAAGGTGGAGGATTAGCCTATTGAGCCACGGCGCCGGCCACTTAAACTATTTCTTGAGTACTTAGCCAGCTAGCACAAAATCCATGGACACAAAACTGGGGTCATTAAAATATAAAATAAAAAGCTAATAAAGTTTCTATGGTTTTGAGCCAAATGTTTCCCCCTCCCCCAATGGTGGTATTAAAGACCAAACATACTTTTCTCTCATTTAGATTTTAAAAAATAATTTCCTCTTATCTACTCTGAAATAAATGAAAAACATTTCCAAGTAACATATAGAAATTACACAATTTTAATAGAATATCCTGTTACCTTGTCGATTACCTAAATAGTGGTTTGTACACTATTTTTAATACCAAAGGAAGCTAAGCACCAATAATCCAAGATTCAGGCACAGATGTGGCATTTGCATGTTCCCAAGTTAATTCTGCAGTTAGTGACTATGCAAAAAACTGTAGATATCTTCAAATAAGGGATGCAATTATTAGGATGCCAATAGTGGAAAAGACAAGAACATATGTACAAATCCACCGTATCAGGGACAGGCACATGGCCTAATGATTAAGATACTGTTTAAGATGCCTGCCTCCCAACTCAAAGTGCCTGGCTTTGAGTCTCAACTCCACTCCTGACCCAAGCTCACTGCAAATGCAAATCTTAGGAGGAGCAGGTGATAGTTCACATACTTGGGTTCCTGATGCACACTTGGGAGACTCTGATAGAGTTCTGACTCCAGCCTTGGCCTCGTCTAGCCTTGGCTGTTTTAAGTATTTGGGGAGTGAACCAAGGGATGGGAGATTTCTGTCTGCCTATCTCATGTTTGTCTTTCAAAAGTGCACTGCATCATAAGATCCTTGGGAATCAAGACTGTGTTTCATTGTCTGCCTTTAGCTTAGTGTTATATACAGAGTGGAGGTAAAATACATTCAGTGTTAACAAATTACTGTTTAATACAGAAGAACCCATTTCCTGAAGTTCACCATTCCCACGTGAGCATGTGCATACACACACACACACACATACACACACTCAAGGCTCTTTTTAAAAGAAAATTGTTTATTTTCATTTTACTCGAAAGGCAGAGAGACTGAGAGAAGCAGGGACAGAGAGATCTTCCATTCACTATTTCACTTGTCAAATGCCCTCAACAGCTGGGGCTGGGCCAGGCCACTACTGGAGCCAGGAACTCCTTCCATGTCTCCCACGTGGGTGGCAGGACCTAAATACATGAGTCTTCATCTGCTACCTCCCAGGAAGCACATTAGCAGGAAGCCAGAATGGGGAGCAGAGCTGAGGCTTGAGCCCAGGAACTCCAATATGGGCTGCAAGCATTCCAAGCAGTATCTTAACTGCTGCACTAAATCTGCCCTAACGAGATTAGGTCCAGAAATTTTAAAAAAATGTACTTCCTTCCTCAGTCTCAACTAACTTTATTAAACTCACCCAAGACTGACGAAAATCTTGGTAATTTCTAAAACATGAGAACATTCCACTTTCATTGTTTGAAAAGTGATTCAAGAGTTCTCCAAGCAGTGAAGGCCCATTAAAATAGCCAGAACCCTTGAAGTGAAAAAGTTAGCCTGATCCATTGCCTAGTGTACATGGCTTATGTTTTCCTAATGCAGAGCACGTGTGGCAGTTTTGTATTTTCCCTTGGTGTTTTTTCATTTGGGGAGGGGCACGTGGTGAGGATCAGAACCAGAGATCTGGGAACAAATTTAAGACACACTCCTTCTTTCTCATAGGGCAACCAGTTATGGTTTTAGAATCATGTGCAGAGGATCTACCTTGAAAATGAAAGAATGCTTACTGAACATCCAGTACCTCGATTTTTTTCCTGTCTTCTCCTCCATGGTGAGGAAGTGGCTGCCTCCTAAATTCAGTGCTTGTGTCCACATGACTCATGAGTCTGGAGGCAAGAATATCAGTGTCTTAAGAAACACTTTTTGAGAGACTCCCTGAGGCTACCCAAGTATATTAACAGCCAAGACATGTGCTGGGCTACTGTCAAATGAGAATTTAAGGTGAACAAGACCCTATTTATCTCACCAGAAAAATGATTTTAGAAGACTAGTATTAAGCTTCATTTATTGACTTGCTGAACTTTCCAACAGCTGATAGGCTTCTTGTGCCCAGTTTTTGCAATCTTCTGCTCTTTCTTCCAACTTTCTAAACACTGTGTTTTTATAAGACTATTATTTCTCTGAGCGGAGCTTGCAAAATGTCTTCTTGAGAAGCATTTTTGTTTGCCTAAAACTTGGTGAAAAGATATTTACTCTTATTGGAATTTCACACTGTTACAACATTCAGAGAAATATTGATTAATATGAACATATTTTAAAATGGTTTAAGGTTCTCCAGTCAACTTTTAACCTCTCTTTCTATGGCAGTCCCTAGCAAGAGGCACTGAGTGATTTTTTGCTGCTACTTTCACATCTTTCCTCCAACTTTTTCTGTTTTGAATTTTTTTAACTTGGAAAAGAAAATCTTTAAATTTTGTTTGAAGATCCAAAGCAATCTGAAATGGCAACCATCACACCCAAAACAGCCTCAGCAAAATAACATGAAGTGTGTGTAAGCATAATTGATTTCAGGCATTTCACAGACACTTTCCCATATTTAACAAATGTACAATGAACAATACATGTATAAATTGAGTCATTTCTGTGTATAAAATATCTGGAATCCTGAACACTATTGTCATTCATCAAATGATTTAATTTTCATAATTCCCAAAGGAAATACTTTTAATTTCTACCATCAAAAATAAATTGCACAGACTACATTTGTGTAAACAAAATGGACATAGTAATGATGTATAGACATTTACCATGTAATTTGTCGTTTACATTTAAACTCTGCATTAATATTGAAATCTCAGAAAATTAAGAGCCTTCCAAAACCCAAAAAGATTTCAAAGCTAATACTGTATCCCTGTTCTTTATTTTTCTTTTTGTGATTTTAACCATCTTAGTTGAGAATTGGAATATAAGCTGTTTCCTCTATGTCTAGTTATACTTTGTTGCACAACAAACTATTGTTATTAAACTTGGTGGGTTCAGACAGCGATTCCTCTGCTGCTTTTGCCTGACTCACTCATGTGTGTGCACTCAGCTGGAGCACGAGAAGGAATGGAAGGTTTGACATAGTCTCACTCATGTCTCTGATACTTGGTGCTGGCTCTTAGCTGGTAAGCCTCGTTTCTTCTCATAGCTTCCTTTCCTCCACTAAGCAAAAGGTTCCGAATGTGACAATGTTAGGGTAGTATTCCAGGTGTGCAAAGTCAGAAACTGCAAAGTCTTTTAAGTCCTAGCCTCTGGAGTTCATACAGTGTTGCTTCTGACACATTCTGTTGGTCAAACAGGTCTCCAGATCAGTCCAGATTCAAAGTCTAGAGAAGTAAACTCCACTTATGGAAATAAGGAACAGCAAAATCATATTGCACCAGGGGATGGATATAGGAATTGGGGGACTACGTGGACATTAAAAAATCTACCACACTTAGTTACCAAGGCCAGCTTCTCAGTTCATTGGCTAAGTGGATATCTCATCCCTGGCAACCAAAATGGCAAATGCCCATCCTCAATGTATGTCAGGCACATACTTCTGCCTTTGATCTCTGCAGCTGTGGACTGTCTGATAAATGAGCAGTATCCGGGGAGGAGAAGCTGGTAACACTCTGTGTTTAACAGCACCTGATTACCAAGGCTTTTATTTGGAAGTAGGTGGTTGGCTATGAGGAATCACAGAGAAGAATATACTTCTGTTAAGGAAAATAATCCTTTTTAGTACTTTATCTTTTTCTATACTAATCATCTAACAAAATTAACAACTATTTCTGAAGGAAGTAATATTTTTAAGTGTCCAGTAAAATATGCCTAAATATGTATATTCATGCAATGGAATGCAAAATGGTTGGAGACATATCTGCAATGGAATACTACAAAAACTATTAACATGCATCAATTCCTTTTTTAAAAATTTTATTTACTGGAGATGTATCACACTGATTGATTTGTGAATATTGAACCATCTCTCCATATCAGGAATAAATCCCACTTGGTCTGGGGGGAATGATCTTTCTGATGTCTTCCTAGATTTGATAGGCTAGAATTTTGTTGGGGATTTTTGTGTCTATGTTCATCAGGGAAATTGGTCTGCAATTCTCTTTCTCTGTTGCATCTTTTTCAGGTTTAGGAATTAAGGTGACGCTGACTTCACAGAAAGAATTTGAAAGGATTCCCTCCCTTTCCTCTCCTGCTTTCCCAGACCATAGCAGAGAGCTGGATAGGAAGTGGAGCAGCCAGGACTTGAACTGGTGCCCATGTGGGATACTGGCACTGAAGCTGGCAGCTTTACTCACTATGCCACCATGCCATCCCATTTTCCTTATTCTTGTTTCTTGAATTGACACGTTGATTTCTTTGTTTTTTTCACTGTAGTGGCTTTTACCTTTGGACTATGTCTTTGTGGATTAGTGGAGTATCTGCTTTCAGGGAATACCTAGAGGTGTGTGGTGGCTGTGGTCAGGGATCTCTGTTCAGTACTCCAGGGTGAAGGGCATGTCTGAGGTGACAACCAGGTTGGGAGTGGTAAGTCTCTCTCTCTTTTTTTTTAATCGGAGGGGAAGTTTTTCTTCTGTTGGCATAGACTCAGCACATTTCCTTTCCCCAAAGGAGACCACTGCCTGGGCGCTAGCCCCAGTGAGTATAATACTCGTCTGCAGTTCCACAGGGACCACACAAAGGATCTGTGCAGTCCTCAGTGTAAGCGGATTCCTGAGCAATGTCCCTCACCAGGGAATCAGGGAGCCCTGAGCTTGTGGAGCCTCCCACAGTGACTGCCCAAAGTCCCAGCCACACCCTGAGCCTTCCCATGCAGCTGCAGTTTTTTCAAAGCCCCACAGTCTCAGTGTTTTCACAGTCCTGGCACACAAACCTCCCACAGTTGTGAGCACCTAGTCCCCAGTCTGTTCTCCCTGCCAGACTCAGGAGTCTCTGCTTGACTGGTTGCTGGGCGTGGACACAAGCTGGTGCGGCTGTTATGTATATCCAGAATGGTGCCCGCTCTGCATTGGCTTGTTACAGGATGCTATTGAAGGGTGATCTGGGAGAGAGAAACGTGTCACCACCCCCCCTTTTTTTTCCTCCTCTAGTTTGGTAGGTACACTATCCCTGACAGGGTTCCAAGCTGAATTCCCTCCATACTTTTTCTGCAGCTTTATCACCAGTGGCTTGGGCTCCTATAGTCCAGTCTCACCTTTCTCCAATGCTGGTGTGGAGGCTGTTGGCTACTGGGGTCCTGATTTGTGTGTGCCCACACTCTCCTCGTAGGTCCGCTGTGTCCCTCTTATTTGTGTAGAGTTTCCTCTGCCATTTTCTCCCTAACTCTTCCCTGAGACTGCACTCTCTCCACATTTTTTTTAAGATTTTATTTATTTATTTGAGAGGCAGAGTTACAGACAGTGAGAGAGAGACAGAGAGAAAGGTCTTCCTTCCATTGGTTCACTCCCCAAGTGGCTGCAATGGTCAGAGTCTCCTCCGGGTCTCCCACAGGGTGCAGGGGCCCAAGGACTTGGGCCCTCTTCTACTGCTTTCCCAGGCCATAGCAGAGAGCCGGATCGGAAGAAGAGCAGCTGGGACTAGAACTGTCCCTCATGTGGGATGCCTGCACTGTAAGTGGAGGATTAACCTACTATACCACAGCGCCAGCCTGTTTCTTCGCTATTTTAAAACTATCTTCTCCTAAACTAGAGCAGTAAGTTCCCTCACTACTCCACCATCTTAATGATAATGTGATTTTAATTTACATTATAGTCAAAGGCTTAGTGCATCACTAAATAAAGAGTTCAGCAAGTAAAAAGACCACATTTCAGCAGGAACATAGGCAAGAGCTATAAACAGTAATCAAATGAAAAATGTCAGTTTCATGGTAAATTTTAAAATAATCACAGATTGGTAAAACTATAGTAGTATATCATTGTTCTTAACAATTTGACAAAGATATAAAGCAAATATGTATTTGCCACAATACTAACACACACAGGCAGTTCATTTCATTCTTTAAAAAATTTTTTTTAAATCCATTCATCTGAGAAGTCTTCAAGAAGTTCATGGAATTTCATATTATGACAAAATTATGTGTGGATTTAAAAGTTTTGCACCAAAATAAACTTACAATTTCATTTTCCACAGACCATATGTAAGGTCCTGGTTAAGTGTTGGCTCTGAGCCCTGCGTACATTCAGACAATAGAAGAAGGGAGTTTCATCTACCCCACTAAGGAAGCAAACTCTACTGAAGTGATGATTTGACTACCATAAAAATACACTCTTTCTCTATTACCATGTTTCTACTATGTGTTTCAGATGTCAGCTTATATCCTAGAGAAACTACAGCAAGTAAATGCAAAACATTTCAAAGCAATGTAAACAGAAAAGGCTGGGCGAAGATTCTGTTATGTTATTTAAATTCCAATGACAGCATCTACATTTCAGAGCTTAGCAAGCTTTCACTAGCTATGCCTTGATGTATGTAAAGATAGATAAATAACAGAATTAACAGCATTTATTTTGTCTCATTCAAAGACCCCAGTGACTTGTGCTATAAATAACACTGGTCATTAATACTTGTCTGCAAACTCTAAGTACTTTTTAATTATATCTCATTATGGCAGACACTACAAAAACACAGCTTTGTGTCCTAATCCTTCACTAGATGAAGAATCTACATTACATAGGTTCATGTCCTACACATATACATATGTCACTGTGTACTAAAAGTGGAAGATTTCTTTCCATTTTAAACATTTCCCTTGGACAATGATCAATTATTGTGTGAGTGGTGTTTTATCTTTTAATTTATTTTAACTGCTTGAAATGGACCAGCTGCAGAGTGGGA
Source organism: Oryctolagus cuniculus (assembly GCF_051225735.1). Classification (NCBI taxonomy): domain Eukaryota; kingdom Metazoa; phylum Chordata; class Mammalia; order Lagomorpha; family Leporidae; genus Oryctolagus; species Oryctolagus cuniculus. The sequence goes on along the minus strand of NC_142882.1, from coordinate 49,385,653 downwards.
AGTGTGTTGACATTTAATCTGAAGTCTTATCTCTATTAAATCACTTGTATTATTACACTACATAAACAACTTAATAAACACAGTAAATACTTATCTAACTGGAGTCAGTAAGTCTATTGAGCCAGCCAATTTACTCTTAATTTTCTGGAAAAAAAAAAAAAAGATAAAACCTCCTGTATCAGTTGAGTCACTGGGGAAATTAAGTCTTCAGTTATCAAATCTGTTACCAAACCTGAAGGACCCCCTCCATGAGTACTTGGAGAGCTTTTGATTCTTTCTTTTCTATAGATGCCCAATGGAATGCCATAATGACCTTTGCACTCATTCCACCTCACAAATGTTAACACAGGAAGGTTTCTTTATTCACCATCTCCCAACATCCCAGTAACTTTCACTTGCCCTTTGCCATACTAAAGGATTTTATCAAGAGGTCATTTTGTTTTCATCAAATATTTAGATTCCCATTCATGATGGAAGAAAAATGAGCTGGGGTCTTATGAAAGTAGAGTCAAATGGAAGGTTTAGACTGTTCTCTGTGGACTACCACTGTGCTGTCCATTATGGCAACTGCTAGACACATTAAGCTTTCAATTGATTCAAATGAGATAAATGTTTAAATTCTGTTTCTCAGTCACATTAGCCACATTTTAAGTGCTCAGTAGCCATACACATATGGGCCAAGTGGCTACCTGTTTGGACATTACAGAGATAAAACATTTTCATTGTAGGAATTTCTATAGAACATTATGGGTCTAAATAAAACAAAATGACTTCACCAGTCTAAACTAAACAAACACATTCTTTTTTTTCATATTCAAAGGCTATTATTTATCATCATATTTTAATGTACTTTTAATGCTAAAAGAATGTATTGAAGACTTCTTTGTCCTTCTCTCTCTGTTTTTTATGGTAAAAAAACATATATTTAGAATTAGTCAGCTGGATCCCAATTTTGTTGGCAACATCCAAAGTGGCATAATCAGGAGCCAGTCGAATGTATGCCTTCTTTTCTGTCAGGCCTGATCAGGGAATTGACTTTGGCCATGTCAATGTCATAGAGTATCTTCACAACCTGTTTGATCTGGTGCTTGTTGGCCTTGACATTGACAGTGAACACAAGTGTGTTATTGTCTTCTATCTTCTTCACAGCAGACTCGGTGGTCAGGGGGAACTTGATGATGGCCCAGTGGTCAAGCTTGTTTCTCCTGGTGGTGCTTTTCCAGAGATACTTGGACTGCCACCAGGGCTGAGTACCTTAGGCTGTCAGAATGTGGTGACGTGCAGATCTTTTTTGTGTGGCTGTGGACACCTTTCAGCTCTGCTTTCTTGGCCTTCAAAGCCTTTGCTTTGGCTTTGCCTTTGGCGTTGGAAGGTAAAGGAGCATCCTTCTTCACCTTTGGCGCCATCTTGGTTACAAAACTCTGTCCTTCTGTTTCACACAGTTCCCTTTACTCCCTAAGGAACCATGATCCTGAAGTCAATTAACACCTCTTCCACCTATGGTTTTTAAATACAGTGTGTTTTCCTTAAATTAGAGTGTTCTCATGAAAGAATCATAGCATTTTAACAATTTGTATTAATAATAATTTCAGTAAAATTCGTTACTTAACATTTTAATTTAGAAATTGATGCACGTTAGGGCTGGGTGTTCAGCCTAGTGGTTAAAATGCCTGCATCCCACATCAGAGTATCTGTGTTTAATTCCTAACTGCACCTCCTGATTCCAGGTTCCTGTCAATGCAGACTCTGGGGGGCAACAGTGATGAGTCAAGTAATTGGGATCATCTTTCCCACTTGGGAGACCTGGATTGAGTTCTTGGTTCTTATTCCTGCCTCAGCTGAGCCCTGGATGTTGTAGATATTTGGGGAGTGAACAAACAGATGGGAGTGCTGTGTGTGTCTCTCCTCTCTCTCTCTCTCTCTCTCTCTTTCTCAATTAAATAAAGTTAAAAGCATGAAATTTATGCACATCAATAGTTTGTGTAGTGACCCACTGTAGATATGTCTCCAATCACTTTATTTTCCATTGCATTAATATACCATTTATTTAGGTATATTTTACTTTATAGGTATTTTAAAAGTATTACTCGCTTCAGAAATAGTCAATGGCTAGGTGATCAGTATAGAAAAAGATAAACTAATTAAAATGATTATTTTACCTGACAAGTAGATCCTTCCCTGTGATTTCTCTTAGCCAACCCCACACTACCAAATAAAGACCTTGATAATCAGGTGCTGTTAAACGCAGAGGATTCCATGCTTCCACTCCCCACCCCCATACTGCTCATTTAACAACAGCCCACAATTGCTGAGATCGAAGGTAGAAGATAATGAAGAATATGAATGAAAAGAAAGCATTGACCACAATTTTCTTGTCAATGCTTTATATAATGACTTTTTACTCTGCTTGAGGACAGGAATAGGACACTCACAAGTAGTGGAAGGTGCTCAAATCAGCCATGGAGGCCAGCTTAAGAAATAATCATCCTGTAGCACCCAGGTCAGTCCTCTGGAGAGCAAAAAAGTCACATTCTAAAGTTTTTATTTACTATCTATTTATTCGAATGGCAGAATGAACAGAGAGAGGGAGAGACAAGGATTGACCTTCCATCTTCTTGTTCACTCCTGAAATGGCCACAAGAGTCAGGGCTGGGCCAGGCAGAAGCCATGAGCCAGGAACTCAAGCCTCCCACAGTGTGGCAGGGATCCAAGGACCTGTTGCCTCCCAGGGTCTGCACTGATGGCAAATTGAAGTCAGGGGCTACAAATGAAAGTCAGGGCCTCTAATATGGGATGCAGGTGTCTTAAGCATTAGGCCAGATATCCACCTCACATTTTATTCTTAATATTCAAGTTAGTTACCTAAGTTCTTATGATAGCCAGGTTCTATTCTGCTGCCTCCTTTTAAACATGTGCAAGAAGCAGATGAGCTTTCCTAGTGTGAAGGTGTAAGCCCCGTGTCCAGTTGTGTGTCAGAAAGAGCCGGAGACAAGCCATGTTTCTCCTTGGTATTTTCAGCCTCATGGTTTTTGGCAGCCATATGGAAAGCAGGCATCCACACCGTCAGGTGGTCAGCTTTTAGGATTCTGTGCAGCCATTTACATAGCAGCATTTACCCTGTCTCTTCCCTGACCAAGAGCTGCAGGGTTTTTTTTTTTTTTTTTTTGGTTTGTCTAGTTATTTTTTTATCTTAATAAACCATCCTAAAACCTTCATAGGAATGTATGGTTTTTACCCCCTCCCCCCCCGCCCAGCTCACCTGTGACAAAACCAAAGCATAGAGAATGGAAGACATTGATAATGACTGTGCAGCTAGGACATAACATCCAATTTACGATGTTCATCTGAAGTCAGAGCTCTTTAGAGCTTCCTGGCTCTCTTGTCTTGGCTGCTGACATGCAGTCCAGACTGAGGCAGACCAAGGCACCTCAGGGCCTGGTGGGCCACAGCCATGACCTCAGGACCAGGCATGGCAGGCACCAGGGAGGTCACAGCCATCCTCCTGGTCTGCTTCCCCACAGGATGGATCTCCACAAATAGCGCCCAGGTTACTTGGAGAAAGCTGGCAAGAGGCATTGTCGCTTAAGGAGGAACCCGAGTGCCCACCCTGATAAACTGTGGCCCTTGGGGTGGATATTGTGAGGCATCTCGTTCAGCTACCACTTGGTACAACTGCATTCCATATCAGAGTGCCTAATTTGAGTCCCTGCTACTATGCTTCTGATCCAGCTTCTTATAGATAGATGTGCACCCTGCAGGACAACAGGTGATGACTCAAAATACCTTGGCCCCTGCCACCCAGCTGGGGAGACTTGAATGGAATTCCAGGCTCCTGGTTTTGGCCTGGCTAAGTCCTGGCTGTTGCAGGCATTTAGGGAGTGGACTAGCAGATGGAAGTTTCTCTCTCTCCCTCTCTCTCTCTATTTCTCACTCTCTCTCTCTCTCTCTCTCTCTCACACACACACACACACACACACACACACACACACAGCTCTTGGCCAGGGAGCAGACATGGTAAATGCTGCCAGAAGCCAGAGCAGAGCTACTCCACTCATGGTTTAAAGCTTAAGATCTTAAAATAATTATCATCCCTATTACTACTGATGCAGTCAGGACTGATGCACATTCTGCTTTATACAGGGAGGGATATATCACCCATTGTGCTATCAGTCACATTGTGCACTTCTGGCCTTTCTTTAACGTAGACTCCTTTGAAAGCCCTACACTCTGGCCTCATTTCATAGTTCAAAAATTGTATCATCTCCAGACCCCACAAAATTGTGGTCTGTTCCTGCTGCCGGCTGATCTGAAGTTTCTGACTTTGAATCTTGCTGTTTCCAGTGAAAGTCCCAGCAGGCTGTCTGCACTCTGCTTTCAAGACCTGTGAACTCTTGCAGCCCCAGCCTTGCCCTTGCTCTTTCTTAGGAGATTGTAACTGTTTAATCACTTACCCAGTACCAGGAGTCGGAGCTAAAACTCCCAGCTTGATGTGCTGGTCTCGGAGTCTTATGAACTTTTTCTACTGCCGCCCAGGAAGAGGAAAGTAAAATGACCCTTAGAGATCACCTTTGTAGTACCCAAGGCTCTGAAGAGTTGTCTTGTTCCTTCAGGAAAGTACTATGTGTCCATGATGTGGTAGGAAAGGCTGGAGGAGCCCCGCTGTGGCACAGTAAGATAAGCTTCCACCTGCAGTGCCGGCATCCCAAACGGGCGCCGGTTGGTGTCCTGGGTGCTCCTCTTCTGAACCAGCTCTCTGCTATGGCCTGGGAAGGCAGTGGAAGATGGCCCAAGTGCTTGGTCCCCTGCACCTGCATGAGAGACAGGGAAGAAGCTGATGACTCCTGGCTTCAGATCAGCCCAGCTCCGGGTATTGCAGCAGCCACTTGGGGAGTGAGAGTGAACCAGCAGATGGATGATCTCTCCCTCTCTCTCTCTCTCTCTCTCTCTCTCTCTCTCTCTCTCTCCCTATTGTTGTGCTATTTTATATTTGAAATGGGTATTTATTTTAGATTATTTGATCCTTGTCTGCCCTTCTGCCATGCTGCAATGAAGGACAGAGGCCTGCACCAGATACCCTTGCCATGAACTTGGACTTCCCAACCTGCAGAACTGTGGAAAAAACCTGTCTTCTTTTTCTGAATTACCCAGTCTGTGGTATGCTATTACAGCCACAGGAAATGGACTAAGAAGATCTGCAGTTCAAGCCTTCTGCTTGACAAACTGCTCCCCTTTCCTGAGTTCCCTTAAACATTTCATAAAAGTAGAGAACCTTTTGGAACAGAGCAAGTACATGTTGGCTCTGCAAATTATTTGATCTTTCCAGGCTCTTGGGAGGATGATTATTTTGTAAAGAATAAGTTGAATTTGGTTTTCCGTGGACTGGGTTTTCTCAAAGCCATTTACCCAGCTGCTGTGGGTAGGTAGTCACAGGACAGCCTGTGTCATCCTTTCTGCTTATTAAAGGAGTATGTGTGGCCGTTAACAACAACTAAGAAGCCATTGTTAAACCTTGCTCCTTTACTTTTCACAATTTAGTATCACACAAGCCAGGAACCTTAGGTTGGGGAGATTAAGCCAAATTTGAATGCTACATTCCAGAGTCCCCATCCAGTCAGTTCCTTCCCCAGTTAACAAGGCGACACCTGTCCCACATGGTCCCAGATGGACAGACCCTCTGTAGACAGAATTCATTGCTTTTCCCTACACATTCTGAAAAACTCAGAGTGTGCTTAAAAACTGCTAAATCACCTCTTGTCTCTTATCTTTTCTGCTAAAAAAGGTGAAAATCTGTTTTACCACCTTGCTTTTTATTTTATTTATTTACTGAGGGACAATAGACTTAGAAAAGTACTTCAAGGGGTGGTTGTTGTGACGTGGTGGGTTGACTCGCCACTTAAGACACCTGCATCCCGTATCAGAGTACCTGGTTCAAATCTCAACTATTCCATACTTCCCATTCAGCACCTGCTAATGCTCCTGGAAGGCAGTGGATTTGGGTTTCTCTCACTGACATGGGCAGTGCACTTCTTGACCCTTGGCTGTTGTGGGCATTTGGGCAATGAACCAGAGGATGAAAGATATATCTCTCTCTTCTCTTTTTCTGTATCTATAATCTATTTGTCATCTAATCTGTGTGTCTCCCTCTCTCTCTGTCACTGTGCCTTTCCAATAAATAAATACATCTTTTAAAATGTTTCTTGAGAAAAAGGAAAGTACTTCAGGTAGAAGATTTAAGGCAGAAGAAAAGGAATGCAGAAAGCATTGGCGTGGTGTCTGCCTTCATCCTGATCTTCCTTTATTCTACCCCCTCTGCAAGGAAATCCCACATTTATCTCATACTCAGAACTCCCTTTTATTTCTGAGAGAATTGCACTTCTCCAGGAATAGAAAGGCAAAAGACAGAGAGGCACAGTAGCTGTGATGATGAAAAATACAATGTAGTGCCCAGAAGTAATAAAAATTTGACAGCACTGGTACATGTATTTTCCTTTTAGGTCAGAATGCCAAGATGAAGTTCTAACACTGTTCCAATTCACTTTGGCCTGAAATAGATTAGCAATTGGATTTTGAAAAGTGTGTGTCCTGCCATGTTGTTAAAACACTGTAAATCAGGGGATGATGAACCAACCTGATGTTAATTTGACTGTTGCTTCTGGGCTCACTTCTTTAAAATGTGGAAGGCTGCTTTATTTTCAATAGCTTTTCCAATATGCTTTATTGCATATTATAACTGATAGCTCTCTGTAAAATTCCAGAGCCTTGTCTATTATACAGTCTTCTATTCTTATTTATCTGCAATCATATTTCGCTCAGAAAAATTTTCCCACATCCTACCCCCAAATAAAACTTTAGTAATTGTCAGTTTTCCTAATATATAGAGCCTTACAAAGCCCAATAAAGTCTCCCTTCCTCTCCTTTTTAATTCATAGACATTCTAATCTGATAATTCAGCCCAGCAGGTATCCACTTTAATAAGTAGTGAATGTAAAACACAGAAACTTTCATTGTTAAAATATTCCTAAATCCTTTGATTGAATGATACTAATACTAGCTGCATTTTGAAAGGTAATGGGCAAAGACACAATCCCATGATTAGGTTATTTTCTTGGCATTGGAAAAAAATAGTTCCCTGACCCACTTTATTAGCCAGGCTGATAATGACTTCTGGCCTGTGCCCTTGGGTGCTTTCCAAGGGGGTTTGAAGCATATATCACCTTGACTGTTACATGATATAACTATTTAGTACAGCTATGAAATTAACTGCTCACCCTTCAGCCTGCGGCTTAATGGAATCTGGGCTGGGTATTGTGGGCATTATTTAATAATTCACCCTCAGTCCCTTTCCTTTATGAAGTTCAACTCTAACCAATGCTAATCACTTGTTGCTATTGCCAAATTCCCCCTGTATTGGCTTCACAAAGCACTTTTCATTCATGAGTTCATTCAACAAATACTTATTTAGTGTCTGCTGGGTGTTAGGGGCTGGATATTAGAGTATACTAGTAAACCAAATAAACCCATCCTCATGGAACTTACTATGAGAGCCTTTCTAGAAAATTCTGTAGCATTCATACTTTTCTTGGGTTTCTATGTAGGTTGACCTACTGCATTTAGCGTGTTGTCATTCTTCTGAAATTCTGGGCAATTTCTTTGATTCATCTCAAGTGGCGGGTTTATAATAAGGAATTATGTTAATGTGAGAGAATGGCTGAAGAAGCCCAAATAATTCAGTTTGTTGTAAAGGCATTGTATCATCCGTGAAACCATATTTCTAGATTGTGCTTTTCCTATACAATTCAAACACTTGAGGTAATTTTGAATTCAGTCTTTAGCTTTTGGTGCTTTTGGAATCATTGCTGTGTTCCATGACAGCACTTCATTGTTTCTCATGAATTGGAGGTGGAAGGGAGGCGGGAGAGAATTAGGAAAGTTAGCAACTTTGCTGTAAAGTATCACAAGCATTTTTTGCTATGTGGCCCCACAGTATTCAACATATAAATCTATATATTGCATATTATTTTCTATAACCTGCCTTTTCCATTCCAATTTCTAATTCCTACCCTGTAATTTCTAAGTACATGTAATTGCTACTTCAGGTGTTAAATTCTACATTCATAAGTATCTACACCACAGCCCTCCAAAACAAAAGACATCAGCTAGCTAAATACAATTACCACATTATAAAATGTGCAAATTTTAGCAATAACCATGGTCTAGGAATATTCAAACATAGAAAGTCTTCCTCAAAGAGCTGAATTAAAACACCTAATGGCAAACTCTGGGTTTTGTTTCAGTAATTGTGGCTTCAGGCTTCATCTTTAAGAAGTGACCATTCTCCAAATATGAGAAAGCAAAAATGGGCACTTTTGTGTGTATATATATATAATATTCAAATATTCATATGTATGTGAATATTCACAATCTTTCCCAGTCTGTAGGGAAATTTTGTATATTCCCTGTTCTTGCAGTTCACCATTCATTTATTTAATCAATAAGAAAACATTTCCTCCCATTAGCAGGCACCTTTCTGGGTGCTGGAAATATTATTGTAGGGAAGAACAGAACCACCACCAAGTTCTTGCTCTCATCAACCACATCTTCCCATGGGAGAGGCAGATAAGTCCTCTGCTCTGGTCCTTTGTTCCAACACTTCAGAAAAGCCCCCTACGTAATGCCAGTTTCAATAGATAATACTGAAATTGTCTTTATCATAAACAATGTAGCACATTTAATATGTGCAGCTTGTTGCTGTAATTCACAGGCTTTCTCCAACTAATGTTTTATTGGTGATAATCTTTTAGCATGAATGGGAATACTCATGAAAAGCATAGTAGCTATCCTTATAAAAATTATTTAAAGGAAACTAATCAGTCACATCCCTGGAGTGCGATTTGACTGTGTTCCCATCTCAGCCAGCTTGTGCCAGTTGTCTGTGGTCGACCTCTATTCAGATTCATTGGTGTCAGCATCATACCAAGTGGTCAGTGTTCAAACATCACACTGGCAATGCCATTTTTGATTGGCATGCCCTTTAACGCAGTAGTTTCATTCAGGAGTGTATCATATACTTACACTAGCATACATAAGCAAGATTCTATGTAAAAGAGTATTCATTAAAGCATTATTTAGTGTATCAAGGATTTGAAAATGACCTAAATGTCCATCAGTGGATGACTGGATGACTGGTTAAATATATTATGATATATCTATAGAATGGATGGCTCATGTAGGTTTTTAAAGTATGAGGCAACTCTGGGTGTAATATTATGGAAAACTCTTCAGAAAGCATGGCTAAATGAAAATATCAAGGTGGAGAACATTGCACCACCTACTCACATTTCTGTGTATATATGTGTGTATAGAGGATACTTCAAAATGTTCCTGGAAAGATGCAATTCAACAGTAAGTTTATTTTGGTACAAAAGTATTTTGAAATCTGTATCCAAGGGCTCTTGAAAAAGCTCATAGGAAATCTGTATTGTGGAAAAATGCATGGATTTCTTTTTTTTAAATAAAGATTTATTTATTTGTTTGAAAGTCAGAGTTGCACAGAGCGAGGAGAGGCAGAGAGAGAGAGAGAAAGAGAGAGAGAGAGAGGTCTTCCATCTGATGGTTCACTCCCCAGTTGGCCGCAACAGATGGTGCTATGCTGATCTGAAGTCAGGAGCCAGGAGCTTCTTCCATGTCTCCCACAGGGGTGCAGGGACCCAAGGACTTGGGCCATCTTCTGCTGCTTTCCCAGGCCATAGCAGAGAGCTGGATCAGAAGTGGAGCAGCCAGGTCTCGAACCTGTGCCTATATGGGATGCCGGTGCTTCAGGCCAGGGCATTAACCTGCTGCGTCACAGCATCGGCCCCAAAATGCATGGATTTATAAAGTTTTTTGCAGTATAATAAACATTTTTCATTCCATTTTCCATGAATACTTTGAAATCTCATTGTGTGTATATCCACACATCTGTTCATACATATAGCTTTATATACATCTGTGCATATTTGTGAATTTGTCTCAGGAAGATACTATAAGAAACAGGTGCTTAGCTTCCTTCAGGGAGGTAGTAGGTAGTCTAATACAGAACCTAGTAAGTATAGGAGAGAGGAGACTTGTTTATCACCTCAAATCCTTTTCTGTCTTTTGAGTTTTATAACATGTGAATGTATATCCTGCTTATACTACTTTTCCAAAGAAAACCAATCAGATAAGCATGGTGCCCCTTATTTTCCTTATACCTGGGGAAAATTTAAGTTTATTGTAGACATTAAAATGGGGGACATGAAATCAAATAATCTTCAACTTCTACTATAACTAGAAAGTGTACTGTATGTATTTCTTCATGCCATGGAGTTTTCTTCTCTTTGTCTTACAATTCTAACAAAACGTCGTTAACTTGGTTATTTCACATTTTTGCAAGATATGTAAGTCGGAAGATTGATAAACAACCTGCAGGCAGTTTAGAGCCAGTTCCTGATTTTTCCCTATGGAGTGAATGTTGTCAAATGGGGCACAAGGTTGCCTGGAAGCCAGCACTCTCCCTGGTAAGCTGGTTCTTAGTGATCTGACTGAGTCAAGGTGAAGTCCATTACTCACCCCTAACACATTACTTGTCACCTTCTACTTACAGACACACAGAAAAGACACGAACATGTAGGATGTGACCTTTTGTTCTCAGAAAATTCAGGATTTCCATGAGGGCACCAAGGTAGATACTTGCCGTGATTGAAAAGAGACTTAATTCAATTATTTTAAAGGCAATGTCCTTGATTTTTCACTTTACTTATTGTCACCTGCTGATATATATTGACATAAGTACAAATGGATTATTTCAAAGACTGTCAGGAAAGATGTTTAATCCATAATCAACAAACAAAAGTTTGTATCTCAAGAAAAGTAATTGGAACTTTGTGTCAAGGTGAATTTAGTATATTAAATTTGTAGCAGATTTGAATCAATGCAGATAGTGCTAAACAAAACAAAACAAAACAAAAAAATACAAGGGAAGATTCAGAAACATTGATCATGGCCAAAATACGCCCCACCACTGTTTAGAGGTTTACTTCAGTAATATCTGTGGTCATTGACTAGATCAATGAAACTCATTCTTTCAAGAGCATCCAATTATCAGTTTACTGTAGAGTGAGCATCCTAATAAATCAGCATACTTTACATAGAATTAGACAAGGCCAACATGCAAGTTAATAACAAAGCACGAAAAATCTACCATGAACTCCCAGCAGGCCCAGAAAAATAATCTTGTGATAAATTACTTCATTTAAGTTCATTTCATAGATGCAAATATTTCAAAGTCATACCTTTTCTGATAGGTGGTTTATGGCTAGCTGTATTAATAGAGTTTGATTAAGCACTTAAGGGAGCAGATCAATATTCTTCTGTCATATTTACACAGTAAAAAACAGAATGTTCAGTGAGCACAAACCAACATAGATCAAGGTGTTATATTATTCAGAAAGTTAACGGTAATATTTTTCATAACTACTTTGGTCATTTTGAAAATGGGCCTTCTTAATACAATTCAACAGCTTAGATGCAATGAACTGAAAAATCAGTAAAGTAAGAGAAACATCAGAATCAAAATAAATTAGTTTGTGAGCTTGAGAAATGTTTTTTACCAAGAAATATACAATAATTATGGATAAGGAAGATTTTTTTCAACAGGTAAGCAAAATACTAACAATAACTAATGCCCTAGGGTATTTGGGGCCATTAGTGGTAAAAGAAAGAATTTAGACATTGAATCAAATTTGTCCCGGAATATTATGGGCCCCTTCCCAAGGTGCATTAGCAGTCACAGTTCATTACAAGAAATGTTTCATTAAAATTGAAATCGGGTATTTAGGCAGTCAGCCTACTAGATTTGGGCAGCCAGTCCTGAATATTCACATCCCCAGGTGAACTGAGACATGGGGTACTGATGACTTTAATTCCTGATGATTCATGGCGAACATTTTGAGAAGAGAAAACAATTTCTAAAAATGGACACTAGAAAGCTCTTGGGGACTAGCTGTCATTCCTTTAGGATAAGAGGCACTGGGGACTGACACTGTGGCAAAGCAGTAAAGCCCCTGCCTGCAGTGCCAGCATCCCATATGGGCGCTGGTTTGATTCCCAGCTGCTCCATTTCTAATCTAGCTCTCTGCTATGGCCTGGGAGAGCAGTATAAGATGGCCCAAGAGCTTGGGCCCCTGCACCCACGTGGGAGACCTGGAGGTGCTCCTGGCTCCGACTTCAGATTGACCCAGCTCCAGTCATTACAGCCATTTGGGAGGTGAACCAGCAGATGCAAGATCTCTCTCTCTCTCTCTTTCTCTCTATCTCTGTAATTCTGCCTTTCAAATAAGTAAATAAATCTTAAAAAAAAAAAAAAAAAGCACTGGAATGATCCCAGGAGCTGAAAGGACTTGGACCAATAGTCTAGTAGGGCTGGTTCATGACTGGAGTCTTAAGAGCTGGAGTATTAGATGGGAGAATTAGAAATGTCAAAACCCTGATTTTTCCCTATAAAAGCAAGAAGTCGGGTATTGGGAAGTGAGAGAGAAGAGAAAGCTTTCAAAAAGCGATGCTGTAAAGTGAAAAGATTGTGAACTCTGCAGCCAGGGTAATCTGGGTTTGATCTCACTGACTATATCCCTGCTGGCTTAGGCCATTTTGTGCTCCTATGAAGAACCAGCTAATCTACAAAAAACAGAGGTTCCTATTTTTCACAGTCTGGAGCCTGGGAACTCTAGGTAGAAGGGTCCATTTCTGGCAAGGGCCTTTCTGCTGTGTCATAGCATGGCAGAAGGCATCCCATGGGCAAGAGTGAGGACTCAGTAAGTTTAGCTCTCTCTGCTTCTTTTTGTAAAACAACTCATCTTGTCACTAAGGCCACATCTTAATGCCATGGCTTATTGCTAATTACGTCTTAAAGATCACACCTCCAGACACCATCAACATACAAGTTTGAGGATTAAATTTCCAAAGCATAAGCTTTGGAAGAAAATTTCAACTCTTAGCACTTGGCAAGCTTTAACATTCTCATATATAAAATGGGAATACTAGTTCCATTTTGCTGAGATTTTTTTAAAGATTTCTTTATTTATTTGAAAGTCAGAATTACACAGAGAGAGGAGAGGCAAAGAGAGAGGTCTTCCATCCGCTGGTTCACTCCCCAATTGGCCACAGTGGCCGGAGCTGCACTGATCCAAAGCCAGGAGCCAGGTCTCCCACATGGGTGCAGGGGCCCAAGGACTTGGCCCATCTTCTACTGCTTTCCCAGGCCATAGCAGAGAGCTGGATTGGAAGAAGAGCAGCGCAGTCTCGAACTGGCGCCCATATGAGATGCCAGCACTTTAGGCCAGGGTGTTAACCCTCTGTGCCACAGCGCCAGCCCTTTCCTGAGATATTATTACAAGAATTTCATAAAAAGTGTATGGAAAATATATTAACTATGATAGGGCTCCAGAACGAAAATTGTTTTAGGCAGGTCAACATGTTTTTTCATACTATGAGTCAGAGGTATAGGGGGGAAATGTAGTGTCATTCAGTACAGCGTGGCTAGCCCTATAAGTACTGCTGTTAGCCTTAGATGAAATGCTGTGGCTGCCTTCCGATGCCACAGCTGTAATGCTCATTATTTTAAATTTAAGTATTCTTAAACAACCAAATATAGTCCAATTCTTTTAAAATGAGATGATTTCAAACATGTAGAGCAATGATTCTCATCCATGGCTGCACTTGAGCTTTAATGAACAGCAGTGTTTTGCCAGCCAGCATTGTGGTGCAGGGTGTTAAGCCACTGCTTGAGATGCTGGCATCCTATATGGGACTTGCTTGTTTGAGTCCTGGCTGCTTTACTTTCAATCCAGCTCCCTGCTAATGTGCCTGAGAAGGCAGCAGAGAGTGGCCCATGTGCCTGGACCCCTGCCACCCACTGAGAGATGTGGATGGAGTTCTGAGCTCCTGGTTTCAGCCAGGCACAGCCCTGGCTATTGCAGCCATTTGGGGAGTGGGCCGGGGGATGAAACATTCTCTCCTTTTCTGTTTCTCTTTCCCCACCTTTTTTCTGATGCTTTACCTTGCCAATAAATAAATGAATCTTTAAAACATTCTGCCCAATTAAATGAGGATTTATGGGGGTGGAGTCCAAGTTTTTGTATTTTTTTAAGTTCCTCAATTGAATATAATATATCAGCAAGGTGAACAACCACTGATTTCTATAGTCTGTTTCAGCATTTTTAAGTCATTTTGGATTACTATGACTTATTCAGACAGGCTGTGCACAATGAATTCCATAAAGTCTGCATTCTATTAACAAGATGGGAAGCAAGGAGTCACTACAGGCCATCTGCCACGTTTGCTAACCACATTTGGTACAGAGATGTCCAGTGTCCTCTAATATCCAGACCTGACTATCTAAACTATTTCTAATGCTGCACCCTCCTACTTTCAGGCAAATAAACTCATGACATAATTTTGGGGAAAATTAAAGTTTATAGTTTTTAAAAAGATTTAATTATTTGAAAGATAGAGTTACACAGAGAGAAGGGGGTGGCAAGAGAGAGAGGGAAGGAGCTAGAGAAAGAGGTCTCCCAACTGCTGGTTCACTCCCCAAACGGGCACAATGTCTGGGGCTGTGCCAGGCTGAAACCAGGAGCCAGGATCTCCATCCAGGTTTTCCACATGGGTGGTAGGGGCCTAAGCACTTGGGTCATCTTCTGTTGCTTTCCTAGTTATATTAGCAGGGAGCTGAATTGCAAGTGGAGCAGCTGGACTGGAGCTGGCACTCGTATGAGATGTTGTCATTGCAGGCAGAGGGTTAACCTGCTGTGCCACAATGCTGGCCCCAACAGTTGTCAGTTTAGTATTTGTATAACTGTATTCCTTAGAACACATTTTAATACCACCAATGGGCATCTTGGCCCAAACCACGGCAGCTACAGCCCATGTGTTTGTAAGTACAGTAGTTGCTGTGAGGTCATAAGCATTAAGAGTTGGAGCCGGCACTGTGGCACAGCAGTTTAAACCCCAGCCTGCAGCATTGGCATCCCATATGGGTGCCAGTTTGAGTCCCAGCTGCTCCACTTCCAATTCAGTTCTCTGCTATGGCCTGGGAGAGCAGTGGAAGATGGCCCAAGTCCTTGGGCCCCTGTACCAGCCTGGGAAGCCTAGAATAAGCTCCTGGCTCCTGGCTTCGGATCAGCTCAGCTCTGGCCATTGCGGTTATTTGGGGAGTGAACCAGTGGATGGAAGACCTCTCTCTTTTTGGCTCTACCTCTCTCTATAAATCTGTCTTTCAAATAAGTAAAAATAAATCTTTAAAAAAGAATGAAGAGTTAAAATTACAGGCATCAGACTCTAGTGGTTATTCTGTCAAGCATTAGGGAAGAATGCAAATTATTAAGAAAACCTCAACAATCAATTAAAATTGATCTTGGTTTGCTCCCCATTGATTCTCTGGCTGAAACCTGGACAAGACGGAGAGCCTCTGAAAGACAATAACTGTAAAGCAGGGTCCTCCTGCTCATGTTCCTGGGTGTTGTGGTGTATTGAACTCTTTTTGTAAGTGGCAGGTATTTCAAGATGCACATCATTGAATTGTGAAAAAAAAAAAAAAAGAAAAATTCTGATCTGAAAAAAAGCACTGGGAGAGGAAATGTATCCTGGGAGCTAGTATTTAACAGTAGCCCCCTCCATTAGTGATCTGTCACTATTACTTATATTTTTAGTTGAAATTAGGGATGGCACTACTAGTTGAGAAAGGTATGTGTGAACTGATAGGAGCTGATATTTGACTAATTGAATGTACTCACAGAAAAGACCTGAGGATGGTTACTCTGTAAAGAGCCTGTTGCTCCTGTCAGTTTAGCCTCTTACCCTGGTTGCTTCTTCCTTCAGCTTAGCACCTGCATCTCAGCAATCAGTTATCATATCCTGGCCTCCATGCACTCTGGTGCACTGTTTTGCCTTTCCTTGGGTTAGTCCATGTAGAATGTCATCTCATCACTCTCTGTAGCCACCAACCTTAATCTCTCCTCACAAAAGCTACTTAACATCCAGTTACCAGCTCACCTCTCCATTCCAAAGGAGTGTGGTTACAGTGATTATTGCTTCAAATCCAGTAGGCCAGTAATTCTCAACATGTGATCTTTGAACCTCACCTGGAAATTGGATAAAAATGCAAATGCTGTGGCCTACTGGATGATAAACTCTGGGAATAGGGCCCAGCAATGTGTGATCTAACAGATGGTTCTGATCCCTGCTAAAACTTGAGAACAACTTCAGTATAACCAACTTTGAGCTGAGATCTTTCTGTCAGTGGC
The DNA here is from genome assembly GCF_051225735.1 of Oryctolagus cuniculus. Taxonomy (NCBI): domain Eukaryota; kingdom Metazoa; phylum Chordata; class Mammalia; order Lagomorpha; family Leporidae; genus Oryctolagus; species Oryctolagus cuniculus. The sequence continues at coordinate 49,369,337 of NC_142882.1, read as the reverse complement.
CATCCCTCCCCATTTGAGCGTGAGTGTGGATAGCCCTAAAAAGTACTGTTCTTGGCCTTAGAGGAGATGTTGTTGACAGCTGCCCAGTGTCGAAGCCACATGAGCGTTAGCTACATACAAGTCACTCTCGGTAAACCTTTTCCTTATGCTGAAGGTCCATGGCAGATTAACACCATGTGTCTCTACCTCATGGTCTAAGGGACATTCTGAACTTCTTAATGTGAATTTATCTTGGTCTGTTGGGAATCATTTGTCTGAGGGTGGATGACAAAGCGTTGATGAGTATTAGTTGAGACCAGACATTGCATTGCTTGCAAATCTTCTTGTATAGCAGGCAGAGGTTTGGAGTATTAGTGAACAGAAGCTTCCATAAAATTGTCTCGAACTTTCGTTGAAGACTGCAACATATGGAGCTAAGAGAGTTTGCCAGAGGGTGGGAGGCTGTCATGAAACAAGGCTTCTAAGTGACTTGGTACTTCTTCAAGTATAAACTGTGTGAGCCAGCAAAGTAGGACTGAGGCTAAGAATAAACCTTTGTTCTCGTTTACAAACAAGGCCTGACTTTGCTGTGATGCTGACAACAGGAATCCAGTCAGTCACGTTTTTAGGCCATAGCATACAGCACCTTAGATCTCCAAACATAAAATCAGAGGGTTTGGACCGGCGCTGCGGCTCACTAGGCTAATCCTCTGCCTGCGGCGCTGGCACTCCAGGTTCTAGTCCCAGTTGGGGCACTGGTTCTGTCCTGGTTGCTCCTCTTCCAGTCCAGCTCTCTGCCGTGGCCCGGGAAGGCAGTGGAGGATGGCCCAAGTCCTTGGGCCCTGCACCCTCATAGGAGACCAGGAGGAAGCACCTGGCTCCTGGCTTTGGATTGGCACAGCGCGCTGGCTGTAGCGGCCATTTGGAGGATAAACCAGTGGAAGGAAGACCTTTCTCTCTGTCTCGCTCTCTCTCACTAACTCTGCCTGTCAAAAACAAAAACAAAAACAAAAAATCAGAGAGTTTGGGGTCCACAAGGTCTCTCAGTGAATATAGCACAATGCCCTCACTTAGAGGGTAGGAAACTAAAGAGTTGAGATCATATTGTTACTGAGGTCATACCAGTAAATGGTGGATAAGCTGAGACTAGAACTAGAATTGTTTTTTTAAAAAAATTATTTATTTATTTGAAAGGCAGAGTTACAGAGAGAGACAGAGAAAGATAAAGAGATCTTTCATCTGCTAGTCCACTTCTCAGGTGGTCACAACAGCTGTGGCCTCGAACCTGAAATGCCATCTGGGTCTCTCACATAGGTGGCAGGGGCCCAGGCACATGCGCCATCTTCCACTGGCTTCCCAGGCACATTAGCAGGAAGTTGGGTCAGAAGTGGAGCAGCCAGGACTGGAATAGGTTTCTATATGAGATTCCAGCATAGCAGGCAGCAGCTTAACCCTCTGCCCCACAACACCAACCTCTGGAATTCTGTGTTCTATCCATTGTCTTTTTTCTATTCCTCACTGAGCCACCTGAGACCTGCCAGGCTGCAGACCTGCTCATGCTGAGGGAGGCTCACATACACTGATGTCAGCTATTCTTGACAGGCCGTCTGCAGGCCATGATTGACATTAAGGCCAAAGTTATCTCTTCTAATTTCCTGATTGACTCAACCATTGTTGGAAGAATGAAGATGACAGACAAAGCACTGAGTTGATTGGTCCTTAATAGCTTCTCTCCTCAGAAGAGGGAATCCAAAATGTGAGTGATGATTTATCCTCTTAAATATTGTCAAGAGCACAACTCAGCAGAAAAACAATTACAAAAATTTTGCAGTTTCTGCATAATGGATTCCTATGAAAGTATTAACTTTATATTTTAAAGATTTTATAATGATATGGTTTAAAAGTGCTTAACCATGATGACAAGTGAAGAATAGTACAATATAAAAAATTATAGGTAATACAGTTTCAACCATATTTTTTACTTATATAAATTTCTATTTTATTTTGTATTTAGAGAAATCCTGGAAAGCAGTACATCAAAATATTAACAGTGTTTATCACCATTGTTTAGAGATAAAAAGATTTTATTCTTTGCTTTTTATTTCATGAATGTTCTATATTTTACAGTCTGAACATCTATTACATTTATATTCAGAATAAAAATTTTAGAAGGTAAAAAACATGAGTAATTATTCTTACATTGATGTTTTCTTAAATTCTTTTACAAGGAAATAAAGCAAATGTATTTTCAATTTAAATGTCTATATATCTACCACAAAAACAGCTTATTTTAAAAAAATTAATTTAAATTACTCTTAAGAATGCCTTCTATATAAGTCCACTGAAGAATTTAGTTACACTTTAGGCTTTTGAGATAAAATCAAATTCCCAGACTAGAATGGGTGAGTAACTAGGATAAGATGAGAACAGCCTACAGGGCTTCTTGTTAACCCTAAGCATCACATTCTTTTAAAGGGGTACATAAAACTATGTAAGTTACACATTGCAATTAACTAACAGAAGTTTTTAATTTATGAATAACACACACAGTACTTCAGCAATTAATTTAATCTCAAAATACTTCCGATAGGTTTACTGGTGTGTATGAGAGAGTTTGTGCGTTCATAATTTAAATTCCTCCTCTAATTTTCGGCCTACCCACTAAAAACTGTAATATAGCCACAGCTAAGTGCCTAGAACCTCCTCTGGTTTGAGATAAAATATAAATAAATGACAAAATACGGTTATTTTTAGACAGCCTCATGTTGTAACTGACAAGGAATGGATTGCAAGAGGAATGATTCTAGAGAAGTGAGGGGAAATTCAAACTTGAAACCTCTCCAACAGTAGTGTTAGGATGAATGGAGACCACCAGATGGGAGTGGCAGGGGCTGGGGAAAATAAAGAGCTCACTCTGTATCCTGAACTCTGTTCCCATTCAGAAATGTGGCTGGCTGAAGTCCGAAGACTGAGGGGGCGGGAGGGGAGAGGTAGGGGAGGAAATGAAAGATCGCTTCAGAGTGAGGCAAGATGAGAGCAGGAAAAGGTAAACATTGTGAGGGCATCAAGACTGAAGAGGCAACTCAAGGAAGGAAAAGGTGCATCTTCAGGAGTCTCTGAATAAAACGAAGGAAGCCACATTCTTTCATGTGCCGCACTTCCTTGAAATTTACTAAATGCCTACTCCAAAGGAGGCCGGATGCTGAGGTTTCTTTCCAGCAGCGGAAAATATTGATCTCTCCCTTTCAAATAAACAGAAATTAATCTACCAAAAAAAAAGTAAGAATATGCCAAATGGTAATTAAAATGGTTACCTACAATAGGAAAAGATAGACAAGGGAGAGAACAGAACTAAAACACAAGTTAGATCTCTCTAAATTATGCAATGGTTTTGATTTAAGAACCATGTAAATATAACATAAAATAAATTTTTAAATTAGCTTTTTTTATAGGCAGAGTTACAGGCAGGGTCGGGGAGAGATATTCCATCTATTAGTTCACTCCCCAAATGGCTGTAACAGCCAGGAATGAGCCAGGCCAGAGCCAGGAGCTTCTGCCAGGTGGGTGCAGGGACCCAAGGAGTTGGGCCATCTTCTGTTGTTTTCCCAGACACATTAGCAGGGAGCTGGATCAGATGTGGAGCAGCCAAGACTCAAACCAGCACCCACATGGGATGCCGGTGTTGCAGCTAGGGGCTTAACCCACTATGCCAAAATGCTGGCTCCTAAAATAAAAATTTTTAAAGGGACTCCTTTAAAATTAAAAACATACAAAAGCAAGTAGATCTAGCTATCCAATAGTAGAGTAGCCATATTAAGAATTTTAAATGTGTACAATTCTGCTGGTATAGACCAAAAGGACAAAATGAACTACACTGAAAAATTAAACTACATTCAGCTTAAGAACTCCTAGGACAGGCAGACGTTTGGAGCAGTGGGTTAATATGCCACTTTGGAACACCAGTATCCCATACTGGAGTGCCTGGGTTTGAGTTTCAGCTCAGCTCTGATTCCAGTTTTTTACCAATGCATACCATGTGAGCAGCAGGTGATGGGTCAAGTACTTAGGTCCCAGTAGTACCAGGAACTTCAAGTATTGCCAGTCTGAAATTTCTACTGTCAAGTTCCCTGACAGCCTTTTATCCAATGGCTTTTGCCATTAAATAGTTGCAACATCAAATATTTTATTAGTGATTGCAAAATGCTGATGTTCCAATTCAATAATTTTTCTTCATTTCTTAGCCAGATTTTTTTTCTATAAATGAGAAATTTATTATCTGGTAGATCCAGATTGAGTAGGCTCCTGGCATCCATCCTGGCCCAGCTCTGGCTGATGGGGTTATTTGGGGAGTGAACCAGTGAGTGGAACATCTCTTTATCTATGCTTTTCAAATAAATAAACTAAAATTCTTTTTAAAAATTTTAACAATTCCTTTGTAAGAGCTGTTATCAAAAATAAATGTATGTATATGCGTATATCTCTATACATATGTATCTGTATACATTTGTGTATGATATGCAAATTGAGGGAGAGAGAGAAAGCAAATAAACTATTATGGATTATGTCGATGTTATTAGGAAACCAGATTTTCATTGATAACAAAAGAAACAAAAATTTTTAAAACTGCAGTTTTATAATTAGATTGAAAATAGTACATGTTTTTAATTTATTTCTCTTTCTTAAAAATATATCTGCCAATTAAAAAAATTTAGGGGGCTGGTATTGTGACTCAGTGGGTTAAACTGCTACTTACAACACCGCATCCCAGGCATCCCATATTGGAGTGCCAGCTGGAGTCCCAGCTGCTCTTCTTCCCAAGCAACTTCCTTGCTAATGCACCTGGGAAAGCAGAAGGCGATGACTCAAGTGCTTGGGCCTCTGCCATCCACATAGGAAACTAGATGGGCATTCTTGGCTCCTGGCTTTCTCTCTCTCTTTCCCTCTCTGTCTCTCCCCCACACAGACATCCTTTGTCACTCTGACTTTCAAGAAAATAAGTAAATCTTAAAAAAAAAAAAAAAAAAGTTTAGGACCAATGTGAAGCCAGTAGCAATGAGAACCCCTAAAGCCAAAGTTGTGATCTTTAAATACCACTTCCAAATTAAAGGGGAACCAGGGCTGATAGCAGAGCTAGAGCAAAAATTACACAGAATGTGCCTGGAATATCTAGCTGATCCTGAAAATAAGGGTGCTACCAAAGTCTAGTAGAGTTCTATCAAAAGGACAGCATTCAACTTCAAATGACTCTCCCAGCTGAAAACAGGACAATATCAGTATCTAGAGGTACAGCTGTAATACATTAAAAGCTAGAAGTTTGCAATGCTACCCTCCCCCCAACATTGAGTTACCTTAACAGGTGAATAGAACATCAAATTCATTACTCTGAAAACTAGTAGGCAAGAAACACAGGATGGTAATGCATCCTCTGTACAAACTGACTCAGATTAATTCAGTTATCAATGAGTAAAATTTATCATTTTATAGGGAAAAAATCTGGCTAATAAATGCAGAAAGAATGATCGAATTGGAATGTCACCATTTTGCAATCCCTGATGAAATAACTGAACTTACAACTCTCCAGTGAGAATTTAGATATAGGGTTGATGGAGGAATTTTGCAATGGAAGTTTCAGACTGATAACACTTGAACTCCCTGGTTCTTACCATTCACTAAAAACAGGACAGCCAGCATTACGTGGCTCCTGCTGTGATGCAGGAGGAAATATACACTTAGCATGCGGCAAAAAATCAAAATCCCTGTGTAATCAAGTGCCTACATCTCTGTAACAATTTACAGGAAATGCAGTGGATACAGGAGGCAGATGACAGGAGAATACAATCAGCCAAATCTAAGATATACATAGCCCTGTAGGAGAAATGGTCACCTAAGTTCTTCAATAAATAAATAGCATGATGGAGGAGGCAGCTTTTATACATCAAAAGAGATGCTAGTCACGCAGTACACAGACTTTATTTGGATTCTGATTCTAATAAACCAATTGTAAAAAGACATTTTGATACAATTGGACAATCATGTCAATAAGGAGTTTTTAAATTATAATGAATGTGACAGTGGTTTGTGATTTTTTTTTCTTTTAAAAAGTCCTTTTCAGGGATAGACATTGTGGCATAGTGGGTTAAACTGCTGGTTAGGATGCCCACATTCCATACCATTCTGAGTCCCAGCCATTCCACTTCTAATCCAGCTCCCTGCTTGAACCTGGGAAGGCAATGGATAATGGCCCATGTGCTGTTTTGGCTCCACCCCTGATTCCAGCCTCCTGTTAATGCATACACTGGGAAGCAGCAGGTGAAGTCTTAAGTCCTTGGGTCCCTTCCACACACACACAGGAGACCTGGATTGAGTTCCTGGTTCCCAACTTCAGCACAGCCCAGCCCCAGCTATTGCTGGCATTGGGAGTGAATTAGCAGTTGAAAATTCTATCTGTCCCTCTGCCTCTCAAATAAAAAGAAAGTTTTAAGCCGGTGCCGCGGCTCACTAGGCTAATCCTCCACCTTGCGGCGCCGGCACACCGGGTTCTAGTCCCTGTTGGGGCGCCGGATTCTGTCCCGGTTGCCCCTCTTCCAGGCCAGCTCTCTGCTGTGGCCAGGGAGTGCAGTGGAGGATGGCCCAAGTGCTTGGGCCCTGCACCCCATGGGAGACCAGGAGAAGTACCTGGCTCCTGCCATCGGATCAGCGCGGTGCGCCGGCCGCAGCGCGCTGGCTGTGGCGGCCATTGGAGGGTGAACCAACGGCAAAGGGAAGACCTTTCTCTCTGTCTCTCTCTCTCTCTCACTGTCCACTCTGCCTGTCAAAAAATAAAAATAAAAAAAAGAAAGTTTTAAAAAAAATCACCCATGGACCCCTTAGTTACCAGTCCCTGTGGGGAAAATAGAGAATGAGAGATTGAGGGGTAAATTTGGAGCATGTAATTTTTAATGGAAGAGAAGGAAAACAAAATGGCAGAGAAGACAATTCAGAAAAGAGGTTAGTACAGCTTAGGTCATCCCCAGGGGGAGGGGTGTTCACAGAGAGTTGTAACGTGAATGACAGGGACCCAAACATAAATCCGTTATTCTTCCACGTATTCAAAGGAGCGGAGATTCCAATTTTCCTAATTTGTTAGCCAGAAATGTACTTTGAGACTGAATCTTGCACAGAATGCAACAGCTTGGTCGAGAAGCTAATGAATCAAAAAACATACTAGTAAACTAATACCCATCTTGATCTCAACTGTGACTGCTGCCACTAAACCATGATCTTCAGAGGAGGGAGACCACAGAGTCAGTTGGTTCCACACAATACAATTCCTATTTCATGCTTTCTAATTAACTAGGTTATTTCTCAAGTTTTCATTTAACCATCACTATTGCTCCTGCATAGAGCAGCGTGTTTCCATGTGAATTGTTCCTTAAATTTCACCATATGCTCCATTGGAAATATTTATAGACTTGCTACTTTTCTTTTCAATCATACTCTGATCTTCACTTCATCTCATGCATAAAAAATGTGGAAACTACATGTTCATTGCATACACATTTTTTTCATGTGAGTTAAACTTCTTAATTCTGTGTGAAAATGGGAGGTAATAGCCATCAATACAAGTTACCACCTGATATGTATTTTTATCATCGACCATTTGTTGATTTCTTCTTTGGTTTGTTTTCTACAACCCTCTGTGACATGTTAAGAAATACCAATGATCAATGTCAAGATCAATTTCCGGTAGGAATGCTGTCCACTCTGAATGAAAGCAGAGCACCTTGGTTGTTTCTTGTGCATCATTAGCAGAAAACTGTGTTTCTGTAGAAGAATAACTGGGAAGAAGAGAATCAGATTAAATAATTAGTGTCAATTAGCTCTAGCAGAATCATTCCATAAACAATTGGTCTCCAGTGCACTGCTTAATTATGTGAGACTTCTATGTTCCTTACCAAGCCTGTCTTGATTCATGTTGACTCTTGAGTTTCCCGGAGGTATAATTAATTATTGTCTTGTAAATAAACCATTGGTAATTAATGGCAGCAGAAAACAATATAGTACCTTTTTGTTAAAAAAAAGAAAAAAAAATGTGTTCAGGGAGAGGACGTTGGATATGTGAGTGACCCCTGCAGTATTTTTCAGGAGAGACACAACTTGTTAGAACAGCCTGGGAGTTGTGACTGAAAGCCGACAAGTGAAACACATCTTCCCAAGTTGACATAGGTTATACATATGCTTATGAAAATGTTTGCTTTGGGGGCTGGTGTGGTTGTGGCAGGCTATAGCACAGGATCCCATCTCAGAGTCCTGGCTGTTCTGCTTCTGATCTAGCTCCCTGCTGATGCACCTGAGAAGGCAGCAGATGAACCAAATTCTTAGAGCCTTGATAGAATGTGAGAGACTCGGATGGGATTTCTAGTTCCTGGCTTTGGCCTGGCCCAGCCCAAATAGCTGTGACCATATACTTTAATTATACTTTAATGGATGAAAGATATTTTCTTCTCTGTCTCTCTCTGTCACTCTGCCTTTCAAATAAATAAAATAAATCTTAAGAAAAGAAAAGAAAACATTTGCTCTTCATGGTCACCATTCTAATCTGGTCTTAGAGCTAATTAAAATATATTTTCAAACAACCAATTTAAACAATTACATAGTTTGTTTTGAGGGTGTTATAGGTAGTGCATTTACAAAAGACTGAAAGTAAAATACCATTCTGTTATTCAGGTGTGACTTCAAAAGCTTCACCTGGTCTCACCCACTCTTCAATGGTAAGTCTCTCCTCCCATTCGAGAGTGGTAGACGCCAACAGGGTCATCACTCCCAGCAAACATAGTTCACTATTTTGTGCATCAGTGGTGCTACTTTCTTTCATATGTGTATTTCCCTGGGGGCTGACATCTGGTTTAGTATTTAAGGCACCCACATCCCATATCAGAGTGCCTGAGTTCAAAAACCAGCTCCAGCTCATGACTCCAGCTTCCTGCTAATGCAGACCCTGGGAGGCAGCAGTGATAGCTCAGGTGATTCGATTCCAGCTACTCACATGGGAGACATGCAGTGAGCTATTTACCTATTCACTCCCAGCTGTGACCCTGACCCCGATTGTTGTGGGACACCAGCATCTTAACCACCCCCATAGTCCATTTTAAAGAAACTCTTAAAATTCCCAACTTAATAGTACATTACACGTACACTTTCAAACATTGGGAAATTCCAGGCCCTGGCTGTCGGTATACAATCATCACTCTAGGATACTTTAGAAACTTCTAGGGCTCTGTCCAGATTATTGATTGACATGGACACACAGGATGCTGTGAGAAGCATGACATGGAGTCTACTCACTAGATCCCTGCAACCTAAATGTTTATTTCAAGATTGTATTGTAGGCAGTGTGCTCAGGTTTCCCTAGACATTTCCTCCTTGCAGCAACCGGCAACATTATGGCTGAGATTTGGCCTCTAGTTCATTGCATCCCATAAATCTCCTGTGACTGGGAGAGCCTACTTTTAAGTGAGAGTGATAAAGCATGATTATATTGAATTCCATGTATTAGATAACAAATAAATAAATAATGTGGAGTGATAAATCACAGCTCTTTAGTCTTTTGCATGGAAATATTTTATTTCCCTAATAAGTTGTCAAATTCCATTTTATGGTAATAATATTAGCAAATTTAATTTTGTAAAGCAAACTAATGAAAAAATATCAAGTAAAACTAGAGGTCAAAATCATAGCTCTTGTACTTTTAGATAAAGACTTGATCATGTCTAGAAAAATTAAGATCATTGGAAAATAAATCTGTGAAACATATAAACAGAAAACACTACATCATCTATCATGCCTTGTATATTTCCCCAAATGACATGAAAATGCTTGCAATAACATTTTTTAAATGGCATTCCAATACATAATAAAGTTACTAATGATATACCTTGAGCCACAATTTTGCAGTTAATATTTGCCCACATTTGAGTAACTTTAAAAATGAATACTGCATACGTAGAGAGTAATGAAACCACTAGGGAAACAATGATGAGAAAACATTTGTGGTGTGAACTGTGAAAGTTATATTTTAACTGCAGCACCTAGGAAAATAAGAGTAGTTAAGATTAACATGGGCTTCAGTCAGTGATGTTAGTGGTTTTAAGATATAAGTACATTCAGGGAAAAAGAATAGAAAAGAGGATGAGTTTCCTCCTAAGTTTCATTGAATGTTTTGGGGATAATTCACCAAAAAGTGAGGATATATTTTTGTTCTATGATATTAAATAAGTTAAATGAATGCTTAATGCATTTGCAAAAAAAATATGCCTGTTGGAAAATGTACAGCAAGAGCTATAAAGGGAGACTTCAGTGTAGGACTCAGTGGCATCAGAGACAGAACCTAGAAACTCAGGGCTGTGCACAGCCAAGGCAGACAGCAGGCATGGTGACATGTTAAATTACCCACATGATGTATAGCTTAATGAACCCCCTTGTGTTGATCGCGCTTGGCATTAATCAAGAACCATGAACAGATTCCCTTATTTTCTCAATGCTGCTCTGATAAACTGCAATTTCATTTAACCTTGGACAGCAACTTTAATAGCTTCCACGGGACAACTGTCGATACCTTCCTGGGTATACAGTGATTAAACCGCAGCCCAAGATGCATGTCATGAATTTTCTTCATTGGAAATTAGAATTTTTATTCTTAACAACTATTTGCATAAAATATGCTGAAGACACTGGGATGTGTAAAGATGTGCATTTATCCAAATCTAAATTTGCCATGCTGTATTGTGAAATATTAATTAACGGCATATTCATGAGCATTTGTACTGGTGTGTTTGTTTTATTTCTTTCGAATAATCCTTCTGTCCTGGGCAAAAACAACACAAGGAAAAAAATCCAGAGTCAAAGTTAACTTAGAAGTAAAACCTCAACTGTTCTGCAGTGCACAAGAACCATTGTCCAGTCTCCTGGGGAAAGACAGGCAGATTCCCACGACACTCAGCTAGGAAGTAAATAATGCCTTCCCTTTATTAAAACTGCCCATGCAATAGCCACTTAATGTGAATAACTCTGACTAAGGATGAATTGTTAAAGATGTGCAGTTTTAATTTCCTTTCTTATACTTAAATTCATTTGTTTGCTAAGTTTAACTCATGGCTGCTCCATGTCCTAAATTTTTTAAAGAGATTTAAAATTTTTTTTTATTTATGTTTGGAGAGAGAAAGCTCCCATCCACTTGTTCACTACTTAAATGCCTGCAACATCCAAGGACTGGGGCCAAGCCAGGAACCAGTAACTCAATCTGGATCTCCCACATGGGTGGTACCAATCAGTTCACTGCCACCTCCCAGGCTCTGTATTAGCAGGAAGTTGGAATCAATAGCAGAGCTAACTATGAGAGGCAGGCATTTTAACCAGGACCAACCCCCATCCCCTGTTTCCCAAATTTTAAAGACAATAGCTATAATCTCTGTACATGCTGATCACATGGTTAAGATACTTCTTACTTGCCAATTCTATTAAAATTAGACTGTGTCAGGTTGGGGGTGAATGTTGTGGCACAGCTGCTTAAGCTGCTACTTGGTGCACCTGCATGCCACGTTGGAGTGCCTGGGGTAAAGTCCTGCCTGTGTTTCCCATCCAACTTCTTGTTGATGTGCACCCTGGGTGGCAGCAGATGATGGCTTTAGATCTTAAGTCCCTGTCACCCACATGGGAGACCCTGTCTCCTGATTTTGGCCTGTTGTGGGCATCTGGAGAGTGAATCAGCAGATGGAAGATCTCTCCCTGTGTGTCTCTGCTTCTCTCTCTCTCTTTTTCTCTGTCATTTTGTCGTTCAAATAAATAAACTTTTAAAAATCCTTTTAATGATAGAACTGTGGAATTTTCAGGTGTAGAGTTTCATTTTGAGAATTCATGGTATCTCTGACATCCATCAAGGGTAAAAAGCAGGGGATCCAGAGCCACCACAGGATAAACAGTGCCAGAATTTGATTCCTTCTGACATTGAAAGGAAAGAGAAAATTAAAATTAATGAGAAAAAGGTACATTGTATGAAGAGGGCTAGTAAGAAAGACAATCTGGTCATAGCATTGTGTAATCCTCTTTTTTTAAAATATTTATTTATTTTATTTGAAAGACATAGTGATGGGAGTGGGGAGGTAGAGAGAGAATCGATCATCACTCTGTTGGTTCTCTCCTCAAGTGGCTGCATTAGCCAGGACTGCCCCAGACTGAACCCAAGTGCCAGGAACTCCAGCTGGGTCTCCAACATGAGTGACAGAAACTCAAGTACTTGAATAATTGGCTACTTCCCAAGTGCATTTGCAGGGAGCTGGATCAGAAGCAGAGGAGCAGGGACTCAAATAACATTTCTACATGGGATGTAGGCATTCCAAATGGTGGATTAACCCACTATGAAACAATACCTGGCCCTGTAACCTTCTTTTTTTTTTCCTGAGAAAATGGACTGTGCATTGTGGCCAGTACTTTCACAATCTAGAAATTGGCATCAAAGTTTCTATAAGTTGTGTTTCAGGTGCTCACAATGAGAAATTTTTAATAAGGTACCCTGACTATGCACAAGCTTATGAATCACTTGTTTGCATTAAATATTTTTCCTTCTTAATGTTAGTATGAGAATTTGATTATTTTGGAGTTGGAAAGGCTTAATGGAAAAGGCACTGAATTGGAAGTTAGGGCACATAGTGTAGCCCCAGCTCACCTCTGATTAGCTATGTGTCTCTTGGCAGATCAGTTAGTCTCCATCCAGAGTCATTTAACCTCTTTAGGACTGCGTATGTAAAAGAAGAGGAGCAGCTTAATATGTTAGCCCTCTTAGTATTTTTTTTGTTTGTTCTACTTAATACTTTTGGTTGAATACTGTAATCAATACACAATTCTTCTTAAGTGCTGAAACTTAACTGAAAAGTGATCGCTGTTAAATGTAAGAGTGGGAATAAGAGAGGGAAGAGATGTGCAATTCGGGACATGCTTGAACTGACTTACCTCAAACAGTAGAGTTAGAAACATACCAGGGGATTCGAATTCAATCCCATCGAGGTGGCATGTACCAATGCCATCTCACTAGTCCCAGTGATCAATTTCTATTCACAATTGATCGTAATGATAGGACTAAGAACCAAAGGGATCACATAAACAAGAATAGTGTCTGAAAATACTAGCTGATAGAATAAAAAAGGGAGAGAATGATCCAACATGGGAAGTGAGATACACAGCAGACCCATAGAATGGCAAATGTCCTAACAGCACTCTGGCCTCATAATCAGCCCTTAAGGCATGCGGATCCGGCTGAAATACCCATGAGACTATTTCAGGCATGGAAAGCCAAGACACTCTGGGGAAAAAAAAAAAAAACCTAAATGAAAGATCTCCGTGAGTGAGATCCCAGTGGAAAGAATGGGTCATCAAAGAAGGAGGTACCTTCTCTGGAGGGAGGAGAGAACTTCCACTTTGACCATGGCCTTGTCTAAAAATGATCAGAGTCAGTGAACTCAGGGGGCTTCCATAGCCTTGGCAGCTCATGACAAGAGCCTAGGGTGATTACCGATGCCATAAACAAGAGTGTCAATTTGTTAAGTCAACAACAGGAGTCACTGTGCACTTACTCCTCATGTAGGATCTTTGTCCTTAGTGTGCTGTACATTGAGATTTAATGCTATAACTAGTACTCAAACAGTATTTTTCACTTTATGTTTCTGTGTGGGAGCAAACTGTTGAAATCTTTACTTAATGTATGCTAAACTGATCTTCTGTATATAAAGAGAATCGAAAATGAAAAAAAAAAAAAAAAAGAAGAAGAAGAGGATTTCACTTTGTCCCCTTTGCATTTGTTAGCTTTTTCCAGAATGCTTAGTCTTGAGCTATGACTAACTTCTGACAAAGTCCTTGGATCGGGGTAAGAATCTGATTCAGATTGCCTGCATCCCATATGCAAGTGCCTGGGTTTAAGTCCCAACTCTGCTTCTAATTCCAGCTTCCTGCTGATGGGCACTCTGGGAGGCAGTGACAATGGTCAAGTACTTGGGTCCCTGCCCCCATGGGAGAGACCCAGACTGAGTTCTGTGCTCCTGTCTCTGGCTTGACCTAACCTTGGCCAAAGAGAGCATTTGAAGCACCCAGCAAATGAAAGCTTAATCTATGTATTTCTCTATCTCTGTTTTTCAAATGAAAAAAATTATTTAAAAATTATTGTAATTCTAGAGTTTTGTTTTGAGTTGCATTTCTTTATGGGGAAAGAGATGAACACCCCACACTGGATTCTGTCCTCCCACTGGAGACCAGTGTGACTCCCTTACATTTGCTGGGATCTTAGATAGCTTTTGCTTCTGGTTACTGCTGTGTCTGGTTGGTTGGCAGTTTTGCAAAACAGTATAAATAACTGAATTTAATGCCAGTTGCTTCTAAGTCTCAGCTGCTGTCCCAAGGAGAAAATATTTTTGTCTTTTTTATGCAAAAGGAAGGAAACCTAGAACTCAATCCACAGCCTCTTCATGGTTCTCTCGTTTACTTTTCATTCTGTTCCTCAAATTCCTGTGCTGTTAAATAAAAAAGGCAGTACTGGCAGAAGTTTTGAATAGGGAGACAGACTCATTCTGCTGTAGCATATGGGCCAGACAGAGTCTAATAGGAAATCCCTTAAGAGCAGAAATGCCTCTGCCCAATGTTGTGAAATGGGCCCGGGCAAATTGGCAGAGGAAAGGTTGTGCACTTGGAAGCCAATCAGGACTACACGTGAGCCAAATCATGGCTTTCAGAGCACAGGCAAATAGCCCATCACGGACCAGCCAGGTTCATGCATTGGCCTGGTCAAGGACTCCTGGCCTACGTCCATGTCCTCAACTATGCCAAGCTGTTCCTGCCTCGGGGCCATTGCACATGCTATTCTCTCTGCCTGAATTGCTCTTTTCCTTCTTCTTGGGCTAATTAATTCCTTCTCAATTTTCAAATCTCAGTTGCAGTGTCAATGTCAAAAGAGGCTGCCTCCTGACAGTCACTCCCACCCAACCATTAATCAAATTTAAATTCTGTTAGAAAACAAATAGGAGATATTTTAAAGAAACAAACCAGTGATATGTCTTCTTGGAGTCTATATAATGATTTGAACAGGATACTAAAGACCAGTACCCTCTTAAATCATAAAACGAGGGTGTTCATTTATAAAGGCATGATAATAAACCAACTGAAACATTAATAGAGTTGAAGTCAGTGACAGTGGAAGGTGTGAATTAGTGCAACTTTTCGCTTATATTATCATAAGCAGAACATTAGTGACTTTTGGAGTACAAGAATTTATTTGGCTCTTAACATAAAACAAAACTTTAAAAATTCCCCCAATATGGGTATTCAAGATGACACATCAACATTACTCACTGGGGGGCTGGCACTGTGGCTTGGCAGATTAACGTCCTGGCCTGAAGCACCAGCATCCCATATGGTCACTGGTTCTAGTCCCGGCTGCTCCTCTTCCGATCCGGCTCCCTGCTATGGCCTGGGAAAGCAGAAGATAGCCCAAGTCCTTGGGCCCCTGCACCCACATGGGAGACCCAGAAGCTCCTGGCTCCTGGCTTCAGATCGGCACAGCTCCAGCCGTTGCGGACAACTGGGGAGTGAACCATCAGATGGAAGACCTTTCTCTCTCTGCCTCTCCTCTCTCTATGTAACTCTTTCAAATAAATAAATAAATCTTTAAAAAAAATTACTCACTGGGTAATATGGGTGGCAGTTCATGTCTCAGCTGCTCCACTTCAATCCAGCTCCCTACTAATGGCCTGGGAAAGCAGCAGAAGATGGCCCAAGTATTTGGGCCCCTGCATCCACGTGGAAAGAGGCTCCTGGCTGCTGGCTTCAACCTGACCCAGAGCTGGCCATTGCAGCTATTTGGGGAATGAACCAGCAGATGGAAGATCTCTCTCTCTCTCTCTCTTTCAAAATATATTTTTAAAAAAATTGAATCCTATTTTCCTTGAATTATGACTTTGTTTTTAGGGATAGGCCTGTTAAGAATCAGGAAGTTATGTAATGTTCTAAAATTTGAGTGCTTCCACAAATACTTAATAGTTAAAATACCAGTTGTACCATGATAATAAGACAACAAAAACACCTTTTCAACAGAAAAGCTTAGATTCCTTGAATATAGTAATAGTAGCACAGAGGGTTTTTTCCCACAAAGATGAAACCTCATAAACTTACACTAATTTAAAAAAGAGAGAAACATTTATGTCTATTTAAATCCCAAAGTAATATAAAATGCATATTTAAGCATTTTAAGCTTAAGTTTAAATGGCTGGATAAAATGATAATCTTTTCCTTCCAAAGATTTATTTTATTTATGTGAAAGGCAGAGTTTCAGAGAGGGAGAGAGATACAGAGAGAGAGAGAGATCTTCCATCCACTGGTTCATTCCCCAAATGGCTTCAATGGCCAGGGCTGGGCCAGGCCAAAGTCAGGAACCAGAAGCCAGGAGCCACGAGTTTCATCCTGGTCTTCCACATGGGAACAGGGGCCCAAGGACTTGGGCCATCTTGTGCTGCTTTCCCAGGTGCATTAGCAGGAAGCTGGATCACAAGTGGAGCAGCTGGGACTCAAACTGGCATGTATAAGGGATGCCAGAGTTGCAAGTGGTGGCTTACAATGCTGGCCCAAAAAATGATAATCTATAAGATAATAACAACAGTATTTCTCTTTAAAAAGATTTATTTTATTTATTGGAAAGGCAGTGTGACACAGAGAGAGATCTTCTTTTTACTGGTGTATTCCCCAAATGGCTGCATTGGCCAGTGCTGAACCAGACCAAAGCCAGGGGCCAGGGACTCAATCCAGCTCTCCCACATGGGTGTCAGGGACCCAAGCACCTAGGCCATCATCTGCTGCTTTCCCAGACACATTAGCAGGAAGCTGCATTGGAAGTAGAGCAGCTGGAACTTGAACCGGGCTCTGAAATGGGACACTGCTGTTATAGGCAGCAGTTTAACCCACTGTGCCACAATGCCAGCCCCAAACCACAACAATTTTTGACCTTCTAGGTATTGTAGGAGTTGATCTTTACTGGGCATTTTCAGTGTGTTGGGTCTGTACTATAGGTATATTATAGTCAACTTTACTATAGGTATATTATAGTCAACTTTTGGTTTCATCTCCTAAAAACTCTATGATATAGATATTATATGGTGAAGATTGTATCACTATTTTTAATGGATTAGGCAGATTAATAACCTTATTAAAGTAATGCTCTTCATAAGTTTCAAAGTCAAGCTTTCAGCAAGAGCCTGTGTTTCCAAACCAGAATTGTTCATCGTGAACAGGGTCTGCTCTCACCTTCATTCCACCATAGAGAAATAGAGCTAGAGGGAAAAAAAATGAAACAGAAGTCATGTGGCTACCTGAGCCACCATTCATTATGATTTAATGAAGGACGCATTACACCAAGTTGTCACATAACTAAAATCAACAGGGCAAAGTTTGCAATGCTAGATCTCAAGAGTGAAAGCAGATGAAAGATTTTTGTCTCATTCTGCCTCTTTCTCCATATGTCTCTTTGCTTTTCAGATAAATAAAAATTAATAAATTATTTTTTAAACTCAATGAAGCCCTTGAGGAGATTTTTTCACAATATAGTTTTTTTCTTCTTGCTATATAACTATGACCTATATTTACTTTGTTGAATAGCTTATTTCTTTTTTTTTTTAAAGATTTATTTTATTTATTTGAAAGACAGAGTTACAGAGCGAGGTAGAGCCAGAGAGAGTGAGGAGAGAGAGGTCTTCCATCTGCTGGTTCACTCCCCAAATGACCACAATGTCCAGAACTGAGCTGATCTGAAGCCAGGAGCTTCCTCCAGGTCTCCCACACAGGTGCAGGCACCGAAGGACTTGGGCCATCTTCTACTGCTATCCCAGGCCATAGCAGAGAGCTGGATAGGAAGTGGAGCAGCCAGGACTCAAACCAGCACTCATATGGGATGCTGGCATTGCAGGCCGCGGCTTTAACCGCTGTGACATAGCGCCAGCCAGATATCTTATTTCTTACTTTCTTACTATCTACTGAGATTTTAGCATTGCGTTAACTTTATTAACATAAAGGAAAAATATTTTTATAAAACATATGTTCATGTGCTTATTACAAGAATCCATCTATTTTTCATGATTTATTACAAAATTAATAAATAAAAATTGTAACCTGCTTTCCATTGTGATTTGAACCATTTTTATTTAAAATCACTATTAAGTTTTGAGCTCTAAAAAAGGAATCTAAAATAAGTCTTGTATTCCTTAGATAGGGGACTACTGTTACTTTTTCCTTCTATAGCTGTCATATTATTTTTTAAAAGTAAATCAGAAAAGCTTCTGGCCCTAAGCTGTTTTTAGCAGAGATAAAAAGAAATTGTATTCCCACAATTCTTTAGATAGTATCTTTAAGTGAAAAAAATCAGGGAATTGGGGCTGGTGTGGTGGCGTAGCGGGTAAAGCCTCTGCTAGCATCCCATAAGAGCACTCGTTTGAGTCCTGGCTGCTCCATTTTTTTTGTTTGTTTGTTTTGTTTTGTTTTTTTGGACAGAGTTAGACAGTGAGAGAGAGAGAGAGACAGAGAAAAAGGTCTTCCTTTTTCCGTTGATTCACCCCCCAAGTGGCTGCTATGGCCAGCGCACTACACCCATCCAAAGCCAGGAGCCAGGTGCTTCCTCCTGGTTTCCCATGCGGGTGCAGGTCCCAAGGACCTGGGCCATCCTCCACTGCACTCCCGGGCCACAGCAGAGCTGGACTGGAAGAGGAGCAACCGGGACAGAATCTGGCGCCCCGACTGGGACTAGAACCCAGGGGTGCCGGCGCCGCAGGTGGAGGATTAGCCTAGTGAGCCACGGCGCAGGCTGCTCCACTCTTGATCCAGTTCCTTGCTGATGCTCTTGGGAAAGCGGTGCTTGGGCCCCTGCACCTATGTGGGAGACCTGGAGGAAACCCAGGGCTCCTGGCTTCTGTCTGGCTCAGCCCTGGCCATTGTGGCTATTTGGGAAAGAAAACCAGAAGATGGAGGCTCTCTCTCTCTGTGCCTCTCCCTCTATTAAAAAAATGAATTAATTTTAAAAATAAAAATAAACGAATGAATAAAATTCAAGAAAACCTGCTGTCTCTGAAATTGAGTGCATTACTCACATTTTAAGGAGCAATCATTTGGCCTGGTCACTGGGGATCTACTTAGTGTCCTGAAGGAAGTAATTAAGGCCGCGCCTGCTCACTAGGCTAATCTGCCTGCGGCGCTGGCACCCCTGGGTTCTAGTCCTGGTTGGGGCGCCAGTTCTGTCCCAGTTGCTCCTCTTCCAGTCCAGCTCTCTGCCGTGGCTCGGGAAGGCAGTGGAGGATGGCCCAAGTGCTTGGGCCCTGCACCTGCATGGGAGACCAGGAGGAAGCACCTGGCTCCTGGCTTTGGATGGGTGCAGCGTGCTGGCCGAAGCGGCTATTTGGGGGATGAACCAACGGAAAAAGACCTTCTCTCTCTCTCTCTCTCTCTCTAACTCTGCCTGTTTAAAAAAAAAAATGTAATTAAATCAATGGACCCTGTGGCCCAAGAAAGTGGATCAGCTGCCTTTTCAATAATAAAACCCAGCATTTCATCCTGACAATATACCAGTTAATTTCTAACCAGAAAAATAGGAGCTGCCAGAAGTTGGTTGTGTCATCCTTTCAGATATGCTGTTGATGACTCATAATTATAGTTTTTTAGCCAACTTACTTGTATTCATTTTAAACTCTTCACTGCATTTAGACAAAATAGGAAATGGGAAGGTCTGTTCCTTTAATGTCCCCACGTGATCATTTCTTTCTTCTACGGCTTGCTGGATGGGATTTACTCTGTCCTAAGGAGCAGCAGCCATCCTGGGTTCTGGCCTTGGCTACTGCGGTTTACCCATTTAGTCTAAACACAGTGAAGAGTTTAAAAATTGAATCTAACTTCCTGCTGATGTGGCTGGGAAAGGAGCAGAATATGGCTCAATTCCCTGCATCCCTGCCACCCATGTGGGAGACCAGAAAGAAGCTCCTGATTGTGTTCGGCCTGACCCAGCCCCAGTCATTCCAGCCATTTGGGGGATGAACCAACAAATGGATGATCTCTCTGTTTCTGTGTCTCCCCCTTCTCTCTTTAACTCTGCCTTTTGAATAAATAAATAATTTTTAAAAATATATCTCTCACCATCCATCCCTCCATCTAGTCCATCAAGATGAATATTTGAGAATGAGTCAAAGGCATAATAACTCTTCAACCTTAAATATTTACATATATCTTTACAGTTTCATGTATTAAAAGTTTAATTCTCAAATTCAGAAAATTTGGCATTAATCCAACACAAACTACATAATCTATAGCCCAAACTCAACTTTTTACAAACCCAATAATGTCTTTTAGAGAAAATCAACCAAGAATCAAAGCAACAAAATGTTTGTCTGTCTCCAGGCTTTCGTTCAGAAGTATGTGTTGTACTTTGTTTTTCGTGTCTCTTTATTCTCCTGTAATCTGGACTGGCTCATAAGTCTTTGTTTCTCGTGACATTTGAAAAGAATAGGACAGTTGTTTTTGCATAACAGCCCTTAATTTGTGTTTAGTTTTTTCTTATGATTAGATTCAGGTTATGTATTTTGTCAGGAGTACCATCTACATTGTTGTGTGTGCTTTTTGTCTTATCACATTAAATGGCACATAATGTCAAATTTTCCCATTATTGGTGATGCTAATTCTACCACTTTGTTCATGTGGTATCTGCTGTTATTTCTACTTTAAAGTTATCATTCCTTTTGATGATTAATATGAAACCATGAGGAGGCACCTTAATTCTGTTCTCAAGTTTTGCCCAGCATTTATTGAAGATTTTTTACTTAAATCAGTTATATTGTGTTAGCTGCCAATTGTTGAATTTAAAAATGTTTGGTCAAGCAGAAATTCTTGCCAGTGCTTATTTGTAAAAGTGCAAAAAACAGGTTATCATGGGGAATTAATACATCTGTGGACAACCAGAAGGGCAAACATTAGTACAGATAATTAATCTGGAAAGGCAAGAGAAAAGAATAGCGCCACTGAAGAACTAAATCTGCTGCAATAGCTACTCTGGATTTTTCATCAAGCAGTAGGGTGGTTATAAGTTAGGTCTACGATGTGAAATGTGCACATCAACTGTTTCCCCTGCATAATCTTAAACTGCTCTGCATTTATGCACAATCGTGCCCAGTAATAATCAAGAAAATGTTTGGACTGTAAAAAAAAAAGAGCTTAGTACCAAGTATAATAGAAGAGAAAAATGAAAACAAGGGAAACAGGTAAGGCATTTCAGATTAGAAAATGTGCATGTAAAATTTTTAAAGCAATTGATAAATTATACTACTTATATAACTAGTTTTTCTTTCTCCATTTCTGGCTAATTTTATTAATATACTATAGCTTTAGATTACTCACAGTTTCATCTAGTGAATTTCAAAAGGGGCAACCCTGCAATAAAGTATATATCATGTCTGGCTGAATAAAATGTGTATTTTGTGCACCCTGAGATGGAAGGCTTTCTAAGCTTCTCAGAGTTTTAAATCAGACAACCCCCCACTTCCTGCAGGCATGGTTGCCTATTTGTCAGTTTGAGTTTGATTTATCTCAAGCAGGAGCTAAAACTGTATTAAAATCTTCTGTTAAGCACGTAAAACTCTACATAGAGAGAGCCCATAAGTTAAATATTTCTAATGAAAGACAGCTGCATTCTCATTAGAAACAAACGAAAAAAAGGATAGTACAAAGTTTGTTTGTGTGGAGGATAATATGAAAAGCGTGAGAACCAGGAGTCTTCTTTTTACAAAATGGTGCTGATATATAAAGCAATGAAAATATTTTTAATGATTTTTTTAAAGAGCACATAAAATAACCAGTGGGTCTGTGTATTCAGCTATTGATCAACTCAGTGGGCTGAAAAGTCAATGAATTAACTAGTGTCCTCTGCTTTATTCATTATTCCATTATGTTACATTTTTTCCTCATTGCTACAAGAGAATAAATGAGAATATAAAACTAGTTCTTATTAATGGTTGTATAATAATCGTTTCCATATAACTTTTGGGATTTTTTGGTGGCTTATGACGTTTTTGATTTGTTCATCTATGAGTATACTTTAAATTGCTGATAAATATTTTTAGCTTTTTTAAGATTTATTTATTTATTTGAAAGGCAGAGTTACATAGAGACAGAGGCAGAGAGAGAAAGAGGTCTTTCACCCACTGATTCACTCCCCAAATGGCTGCAATGGCCAGAGGTGGACCAGTCTGAAGCCAGTAGTCTGGAGCTTCATCCAGGTCTCACACATAAGTGCAGGGGCACGAGGACTTGGGCCATCCTCCTCTGCTTTCTGAGGCACATTAGCAGGGAGCTGGATTGGAAGCGGAGCAGCCAGGTCTCGAACAGGTGCCCATATGGGTTGCCAGCACTGCAGGAGGTGGCTTTACATGCTATGCCACAGCACTGGCTGGATTCTTAGCTTTAAAACCATGTAAGCAGAGGCAGGGTTTGATGTAGAGGTTAAGATGTTGCTCGGGGCCGGCACCGCGGCTCACTTGGCTAAACTTCCACCTATGGTGCCAGTACCCAGTCAGGGTGCCGGATTCTGTCCCGGTTGCCCCCCTTCCAGGCCAGCTCTCTGCTGTGGCCCGGGAGTGCAGTGGAGGATGGCCCAAGTCCTTGGGCCCTGCACCCCATGGGAGACCAGGAGAAGCACCTGGCTCCTGGATTTGGATCAGTACAGTGCGCTGGCCACAGCGGCCGTTGGAGGGTGAACCAACGGCAAAAGGAAGACCTTTCTCTCTGTCTCTCTTTCTCACTGTCCACTCTGCCTGTCAAAAAAAAAAAAAAAAAAAAAAAAAGATGCTGCTCGGGATGCCTGCATCCCATCTTGAGTGCCTGGGTTCAAGTCTTGGCTCTGCTCCCTGGTGCAGCTTCCTGCTAATGTGAACATTGAGACGCCCTGAGAGGTGATGGCTAAAACAGTTCTGTTTATAAAGCAGAATTTAGAGGAAATATTAAGGAATCACAACATACTAGTAAGAAAATTAATTGTCCTTTATCAATAATCCTCCTCCAAGTCAGAAAAAGAAAAAAGTCAATGTAAGAAATGATTTCAGGGTAAAAATCGAATCAAAGTGTGACTGAAAGTCCCTTTATTCAGAATTCTCAACATTTTAAGGTTTTGTGTAGTCAACATTCTCAAATAAAACAGCCTTTCAGGCTGCTTTTCCCAGCAGGCTGACACACCTGTCTCGATAAGAATTGTGGGTGCATTTGTGGGGGCACGGAATCAACTTGAAGCAGTTTCATAGAAAGCTCTCAAAATCTTTAAGTCAATGGTATGGAGAAAAGCACCACCACCTTGAACTGAAATAGTCACATCAGCTGAAAGCAAAAGGAGGCCTCTGGGCCCCCAGCCTTCTGCAGGAATGCAGACGGGAAGTACTCAGCTGCACACATAGGCCACTGATGATAAAACAGGAGTGACGTCTCAGAGGGCAAAGCCAAGAACTGTGAAGAACAGTGGAGGCCGGCAACGCGGCTCACTAGGCTAATCCTCCGCCTTGTGGCGCCGGCACACCGGGTTCTAGTCCCGGTCGGGCCGCCGGATTCTGTCCCGGTTGCCCCCCTTCCAGGCCAGCTCTCTTCTGTGGCCCGGGAGTGCAGTGGAGGATGGCCCAGGTGCTTGGGCCCTGCACCCCATGGGAGACCAGGAGAAGCACCTGGCTCCTGCCATCAGATCAGCGCGGTGCGCCGGCTGCACACATAGGCCACCTGTGTACCTGGTGTGCTGGTGCCGCAAGGCAGAGGATTAGCCTAGTGAGCCGCGGCGCCAGCCCCTTCCCCTTTCAAAAAGTGTTGTACTCTGTAGTTAGCATGGTCTTGTGTTATCACTCTATGTTATAACTTATCTTTCATGTGACTAGATCAAGAGGACCTGCACCCAAACAGCAACTTCCAGACACAATTACTGTGTAAGAGATCTTGGATTTGAGCATGATGCTGTGATTATATGAGCTTCTTGGGAGGTAGGAAGTGTTGTTTTGCATGTCAGAAGGTAGAAATCCTCGGGGCCAAAGCCTTCTGTGGTGGATGTGGCCCTGACAGATCTTAACGTTTCTCTCTTGCTTGTATCCATACCCTTATTAGTCTGTTCCCACACTCTGAACTTGACCATGAAACTTGTTTCAGCCAATGAGACAATTGCAAGATGATACTAGCCAAACTCTGAAAAGTGGGGCCAATGTTGTGGGGCAGCAGGGTAGGCCACAGGCATCTCACATCAGAGCACTGATTGGAGCCCTGGCTGCTTCACTTCAGCTCCCTGCTGGTGTGCTAGGGAAGGCAACAGATGATGGCATGAGTGCTTGGGCCCCTGCCACCCTCGTGGGAGACCTGTATAGAGTTCCAAGCTCCTGGCTTCAGCCTAGACCAGCCCTGGTTGTGGTCATTTAGGGAGTAAACCAGCAGATGGAATTCTCTCTGTCTCTCTCTATGTATGTGTGTGTGTGTGTGCCTTTCAAGTAAATAAGTGTTTAATGACAAAAAAATGAAATAGCTCTGGACCACCAAATATTTAAGGAAAAATTCCAAGTTAAAAAAAAAAACAACTCTGAAAAGTGCCCACACATTGGAGCCTACCTGTTCAAGCAGATCTTAGAACCACCATGTGGGAAAGCACACAGGCTAGCCTGTTGGAGAAATGAGACACAGATGACCCATAGCCTTTGTTGCCACAGCCAGTGGCCGGCTAGCCCCAGAAGCAAAGCTGACTAGATGATCAACAGGTGACCACAGATGCAAGACTGAGCTAGTCAAGTGTCACTCCCCCTCTTCATGGAGGAACGACACTAAACCCTGCCTAGGCTTCATATCCAAGTCACGGCACCATTATGTCGCTCCCCCTCTTCATGGAGGAACGACACTAAACCCTGCCTAGGCTTCATATCCAAGTCACGGCACCATTATGTCGCTCCCCCTCTTCATGGAGGAACGACACTAAACCCTGCCTAGGCTTCATATCCGAGTCACGGCACCATTATGTCGCTCCCCGTCTTCGTGAAGGAACGACACAGGACCCTGCGCTGTTCTTTCGTCTGCTCGGCCCTCCCCGGGTTTGCTGCTGGTTCTTCCCGGGTTGGCTACCGTCCCTTCCACCTCCGTGGAAGGGCGGTTCCCCCTGCCACATTCCCCACTTCCGCGGGGGAGCGGCACACCGATGGCCGGCTCGCTCAGGGGCTGCACAGGTGTTCCTCTTAGATGTTCCCCTTAGATGTTCCTGGTGCATGCCGTCTCTCTCCTCCTTTATAGTCCTCTTTCACCAATCCCAACTCTGCTACCCACATGCCGAGTACGCTGCTCTCCTCCAATCAGGAGCAGGTCCCACAGTTTATTGGTTGAACTGGAGGCAGCTGTGTAGAAGCTGTTTCCCTTCTCAGCGCCATATTGTGGGAGAGCAGATGCATAGAATAAGTCTTAATTCCAGTAACTTAGTCTAGTCCGAGTTGCTCCCCACAGTCAAGAACCATCTGTTGAGCCTACTAAATGACCAACCAACAAATAGAATATCAAGGAGTGGCCGGCGCCACAGCTCACTAGGCTAATCCTCTGCCTACGGTGCCGGTACTCCGGGTTCTAGTCCCAGTTGGGGCACCGGATTCTGTCCTGGTTGCTCCTCTTCCAGTCCAGCTCTCTGCTGTGGCCTGGGAAGGCAGTGGAGGATGGCCCAGGTGCTTGGGCCCTGCACCCGCATGGGAAACCAGGAGGAAACACCTGGCTCCTGGCTTCGGATCGGCGCAGTGCACTGGCTGTAGCAGCCATTTAGGGGGTGAACCAACGGAAGGAAGACCTTTCTCTCTCTCTCTCTCTCTCTCTCTCTCTCTCTCTCTCTTTCTCACTGTCTATAACTCTCTGTCTCTCTCTCACTGTCTAACTCTGCCTGGCAAAATATATATATATATCAAGGAGTAACTGGTTGTAGTTGTAGACCCCTAAATTTGTGGTACATGAATACAACCAAGAATAAAGCTCTAACTCATGATTGGCAAACTACAGCCTGCAGACAAAATCCAGCCTACCCTCTTGTTTTTATACAACCTACAAGGCTAAGAACAGTCTGTGTTTGTAAATGGTTGGGAGAAAGAGTCAAAAGATAATATTTTGTCACATGTGAAACTTACATGAAATTCAAATTTCAGTGTACATACATGATTTTACTTGAACACACCTGCAACTATTTGTCTACATACTATTTACAGATGCTTTTTGCATTGCAACTGTAAGACTAGATAGTTGCAACAGAGAGTCAAAACCTAAAATATTTGTTGTCTGACCCTTTATGGAAAGAGTTTGATGATCTCTGTCCTAGTGAAGGTTCATGGTTGTTTACATGTGGTCAGAAATAGCACAGCCAGCGTTTGATGTGAAGAAGGGCTATGTGTGTGCCAAGTCCTGGCAAGCTTCAGGCTACTGTGCATAAGCTTCAGACTACCATGCACAGCCACCTGAGACTGCCCAGCAATGAACATAGAGCAAGGACACACCACAGAAGACCAGGGACTCCCAGCAGGGAGAAGAAACATGGTAGAAGTGCCCTAAAAGTCCCTGTCAGGACTTCATGTCTGATTGTCACTAGCTCTGTGCTCCTTCTTACAATATTGTAGCTGTAGCAACACAAGTATCAGCAGAACTGTGGCATAACAGCTCAACACAGTTATCTATGCATCTAGGAAATCTAAGTTAACAGCAAAACAAGCAAGCCACAGGAATCTCTAACCTCACTGTAAATATTCTGCAAGCATAGACATGATGAAAGTGAAGACATCAGATTAGAAACAAATACAACTTTTGTGGCCATACTTTCATTATTTCCATGGTAGTGTCTCATTTTCCTTGTCTTTTTTTCCTGAGTTTTCCTTTTAATTGACCCAAGGAGGGGAAAAACCTGATAATTATGGGACGGCGCTGTGGTGCAGGGGATTGAGCCACTACCAGCAGTGCTGGCATCCCATACGGGCGCCAGTTAGAGTCCTGGTTGCTCCACTTCAGATCCAGTTCCCTGCTAATGCACTTGGCAAAGCAGTGGAGGATGGCCCAAGTGCTTGGGCCCCTGTGGAGAGACCGGATGCATTTCCTGGCTCCTGGCTTCTGCCTGGTTGAGCATTGGCTGTTGCAGCCATCTGGGGAGTGAACCAGCAAATGAAGATGGATCTCTCTCTCTCTTTGCCTCTCCCTCTGTGACTCTGCCTTTCAAATAAATAAATACATCTTAAAAAAAAAACTGATGAGGCCGGCACCGCGGCTCACTAGGCTAATCCTCCGCCTTGCGGCGCCGGCACACCGGGTTCTAGTCCTGGTCGGGCCGCCGGATTCTGTCCCAGTTGCCCCTCTTCCAGGCCAGCTCTCTGATGTGGCCAGGGAGTGCAGTGGAGGATGGCCCAAGTACTTGGGCCCTGCACCCCATGTGAGACCAGGATAAATACCTGGCTCCTGCCTTCGGGTCAGCGCGGTGTGCTGGCCACAGCGTGCCAGCTGCAGCGGCCATTGGAGGGTGAACCAACAGCAAAGGAAGACCTTTCTCTCTCTCTGTCTCTCTCTCACTGTCCACTCTGCCTGTCAAAAAAAAAAAAAAAAAAAAAACAACAACTGATGATTGAAACTCACTCAACTTGAACTTGACGAGCCATGATGAAGAAAGGAATTGAGATATTTATCACTGGGTGCTCCATAGCTCATTATACCCATCCCTGTTCTCAGATAGTTCACTATTTTGTGTATGAAAATAAGGGCCAGACAAGAAAGGACAGACAGAAAGTGGGAGAAAGATGAAGAAGAAGAGAAGGAAGATGAGAAAGAATGTACAAACACTAGAAAATTATCTCTTTACGCATGACTGGATTTAGCACAGGTGGGTTTCAGCTACCAGAAGGAGGGCAGAAATGCCATTCTCTGCTTCCTCAACTTCAGGAACTGCCCCAGGTCTATGAGAACAAATGGCACAGCTGCTGAAATCACCAGAGACTTTGAAACTTATCAGCCACTTAGGAACCCATGATGTCTTCTAACCTGAAAAAAAGGCAACAAGCTTCTGACTGAAATTGCTGCATTTTCCGTATTCCCAACGAAGGCCGTTTGCTCACTTCCAGTGGCAGATGCAGGCTGGAGGGAGGCAGGAGCAGTCAGTCTGGGTGCCTGCATAAATGGGGCACATACATGAGAAGCGAATTTAAAAAACAAAATAAATATGAATAAAAACAAACTGCTTTTTAGTACCATCACACAGAGAAAAATTCTAAATGATTTCTATGAAAAAATATTCTTTCCCTGGGGCCAGCACTGTGGCCCTTTGGGTTAAGCCACCGACTGCAATGACAGCATCTCCTACAGGTACTGATATGAGTCGCAGCTGCTCCACTTCCAATCCAGCTCCTTGCTAATGTTCCTGGAAAAGCAGGAGATAATGGTCCAAGTGCTCGGATGCCTGCCTCCCATGTGGGAGTCCTGGGTGGAGTTCCAGGATCCTGGATTCAGCCTGGCCTGTCCCTGGCCATTGTGGCCATTTCGGGTGTGATCCAGAAGTTGGAAGATCTCTCTCTCTCTCTCTCTTTTGATTTTCTCTCTCTGCATGTGTGTGTGTGTGTGTGTGTGTTCATGCATGTGTCCTTCTCTCTGTGTAACTCTGCTTTTCAAATAAAAATAAGTCTTTTGAAAAAATTCCTTCTCAACAGAACAAACCACCCAACCCAACCACATTTTGTCCCTTAGTATTCAATGATTATGTAGCCAAAACTCAAAAAGACTTTTGTTCTATTCATTACTATTGACACATTAGGGCAAACCACTCACACACAGCCAGAATCAAAAACAAACTCTCTGAAAGCACCAACAACTGAACTTTACTTAAGGTATAGAGAGGAGGCTGAGAGAGGAGATATTTAGTACAAGGGTACTTCAAAAGATTTGTAAATAGAATCAAAAGGTGAGCTATTTTGGTGCAAAAATAAATGTTTGAAATCTGGGCATGGGGCCAGAGCCGTTATGCAGTGGGTTAAAGCCCCAGCCTGTAGCATCCACATCCCATATGGGTGCCAGTTCAAGTCCTGGCTGCTCTACTTCCGATATAGCTCTCTGCTATGGTCTGGGAAAGCAGTGGAAGATGGCCCAAGTCCTTGGGCCCCTGCACCCGTGTTGGAGGCCCAGAAGAAGCTCCTGGCTCCTGGCTTTGGATCGGCGCAGCTCTGGCCTTTGTGGTCATTTGGGGAGTGTAACAGCAGAATGGAAAATCTCTCTCTCTGGATCTACTTCTCTCTGTAACTCTGTATTTCAAATAAATAGAATAATTCTTTAAAAAAATCTGGGCATAGTCATAGGCAGACCAACAACACTTTCTTGAAGTAACTTTCCTCCTGTTCCTCACCTCTTCTCTCTTTGGGATTGCTCAGGTTCTCTTCCCTATTCCTGCCTCTTGAATCTTCTTCCTTTTTCTTCTTAAACTCTGATCCCCACTTTCATGCCTCTGTACTTTTCTTCTTTATTTAAAAAAATTCTTTAATCAGGGCTGGTGCTGTGGCATAGTAGGCTAAGACTCCGCCTGTGGTGCCGGCATCCCATATGGGCACTGGTTCTAGTCCCGGCTGCTCCTCTTCTGATCCCGCTCTCACCTATGGCCTGAGAAAGCAGTAGAAGATGGCCCAAGTGCTTGGGCCCCTGCACCTGTCTGGGAGACCCAGAAGAAGCTATTGGCTCCTGGCCCCTGGCTTCAGATAGGCCCAGCTCCATCTGTTGTGGCCATTTGGAGAGTGAACCAGCAGGTAGAAAATCTTTCTCTATGTCTCTACCTCTCTCTATAACTCTACCTCTCAAATAAATAAATAAATCTTTAATTTTTTTCATTTATTTATTTTTATTTCAAAGGCATGGAGAGAGAGAGAAAGAGAGAGAGAGAGAGAGAGAGAGATGTGAAAGATCTTTCAACCAGTTTTACTGGTTCACTCCCCAAATATCTGCAAGAGCTGAGGCTGGGCCAATCCAAAGCCAGTAGTCAGAAACTCCATGAGGTCACCCACATGGATGGCAGAGACTGAAGTTCTTGGTCCATCACCAACTGTCTCCCAGGGGTTACATCCTCAGAAAGCTGGAACTAGAAGCAGAGCCAGGATTCACACCTGGGCACTCCAGTATGGAATGTAAGTGTCCCTAATGGGGTCCTAACCTCTATGCTCAATAGCCATGTGTGTCCTTTTCTTCTTTAAAGACGTTTTTCTATATTGTGTCTTCAAAGTATTCCTGTCCCCAAACAAAAGCTATAAAAATTTTCCTAAGATTATCCTGCCCTCCTTTCAGAGCCTAAGGCCAGAGATAGTGAGGAGGGTTAAAATAAACTAATAATAATTCCACATATCCAGTTATAAAATAATAAAAATATAGCCAACTACATTTTTAAGTATGTATGAGGGTACGCATTTGATCCAGCAGCTAAGATACTAGTTAAGATGGTTGTGTCCCATATTGAAGTACCTGGGTTTGATTCCCAGCTCCAGATCTTGACACCAGCTCCTGCCAAGGCAGACCCTAGGAGGCAGCAATGATGGCTCAAGTAATTGGGTCCCTGCCAACCACACTGAAGACCTGAACTGAAATCCAGGCTTTTGGCTTCAGCCACCAGACCAGCTCCAGCCGTTGCTAGAATGTGGGGTGTGAACTAGCAGATGGGAGAGCTCTGTGTGCGTGTGTGTCTCTCTCTCTGTTGAATAAATTAAAAACACTACAGGCCGGTGCCGCAGCTCACTAGGCTAATCCTCCGCCTTGCGGCGCCAGCACACCAGGTTCTAGTCCCGGTCGGGGCGCCAGATTCTGTCCCGGTTGCCCCTCTTCCAGGCCAGCTCTCTGCTGTGGCCCGGGAGTGCAGTGGAGGATGGCCCGAGTACTTGGGCCCTGCACCCCATGGGAGACCAGGATAAGTACCTGGCTCCTGCCATCAGATCAGCGCAGCGCGCCAGCAGCAGTGGCCATTGGAGGGTGAACCAATGGCAAAAGGAAGACCTTTCTCTTTGTCTCTCTCTCTCACTGTCCACTCTGCCTGTAAAAAAAAAAAAACACACACACACACACACACAACACTACAGCACTACAGTACATATTTAACTACAACATAGAAAATCACAAAGGTGCTAAAATGTGAATGGAAAGTATTTTCTGAAGGTATTTCTTTTTGCTTACATTACACCTTCTGCTATGAAGCTAACATAAATTTTATCTATGTTAGTTTAGCACTTGTGGATTCCAATTTTGTAACATCTATGTATCAAGGACAAATTCCTGATAAATTAAAAGAAAGAGGGCTAACATTTTGAGACTATGTAGGCACCTAAAGTGCTTACCACTGAGTGTGTTTTCTATAGCATTCTTCTTTATAAAAGTTATAATAGTGAAATTCTCCAGAACTGAAGTGGAAAAAGGGCCTAAATTGCTCTAACACAGTTCATCAAGGTTTCTCTCCACTTACCAAAGTATACTTTTACCTATAAGCAGGTGCTACTGTTAAGTGATGCACTTATCACACACCATATGGGTGGAAAGTTCTTATACTGAAATGCTCCTATTTTCCCAGAGAGCAAGAGTGAGAAACAGAGATGAGTTCTCCTGTGGGCTAAAATGACCAGGAAAGTCTGCTGTGTGAAGTTTACTGCTTCCCCTAATGCTTACCACAGTATCAGGCTGAAAAATAAAGTAGTAGAATTAAAAGTTTGTATTGTCAGGGTTTTATTAATTCATGGTCTGTTTTCAAAATAAATAGCTAAACATCCATTCTAGACTGCAGAAGAAGACAATAACCAACTGTGCAGTGTGCTCTCTTGTGGGATATGAGCTAAATAGTATTCTCTCAAGGCATTGGATTTGCATATCTAGGTTATTTGGGGATAGACTCTACAAATCAACTGCAAGAGATCTACCAGAAGATAAACCCAAGCCAGGACCCTGGTCTCTTAACATGAAAGGCCTAGAGGCCAGCATTGTGGCACTGCAGGTTAAGCCTCTTGCTTGTCCATGTTCTGCTTCTAATCCAGGTCCCTGCTAATGTGCCAAGGAAAGCAGCAGATGATGGCCCAAATGCTTGGGTCCCTGCCACCCATGTGGGACACCCATATGCATTGCAAATAAATAAGTACTAATTAAAAATAATTTGCAGAGCAGCTAGAACTTGAACTGGGGCTCCTATATGAAATGCCAGTGTTGCGGGTGGCAGTTTAACTTGCCACACTACAACACGAACCCTGACAATAAATTTCTTGAGCATTGCCTGGGTGTACTTCAGAATAATGTACAGAACAGAGGCTCTGAAAATCCTATCTGGCATTTGAATGACCACAGGACTTTGTTGTTAAACAACAAATTTCCAAGCCTCATCCCACCTCCTGAGTCAGAATCTCGGCAGAAGACGCCAAGGTAGCAGGATTAGTAACAGGCGAGTTATTGCTGATTATTGATCGCTGCGTAAACAACCATTCCAGAAGTGTAGAGGCTTAGAATAGTGACTGATTTTTTTTTCCCTGCAGTTCTGTGGATTGGCTGGACTTGGGCTCTGCCACTTACATGACAGCAATCATCTGGGAGCTACATGGGGCTGCTTTCCCTGGGGAGGTCTCACTCAGCACCTCCTCCACATGGCATCTCTGCCTCCCAAGGCCCCTCACCATTAGGTCTGTCTCTCTCTGTCTCTTCCTTCTCCTCCTCCTTTTTTTTTTTTTTTTTTTCAATATAAGAATCTCCAGATAGAGGGACCCTACAGTAGCAGTCTGGTTTATCCCTGGCTCCAGAGAACACCAGTACTCTTCATTTGAGAAAAGAGGACCCCATTCTTTTTCTGTATAAAAACATTTATTTATTTATTTATTTATTTATTTATTTATTTGAGAAGCAGAGTGAAAGAGACGGAGGGACACCAAGAAACAGAGATCTTCTATCCTCTGTTTCCCTGCCCAAATGGTCACAACAGCTTGGGCTGGGCCAGATCAAAGCCAGGAGCCTGGAACTCCACCTGGGTCTCCCACATGGGTGGCAGAGGCCCGAGCACTTGGGCCATCTTCTACTGCTTTCCCAGACACATTAGCAGAGAGCTGGACCGGAAGTGAAACAGTTGGGACTCGAACCTGTGCCCATATGGGATGCTGGCATTGCAGAAGGCAATTTAATCTGAACCCACTGTACCACAATGCTGGCCCCAGTCTGTGCTTCATGGCAGTTGGTTTCCAGGATGTTAGAAGTGGAAACTGCCATGTCTCTTAAGGGCTTGTTCCAGGACTGACTCACAACTCTTCTGCTGCATTCTGTTGGTCAAAGCAAGTCACATGGTCTTCCCAATCAAGGAGAAAAGAAACAGGATTTCAGTTTCTTTTATTTAAAAAATATATATGTATTTTACTTATTTGAGAGGAAGAGAGATGGAGAAAGAGAATTTGCATTCACTGCTTCACTCCCTGAATGACCACAACAGTCAGCCAGGGCTGGGCCAGGTCAAAGTCAGAAGCCAAGAACTCCACTTGTGGGTGGCAGGGACCCAAGTACTTGAGTCATCATCTGGACTCAAATCCCTGGTCAGCCAATTACTGTCAGCACGACTTTCGGCAAGTCAGTTTCTTTATATTAGTGACATGACATGGTTTGGGACTCAAGTGTGACATTGGATTAATTCTTATGTTTATGATGTAACAATTTGTTCATCTAAAGAAACTTTCTCCTGCTCTGATTAGTATGTGAGCCTCCCAAGCACTGTTCCACTACTAATAGCTTTAGGGACCTGAATGTAGTTCCTGATCTGCTTGGCTCTCCTCCAAGTAGAGCTCTCTCTGTAAGTCAATGCTTATGCTAGAGAGGGGCCCGATATTTTAAAAGTGTGGCACTAGGGAGCACAGCACTGACATTCGCATAAAACACCATTCAACTCTAGAATGAGATTTGAAAAAGCAGAGTCTGGGCAGGGGCTCCAGTGACTCTTAGCTGGGGTAACCCATCTTCAGCATTATCAGCCTGGTACTGACGGAAGAGTCATTTGGCTACATGTGATTTTTACACATCTGTCAACTAAATCAGAGCTCCAAATGAAAAACCTGGCACAGAGAAACATTATGTGAATTTGTGAGTCCCCCTGGAGAATTTTGGGTCCATAAACCGATGAATAGATTACTATGACACATAAATAGAGTATTTTCATCTGTGACAGATATAATCTTGCTCTGGTACTCTTTGTGTCATGTTGCAGGAAACTATGCTCACTGCCCTAGACCAGCTGTAGAAATTGTTAAAGGGTGAGTGACAGCATTCACTATGGAGAAAAAAAAATCTACAGAATAAAGAACTGAACATGTTGCAGAGGACTCCACGTGCAATCTCTGGCAATACCACTAGAATCCTAGAGTTGTCTGTTAACTCTATTGTTAGCATAAGTGCTTTATATTACAATTCACCTTGACACCCACGATCTCATTCACCTTCCAGCAACCTGAGACACAGGAGATTCCAGTAGGAGGGAAAGTGAGACTCATTGAATTTGTAATCTGCAGACCATCGCAGTGATGATGAAGGTGCTTCTAAATCCAAATCCAATTATTCCTTCCATCGTGTTGTAAAACGAGAACATAGCAACCCTTTATTAGTTTTTTTAATTGATAGAAGTTAGATTCTCTTTTTAAAAACTTTTTAAAATCATTTATTTTTATGTATGAGAGAGAGAGATGATAGATATAGAGATAGTTGAGAGAGAGAGAAATTGAGAGAGAAATATTCCATCTGCTCCTTCACTCCCCAAATGCCTGAAACAGCCCAGGTTGAGCCAGGTTGCAGCCAGGAGCTGGGAGCTCAATCCAGGTCTCCCATGTGGGTAGCAGAGACCCAAGTACTTAAGTCATCTCTGCTGCCTCCCAGGGTGTGCATTAGCAGGAAGCTGGACCCAGAAGCAGAGCCGGGACTTGAACTCAGGCATGCCTGTATGGGATACAGGCTAATGAAGCAGCATCTTAACAACTGTGCAAATGCCCGCCCTGCTCATTAAGTGTTCAATTTCATTTGTTTGCCCAGAAAATGATTATTTATAACTTGGATGGCTCAAAACATGGATCTAGGGGCCAGCGCTGTGGCCTAACAGGTAAAGCCACTGCCTGCAGTGCCAGCATCCCATATGGGTACCTGTTCAAGTCCTGGCTGCTCAATTTCTGATCCAGCTCTTCGCTATGGCCTGGGAAAGCAGTAGAGGATGGCCCAAGTCCTTGGGCCCCTGCGCCCATGTGGGAGACCTGGAGGAAGCTCCTGGCTCCTGGCTTCAGATCAACCCAGCTCCTGCAGCTGTGGCCATTTTGGAAGACCAATCTCTCTCTCTCTCTCTTTTTCTCTCCCTCTTTGCCTCTACATCTCTGTAACTATGCCTTTAAAATAAATCTTAAAAAAAAAAATATGGGGGCCGGCGCCATGGATTACTTGGTTAATCCTCTGCCTGCGGCACCATCATCCCGTATAGGAACCAGTTCTAGTCCCAACTGCTCCTTTTCCAATCCAGCTCTCTGCTGAGGCCTGGGAAAGTAGTAGAAGATGGCCCAAGTCCTTGGTCCTCTGCACCCACGTGGGAGACCTGGAAGAAGCTCCTGGCTCCTGGCTTCAGATTGGCATGGCTCTGGCAGTTGTGGCCATTTGGGGAGTGAACCAACAGAAGGAAGACCTTTCTCTCTGTCTCTCCCTTTCACTGTCTGTAAATCTACCTCTCAAATAAATAAATAAAATCTTTAAAAAAAAACACATAAATATATAAGAAAGAGGAATTCATTTACATATCTCTAGAAGACCAAGAAAAGATTGAAATGGATATGTTTAATGTCCTTGAGAAAGCACATTAGTATCAAGAACTCCAGAAACACTCCAGAGGGCCAGCATTGTGGTACAGCAGGTAAGACACCGCCTGAAATGCCAGCATCCCTCCTGGACACCACTTAGTATCCTGGCTGCTCCACATCAGATCTAGCTCCCTGCTAATGGCCTGGGAAAAGCAGCAGAGGATGTTTGGGTCCCTGACAGCCACAAGGGAAACCTGGCTGCAGCTCCTGGTTTTGGCCTGGCCCAAAACCTGTTGCAGCCGTCTGAGGAGTGAAAACAGTGAATGTAAGATGTCTCAGAATCTCCCCTTCTCTGTAACTCTGACTTTCAAAGTAAATAAACAAATATTTAAAAAATAAATAATTTTTTTAATGAAGAAGCACTCCAGAAAGTGTTAGCACAGGCAGAGCACACACTCCAGGCTTCAGAAATACTTTTTAGGGAATTTTTTGAAGTCTTTATTAAAATTGTCAAGGAATTGTTTTCATGATGAAGTGCCTGAAACACTGTCCCGTATTTTCTTAATGAAATTTTGAAGTAGATGCTTTTGAAAATTTAAGATTAACCTTTTGAGAAGCACTGTTTGCAATATTTGCAATGTTAAGGTTGCACGAGAACAAATGCAATTCAGTGTCTCCCCTGTGATTTGCATTGGTGAGATGTTTGATGTTGTCCAACTTGGACCTTGTAGTCTGAACGTTGGTCAGTGATCAGACTCCAAAGGCAAGCTCTCTGCATCTGTGATGGAAAAGAAAGCTCATTTCACTGGTTAGCCCAAATTCACACCAGCTGCAGCCTCTCAGCCTCCACCCGCACAGGTGCTATGTGCTTCTCAAGTTTGCTGCATTGTGTTTGTAGTGGCTGCAGAGTTTGCTCATCCTAGGGAAGTATCAGAGCAGGCCTCCACCCCCGCATGCCTGAGAGCATTCTGGAGCTGAATGGGAGGTTAGCTGCTCAGGGTCTGGAGGCCTGCAACTCACCGTGCCCAGGAGTTGGAACTGCGCAGCGGTATCTCCCTTAGAGCATCACTGTAAGTGTGCCCAGGGCTCCAGGACGATGGCTCAAGACTTAAAATCTGACCACTCTGAAGGAGCAGATTACCTGCCTTTGAAAGTATTTTTTCCATTTCTAGAATGATAAAGCTTTCCATGGATTTTATATTCTTCCCTGGATAATTCCATAGAACGACAATACACAGACAACTCATTTTAACAAGTTTTCACATTAAGCAGTAATTGAAGATGAAATATTCCCCATGAAATAGTGGGCCCTTGACTTCAGTCCTTTTGCCAGCCTCACCATGAAGGACACAGCTTAGCAGTGACGCAAAGTTAACAGCAGAGTGCTTGTGGCATTACTGTCGTCTTTCCCTCTCCCTATTCCCCATGTCAGTGGTCCCAATCTGGGGCCAATTTCGCTTTTAAATCATTGCAAAATCACGAGAACGTTGCAAAAAATTCAGAAAGGGAGCATGTACCTTTCACTCATTTTCATCCTAAAATAGGATTTCCCTTCCAGAACTCCCAGAGACATGTCAGCCTCAGGGTCTATGTTAACAGTTACTGGATTAATGCTAATGGTGGATGGATTAGGGTGGACACTGGATCTAGTGATGGAGGCTGGGTGGTGGGCCTGGTGGGAGGTCGTTAGTCCACTGGAGTCTC
Source organism: Oryctolagus cuniculus (assembly GCF_051225735.1). Lineage (NCBI taxonomy): Eukaryota > Metazoa > Chordata > Mammalia > Lagomorpha > Leporidae > Oryctolagus > Oryctolagus cuniculus. Next base: position 49,331,817 of record NC_142882.1, on the reverse strand, counting down.
ACCAGTGGAAGACATGAGAGAGAGGCTTGGTTATTTCAGCCATCTGGCTCGGCTCCCCTCTCTGCTTCCTGGCTTGCCCTGGGATGGATCCTCCACACACCATCTTCCATTGCCAGACTCCAGCAGACATGGGACTGATGGGGCTGCCCAGTCTTGAACTGTGACCCTCCAAACTGTGAGCTGAAGTGAGCCTCATCCTCTCCAAGAAGCCCCTTTAAAGTCTTTTACTTAAAGTGATGAAAAGCTGGCTAACACACTGTCAACGACTAATACTCTGCCGAAACCAAGTTAACTTTGGCACAATGTACAGTCTTTATTCAGATTTCACTGGTTTTGACAGGCACTGTGTATGTTTATGAGAGATAATCTGTACAATTTTATCACATGTAGCAGTGTATATAACTACCACAGTAAAGCAAGTGCAGATGTGTTTTCTTACATCAAAGATCCCCACTGGCACTATGTTATGGGCACACCCATCCCACTATCTCACAGACACTGTCCCTGCTACCCCTGAGAACCAGCAATCTTCTCTCCATCTCTGTAACTTTGCCATTTTGATAATGCTGCATGATAGATTAATACACTATGTAATCTTTCCTTTGTAGCCTACATAGTGTCAAGTCTACATGGTCCGCCTTGAAATCCAATCTGACTTGTTATGAGATGTGGACAGTTGATTCCTTTTTGTTGCTGAGAAGTATTCCATGGTATGGATTTCATGGTTTATTTAGTCATTCACTTACCCTTGGAAAGACATCTGGGTTGTTTCCACTTTGAACTCTTACAAATGAAGGGGCTATAAACATTTGTGTAATCATTCTGGTGTGAACATAAGCTTTTTTTTTCTTTGAGATAAATGCTCAGAGAGTCACTTCTAGATTGTAGCATAAAAGTATATTTAAAAAATTCATTTTGGGGGCCAGCATTGTGGCATAGTGGGTTAAGCGATGCTGGCATCCCCATGAGCACTGGTTCAAGTCCCAGGTGTGTCACTTCTCATCCAGCTTCCTGCCAATGGCCTGGGAAAGCAGTGAAAGATGGCCCAAGTGATTGGGCCCCTGAACACACATGGGAGACCCAGATGAAGCTCCTAGCTCCTGGCTTCCATCTGGCCCAGTCCTAGCTGTTGTGGCCATTTGGGAAGTGAACCAGCAGATAGAAGATCTTTCTCTCTCTCTCTCTCTCTCTCTCTCTCTCTCTCTCTCTCCCCCTCCCCTCACTGTGCCTTTCAAATAAGTAAATCTTTAAAAATAAATTTTTATTTATGTAAAAGGCAGAGTGATAGACCTTCCAGCTGCTGGTTTACCTCCAAAACGCCCACAACAGCCAGAGTTGGCCAGGCCAAACCCAGGAAGTCAGGAATTTCATCCAGGTCTCCCCTGGGTGAGTAGAAGGCAGGAACCAGCATCTGCTGCTTCCCAGGCACATTAACAGGGAGCTAGATTAAAAGCAGAGAAGCTGAGAGTCACAATGGTATTTCAATATGGGATGCAGGCATTCCAAACAGCAACTTAACCTGCTGTACCACAACACCTGCACCAAGTAGGTTTGAATCTTCAAGAAACACTCCCAAAGTGGTTGTACAGTTTTAAATTCCTACCAGCAATGTATGAGTGGCCTCACTTTCAAGCATCTTCATGAACATTTGATGTTATTGCTTTCTAAAATTTTAGCCATATGACTAACTGGATTGTTTGCTTTTTTACTGTTGAGTTTTGAGAATTCTTTATCAGATAGACTTACAAATGCTTTGCAGATATTTTCCTTTATTCTGTAGCTTCTTAACAGGATCTTTCGTTGAGCAAAACATTTTATTACTAATATTGAGAAAGTCCAATTAATTGAGTTCTTCTTTTACGGAATTGTGCTTTTGGTGTCATATCTAAAACCAAGGACCTAGATCCTGAAGATTTCCCCTATGGTCTCTTCCTAACATTTATACTATCTCCCATACCCTATGGGCTAGTGTTTTTACTCTAATTCATATTCCATATACTTCATGTCTTGGAGAAGCAAATGACACTCTTGAACAGACCACTGGAAAAAGCTTAACAAAAGGACCATTTCACACAGCCATAGGATGAGAAGAGGGAAGACACGGGTGAGAGGCTGCAGGTCATGGAAATGGGCACTGTCACCACCCCTTGGCCTGATGGGCAGAAGAGAAGAGATATTAGGCCAAGTCCTGGGGGCATGTGGCCAGGCCCACCTAGCAAACCCACAGGGAGGGAGCTAGGAGAATGCATTGCTTAACTTCATCCCCTTCCCTCCTACCTGGTGGCACCAGAGACCAAAGTAACTTGGCCATGTAGGCCATAATGTTCATGGTATCAACAAAAGTTGAATTTCAGGAAAGGAATCAGAATCTTACCTTTTTTTTTTTTTTTTTTTTTTTTTAGATTTGAAACCCAATCTTATTTATTTGCTATTACTAAACCTTATATTTTTGACTGGATTCAGACTTAGAAGTAGACAATCTCAGAGAAGACAGCCTACGTGTCTCTTGGCAATTGTTCCTGGCATTTTTCTTTGGCCTCCTTCATTGTCTTGGCCAGAAGTTTAGCATATGCTGCAGTCTCCTCCTTGTTCTTAGTATGCTGTTTCTTTAGAGCAATACACCGCAATTGGTGTTGCAGGATGCGCGGAGTAACTAGGTGCTGAGCCTTGGGTGCCTTGGTCCTAGGTTTCTCACCTTCTGTGACTAAAGGCTTTCTTGTAACATACTGGCGTACATCATCTCTTTAGAGAGATTGAAAAATTTGCAAATTCTGCTGGCTCTTCTAAGACCCAGGGAATGAGGCACTGTGGTATCTGTCAATCCAGGAATATTTTTCCTTTTTTTACAGTAGCCAAATTGAGAATGCTCAAATTGGCATCGACAATGCAGCCCCGAACTTGCGCATTCTTTCTCCAGTTCTCCTTGGTCTGGAGCAGGAATGCCCTTTACTCAACAGTAGGAGCCCCTGGTCATGGATGAAGACACCTTGCTTCATGGGAGAACCTTGTCACTCCCACCACTGATTCGGACCACATAACCCTTCCATTCTTCACCCAGAGCATCAGCAGCTACTTTTGTGGCCATACGCTTCTCATTAAAAGTGTGAGGTTTCCATCCATCATCCACTTCAATGAGTTTCTGGCAGCCAGTGGCTGGGAAGGAGATATTCAGCCTCATTTTGAAGCAGCTGATTGCCTCTGAAGTGCCAGGAAAAGGCAAGGAGAGACCAGCACTGTGGCTCAGTAGGCTAAGCCTCCGCCTGTGGTGCTGGCATCCCATATGGGTGCTGGTTCGAGCCTCAGCTGCTCTTCTTCTGATACTGCTCCCTGCTATGGCCTTGGAAGCAGCGGAGGATGGCCCAAGTGCCTGGGCCCATACACCCACATGGGAGGCTTGTAAGAAGCCTCTGGCTCCTGGCTTCAGATCTGCCCATCTCTGTCTGTTGTGGCCATTTGGAGAGTGAACCAGCGGATGGAAGACCTCTCTCTCTCTCTGTCTATCCCTCTCTCTGTAACTGTACCTCTCAAGTAAATAAATAAATCATTAAAAAGAGAAAGAGAGAGAGGATCCTATCTTAATGAAAATGTTAATACTCTGATTTTATCAGTATACATTGTACACATCTATTGAAATATCACACTGTAATCTACAAATATGTACAATTATTAAATATTAACAAAAAATAGCTTAAATGTTTTAGAGGATGGACAGGCTGTGTTTTGGCACAGCGAGTTAATATACCACTCAAGGCTGCAGCATCCCATATGGGAGTGCTGATTGGAGTCTCAGCAACTCCAAGTTTCTGACCCAGCTCCCTGCTAATGTACCTAAGAATGCAGTAGAAAATGACTTAAGTACTTGGGTCCCTGCCAGCCTTGTGGGAGACAAGGAGAGAGTTCCACGCTCCTGGATTTGGAACTTGCCCAGCCCAGGCTGTTGAAGTCATCTGAGGAGTGAACCAGCAGGTGGAAGATCTCTGTCTCTCCCTCTGCCTCATTCTTTTTTTTTTTTTTTTTTTTTTTTTTTTTTTGACAGGCAGAGTAGACAGTGAGAGAGGGAGAGACAGAGAGAAAGGTCTTCCTTTTTTGCTGTTGGTTCACCCTCCAATGGCCGCTGCAGCCAGCGCGCTGCGGCCGGCGCATTGCGCTGATCCGAAGCAGGAGCCAGGTGCTTCTCCTGGTCTCCCATGCGGGTGCAGGACCCAAAGACTTGGGCCATCCTCCACTGCACTCCTGGGCCACAGCAGAGAGCTGTCCTGGAAGAGGGGCAACCGGGACAGAATCCGGCGCCCTGACCAGGACTAGAACCCGATGTGCCGGCACCACAGGCGGAGGATTAGCCTATTGAGCCATGACGCTGGCCTGCCTCATTCTTTCACTCTGCCTTTCAAGTAAATAAAAGAGAAAATCTAAAAAAAAAGAGATGGAAATGCTAACTAATCTCTTTTGATTATTACATACTATAAATATATATTAAATTATTACTCTTTAGTCTATAAATACTTATAATTAAAATTATTTTAAATGATTCTGAATAATTCCTGTATTTAGATTCTTAGGTACAAACATAAATAAGAAACAAGAAGGAAGCAGTGTAATGTGAAATTTGAGATTTTGGGGTTTATTGCTGGGCTTTTCTCCCCCAACAGGGCATTGATTTCACTGTGATCAGACCAATGCTGCATGTATTTGCTGCTTTTAAAATAAAGTACATGTAGTGCAACCTAAGAAATGATTGCTCTATGAGTAAACCAAGAACTTCTGGCCTTGCTGCAGCTACTCAGCATCTACTGTGTCTTTCTGCCATTCCACAGGAAGCGATGCTGGTGAGGGAGGTGCAGTGGCACTGCCTTCCGCAACCTCCCAGCATGGTCCACACTGTCAAGCAGTAATTAGCTAGGCAGGGGAAGAGGGACCTGGGAAGGCGACAGAGCCAGTGTGTGGCAGATGGTCGTCGTTTAGGTTGTCTATTCATATGGCATAGGTCCTTGCCAAGAGCAGGCCTTCACTTCCCTGTGCTGGAGAGTTGGGCGTGTTGGAAACCAAGCAACAGCCCAGCTCAGAAAGCCTGGACCTACATGAGGGTAAAACGGTGACCAGGAACCCCTGCAGAGTCTCCAGGGTATCTGGAGACACAGAGTTCCAGATCTCAGGTCTTACAGCAGACTGTCTGGTTTTCTCTCTTGATTGGCATAAAGACTGCAGACCCCGGGGCTCTTCATGGTGAGCCCTGTCTGAAGGGTGGATCTAAGGTTGTCATCCCTGTATCTGATTGAATTATACTGATCTGGAACATGTGTGTGGGATCCAAGGTGAGAGCTGAGAAAGGTAAAGATGAGATGTTGGTCCAGAGATGGATGGGACATTTTACAGTTCATTCATTCAGAACCTATTTGTCAGGCTTCTACTTAGTGCCAGATAGTGTATTACATACTAGAAATACTGTGTTAAGTAAGAACCAGCTCTCACAGAGTTCCCATTCTAGCAGGAAATGCCATCAGAGAAAAAGGAATAAAAGTAAAAGGCCGGCGCCGCAGCTCACTAGGCTAATCCTCCGCCTAGCGGCGCCGGCACACCAGGTTCTAGTCCCGGTCGGGGCGCCGGATTCTGTCCCGGTTGCCCCTCTTCCAGGCCAGCCATCTGCTGTGGCCAGGGAGTGCAGTGGAGGATGGCCCAGGTGCTTGGGCCCTGCACCCCATGGGAGACCAGGAAAAGCACCTGGCTCCTGGCTCCTGCCATCGGATCAGCGCGGTGCGCCGGCTGCAGCGCACCAGCCGCGGTGGCCATTGGAGGGTGAACCAACGGCAAAGGAAGACCTTTCTCTCTGTCTCTCTCTCTCTCTCTGTCCACTCTGCCTGTCAAAAAAAAAAAAAAAAAAAGTAAAAGATAATTTCTGAAGAGTGAGAGATGCTATGAAGGAAATAAATCAGGGTGGTTTGATGGGATCAAGGGTGAGAGCTGGGAGGAACGTTATACAGGTTGCAGAGACTTGTCTGAGAAGGTGACGTTAGAGGTGTGAGAGCCGGTCATGCCCAGGAGAATGTGGGAGAAATCCAAACAGCTGGTTCAAAGGACCTACAGCAAGAATGATCTTGGCCCATTTAAAGAAGGGGGTGAGACTGGAGCTGAGTGAGCGAGGAAAGCCTGCAAAATGCAGAGAAATGGAGGAGGTTGGCCCCCAGGTCTTTCCATCAGAAGGGCTGGAAGTGGTTGCTACTAGGTCTCAAACCTCGGCTGCAACCCTCAACCTTAGGTGCTGACCAAGCGCTGATGAATTTGTAGTCAAGCACCTGCCTGTGGGGTTAAGCTGCCCCTGGGGACACCGGCATCCCACAGGGGGGTGCTGATTCTGAGTATGAGCATCCTGGTAATGTGCACCCTGGGAAGTAGTAGGAAAGGACCCTGGGGCTGAGTCCCTGCCCCGTCTTGTGGGAAAGAACAGAATTCCTGGCTCCTGGCTTTGGCTTGGGTGAGCCCTGGCTGTTGTGGGCATTTGGGGAGTGACCTAGCAGATAGAAGATCTCATTCTCTCTCTCTCTCTCTCTCTCTCTCTCTCTCTCTCTCTCTCTCTCTCTCTCTGTATTTCTGTCTCACACAGTCACTCTGCCTTTCAAAGAAAGAAAAACTTTAAAAGAAATTCAAAACTGCAGTATTTTCAGCACTGAATATTTGAAACCGATTCATGATACGATCACAACACATTCCAAGATTAAAATCTTTATTTTGATGATCCCTATTGCCTGACCTCTCTTCAGAAAGTTCAAGGCTTTTTGTGGAAAAGCCCTTTTTAGAGCAACCTGTATTGAATAGCCACACTGAACGGCAATTTCCTACCTTGCACCGGCACTCAGGTTGGCCTGTGGGTTTCGGATGTCACCAGCATGTCTGGCAGAAACTCCTGCCTCTCTCTGTCGTCCCTGCCTACCCTAGGAAAATCTGCAGTCACCGCTACTCTTGCAATGTATCTTCCTTCTCTGGGGAGATGAGCCAGGTCCCTTCCCTCCCCACAGGCAGGACCATCACCGCTGGGCAAGAAAAGACACGGAAGCGACCCCGGAAGGGAACAGATTGCCAGCTCTGGGTGGAGCTACATGTGGAAGGAGAAGCGTTCTCCTTTCTTCGCAGTTCGGAGATCCTGACTGGCATCACCTCCCAGGCCTCCGAATGCTTCCTTTCTTGTGATAATCCTCTTAAGTTCTTTTTTTCCCATTGCCCCTGTGATTCTGTCAGTGTTTCTCACTCATTCTCGCGGGGCTTCCAGCCCCTCCTCCACACCGCGAGCCTCACCCGGGACAAGGGGAGAGGCCTCGGGGCTTTCAAGTTTATGGCCCATTATAGGTGAAAGCTGGGAGGTGTTGGGCAGGGCTGCGGAACTAATCAGTTATCTTAACACTACGGGCAGTAGGGCTGGCGTCTGTGGATGGCTAAATGTCACTGCTGATTTTAATGGCGAGGAAAAAAGAAAATCAGTTTTAGGAATCACTGATCACTGCTTTGAACAGCACCACTAACAAAAATCTGCAAAGTCAGTCACCAGGGCAGACCAATTAAAGAAAGAAAGCAAACTCAAAAGAAAATTCTTTGCCTGGTGAACAAAACTAAAAGCGAGGTGACTCAACGCCATTGCAGAAATTGTAAATGAAACAAAGAGACGTGCTTTATGTTCAGATGAGGTGACTATGAAGCCAGCGCTCAGATCGCATATTCAGGGTTAATCACAAAACCGGAGAATGTGGATTAGGATACTGTGAAAGGTAAAATACAAAGCAACAGGACAGAGAAATTTTAATCAGGAACAAAGATTACCATAATCCCCAAATGGGCATACTTTTGAAAGAGGAGACACTCGTAGCAGAGAACAAACATTCTAGAAACAATAGAAGTGGTGTAGAAAATTAACCCAAGTCAGACCCAGGCACATGTTCTAGTGAGGGACGGTAGGACTTTCTAAAAGTAATGTGTGTTTCCATGAGGGGTTAACTGATTTTTTTTCTTAGTGCAACTGCTCAGCCAGGTCTAATTTTTCTAAGAATAGAGTGCGAGTTTTTTTAAGGCAAAGAATTTTTATGGCTTGATAACTCCTCATACACAGATTACATAATTTTTAAAAATTCAAGAATCTCTATATTCTGAATAATACTTTTCTCCTTACAGAATGACTGTTGTGATCAATCTTCTTTTCAATTCATTTTTCCCAGGGGTTGGAGAAAATTCCATTTAAATTGTGCAAAAATGAAAATTATAGGTGATTATAAGAAACAATTGCTGATAACAATTATGCAATTCAATATTGATGATAGAGTAGGTTACAAGGAAAAACAAATTTTTTTTTTCTTTTTCTAAGAAACAGCAAGATGCTTTAAAGATGCCTTTTCACCTATGTACACATTCTGTTGGATAAGCAACTCATTTGTTGAGAAACCTGTGGATGGAATTTTTGTAGAAAAAGTAAGAGTTACTTCTCCAAACAATACACCAAACCATCTGAAAATCTTAGATGGAAAAGCCAGTGTCTCAATAAAAGAAGGCAAATTTTTCTTTAAGATTTTATTTATTTGAGACAGGGAGAAGGAGAGACAGAGAGAAAGGTCTTCTATCTGTTGGTTCACTGCCCAGATGGCCACAATGGACAGAGCTGGGCAGATCTGAAGCTAGGAACCAAGAGTTCTTCTGGGTTTCCCATGTGAGTGTAGGGGCCCAAGTACTTGGGCCACCTTCTACTGCTTTTCCAGGCCGTAACAGAGAGCTGGATCAGAAGAGGAACAGCCAGGACACAAACTGGTGTCTGTATGGGATTCCAGTGCCATGGGTGGAGGCTTAGCCCACTACACCACAGTGTGGACCCCCAAAAAGGCAAATTTTGATGAAGCATTTTCTAAAACAAGAAGAATAAATTCTAAGAAATAAATATCATTTGTTGAAAATTAGCATATTGGCAAAATAGGAAATTTTATGAGTTACAGACAAGAAGCTAAAATTAACTATGCAGAGTACAATAATGAAAAGGTAGGGCTTCATTATATGATTCATTTCTCCAAAAACATCTGTTATTTTTATCTCACATTTTAGCTTAGCAGATCACACTTTGTCCTCTCCTAGGACAGGCTGGAAAAGTGAACTGGAAAGATAAGGAACAAACTGTTTTTATATGGAGCTCAGCTCCTTGTTGAGCCAATACACATAATACCTATAAAGAATAGACCACTAACACTTAGGTGATAATAATACTATAATAATAACAATCTTGCATTTATAGAAAGCTTTTCACTTTCCAAAGTGCTTTCACATTTATTATAGCTTCTTTGATATCCCCAAATAGTAAGTATTCATCTTTGGCCCCTGTGGAAAATGTATTCTTCATTCAAAAGACTCCTGCGCTATCTGGCTTTGTGAGAGAAAACTCAGCCCAAATGGGTATCTACTTTACTCCCAAGGATGAGTTCTGCTTTCCATCCAGCACAGTAAAATAGCAATCCAGTGGAATATGAAAACAGGTTTAAATTGCTATGAATCAGTAGAAGAAAAAGCTTATTGAAATAACAAATTGTTTATCTTGGAGATATAATTCTGTAAACCAGCAAAATAATATATTTGATGGAAATAGCTTGTGGAATATCAAAATTGCATTCCCTTCTTCTTCTGGGCACTCGGCCACTGAGCTAGACCACACTTCCCAACATCTCTGCTGGGTGGGCATGGCTGTAACATCTCCAGAGAAATGGTCACTCCACTGCTTGGCCTGAGCCTTAGGACACTGGGCACGTATGCCCATATCCTGTTTTCCTTTTCTGGTTCAAGGAAACAACCCCAGTTTGATCATGCAGATGGTAACCATGCCCTAGGGGAATGCTGTCTAAGCCGATGGAAGGGACCTGAATCTTTGAGTCGTCTCAGGTAGCCAGGCTGATCTGAGTCATTCTCCATCTTACAAGTGAGAAAAATTAACTCTTGTGTTAAGACATTATATTTAGCATCTTTTGTTATATCACCTTATCTCTTACTAATACTGGGATAACATACTTGCCTTGAAGATAGTTTTTTTTTAAAAGATTTATGTATTTGAAAGGCAGTGTGACAGAGGGAGAAAGAGGAGAAACAGAGAGAAAGAAATCTTCATCCGCTGCTTCACTCCCCAAATGGCTGCAATGGCCCCGGGCTGGGTCAGGCTGAAACCAAGACTCCTGTGTGAGTGACAGTTCCTTCCTCTGCTGCTTCTCCAGGCACATTAGCAGGCGTTGGCTTGGAAGTGGAGCAGCCAAGGGACTTGAACAGGCACTCCTTTATGAGATGCCAGCATTTCAAGCAGTCACTTAACCCACAACACTAGCCCCAGAGACAGAGCTTTCTGATGATAATAAATACATTGTACTTAGGAGAACATAGAGAAGGGATACAGCTCATCATTGTTAGATGGGAAAAAGTTCACACACTCATGGTGGTATCTAAGCATGGTTATCAAAATAAGTAAACCATCCATGAATACTTACACATTTTCATAATTGTAATAAGTGAATTTTGGTCACCTTGAGAAACTAAATACATGCTTCATAAAGTGGAATGAAAAAACAGGGAGTAATGTACCACTACTGTTTCACACGTTGAGAAATCTTGACCTTTATCCAGAAGTTGTTAAATGTGATAAGTGTTGCCAGAGTTAAGTAAATATAAAAGAGTATTATAGGCCGGTGCCGCAGCTCAATAGGCTAATCCTCCGCCTGTGGCGCCGGCACCCCGGGTTTTAGTCCCGGTCAGGGCGCCAGATTCTGTCCTGGTTGCCCCTCTTCCAGGCCAGCTCTCTTCTGTGGCCCGGGAGTGCAGTGGAGGATGGCCCAGGTGCTTGGACACTGCACCCGCATGGGAGACCAGGAGAAGCACCTGGCTCCTGCCATCGGATCAGCGCGGTGCGCCGGCTGCAGCGGCGGCCATTGGAGGGTGAACCAATGGCAAAAGGAAGACCTTTCTCTCTGTCTCTCTCTCTCACTGTCCACTCTGCCTGTCAAAAAAATTAAAAAAAAAAAAGAGTATTATAATGACCTCTACATTTATTCATAAAGGGACATTTTGTGTCTCACATCTGATTGGTGCTCATGCACTTATTAACAGGTAGTTTTGAGTCTCATTCATTTGTTATTGCAACAAGTGACAAACTTGGTTTTGAGACAGGGCAAGTCTTTGGGGCTGCTATGGAGTATGAATTTTTATGTGGGTGAAGAGTTTATTTCTTGTGAAATATGCTTGTAGTTACTGGTAACTGTTCGTGGTTTGAACAGGATTTGGCTCCTTGTACTTATGCAGGCATTTAAACTCCAAAACCTAATGTTAATAGTTGGGGAATTACTATTGGTTGTTGATGAACTAAGTGTAAAGACTTGACCCAATTATGATGTCTGAACATGGGGCCTATAGGAAGTGATCCAATTGCATTAAGGAGCCTCACGATCTAATCGTGATGACTTCATAGAGAGAGACACATAGAGTGGGCAGTGTGGCACAGGGGGTTAAGCCTCTGCAGGGGATTTCTGTATCCCACAGCAGAGTGCCAGGGATTGAGTTCCACCTCTGCTTCCGATCCAGCTTCCTGGAGGCACCAGCTGATGTTGCAAGTATTTGGTTCCTGCTATGACGTGGGAGACTTGGGTTGGGTTCCTGGTACCTGGATTTGGCCTGACCCAGCCCTGGCTATGGCGGGCATTTGGTGCCTGAACACACAGATGGAAAATATCTTTGTCTGTTTCTTCCCATTTTCCCCTGTCCTCTGTCATTCTATATTTCAGATAAATGCATAAATAGAGGCATGTGGACTTGGAGAACAAATACGTTCCTGTGTCTCTCTGCTTCCTGGCTTGGCATGTGATCCTTCCTCTACACACATTCTGTCCTCACTGATGCCAGATCAATGGGGTGCACAGTCTTGGGCTGTGAGCTGAAGTGAACCTCCTTCCTTCATGAGTGGCTTCGCTCATAACACTTACATAGTAACGAAAAACTAATGCAGGGAGATACTACACAATGTTTCAAGCACAGAGGGATTTTGTATAAAAATTTAAGAGAGAAATATTTTCATGTAAGCTTATCTGATTTTTATAATTGTTCTTCAGCATCCAATAGGGATTGGTTTCAGAATCTCCTACAGATACTAAAATCCAACAAATGCTGTGGCACCTTGTATTAAATAATGTAGTGTTTGCATATAACTCATAGATCCTCCTGTATATTTTAAACCATCTCTAGGTCCCTTAAAATACCTAATACTATGCAAATGCCATGTAAATAGCTGTTATGCCTCTGTTATCTGTAGAGAACAATGACAAAAAGAAAAATCTGCCCATTATCAGAATAGAAGCAACTTTTTCTGCATGTTTTCTGCTTGACGTTGGTTGAATCCACAGATGGGGAACCTGCCAATACAGAATATTCACTGTAACACTAATACTTATTGAGTGCTTAGTATGTGCTAAACACCATTTTGTAAAGATTTATTTGTTTATTTGAAAGTCAGAATTAAACAGAGAGGGAGAGATAGAAAAAGAGAGAGAGAGCTCTTTCATTGGCTGGTTCACTCCCCAAATCACCACAATGGCTAGTACTGGGCCAGGCTAAAGCCAGGGGCCAGGAGTTTATTCAGGTCTCCTGTGTGGGTGGCAGGGGCCCAAGCACTTGGGTCATCTTCTGCTGCTTTCCCAGACACATTATCAGGAAGCTGCATTAGAAGTGAAGCAGCCAAGACACCAACCAGTACCCATATGGGATGCCAGCATCACAGGTGGCAGCTTTATCCACTGTGCCACATGCTGGCCCTGCTGAACACTGTTCTAAATATTTTACATGTATTAATCCATTTTATCCTCCCACAGAAACAAGACAGCCCAGAGAGGCTGGTTCTTCTATACACACTCTACTCTGCTTCCTAGAGAATAGAATATTAGGGACAGGCATTTTGCCTGGCAGTTAGGATGTCTACATCCCTCATTAGAGGGCCTGGGTTCCACTCCAGGCTTGGGCTCCTAACTCTAGCTTCCTGCCAGTGCAGACCCTGGGAGATAGGGGAATGGCTCAAGTAGTCCCTTCCACACATGCTGGGAGACCTGCATTGAGTTCCAGGCTCCCGGTTTCCGCCTGGCCTAACCCACCTGTGGTAGGCATTTGGGGAGTGAACCAGGAAATTGGAACTCTCTTTCTGTCTCTCTTTGTCCCCTACTCTATCTGTGTGTCTCTCAAACAAATTTTAATATAAGGAAAAGAGGCTTTGCTTAAAATTTTTATTAGGAAAAGGAATAAAATATTAAAATAATAATTAATAATTTATATATTATACAATGATTACACATCTATTATTAAACTGAATTCACACAACTTCATGAGATAGAAAATATATCTGCTTCACAGATTAGAAAATGTTTAAAGAATTTCATCACATAACATATCAAGAGTGGCAGACCACAAATAATTTGAATGACCACAAAAAAAAAAAAAAAGTTGATTAGGAAAGGCTTAGAAAGATGTAGAAGTAGAAATAATACTTCTTTTTGTTTGTTTGTCTATCCTTTAAGAGGTTTCTTCGTTTTTAAAGATTTATTTATTTTATTTGAAAGGCAAAGTTATAGAAAGACGAAGAAAGAGAGAGAGGTCTTCCATCTACTGGTTCACTCCACAAATGGCCGCAACGGCTAGGGCTGAGCCAGGCTGAAGCCAGGAGCCAAGTGCTTCTTCCATGTCTCCCACATGGGTGGAGGGCAAGGGCTCAAGCACTTAGGCCATCCTCTACTGCTTTCCCAGGCACATCAACGGGGAGCTGAATGGGAATAGAGCAGCCAAGATTCCAACTGGCTCCCTTATAGGATGCCATAGCACTGGCCCTAAGAAGTTTGTTTCTGAAGAAATGTCTTACTTTTTTCTGTATTTTAATTTTCTTTTACTTGAAAGGCAGAGAGATAGAGAGATCTTACATTTACCGGTTCATTCTCCAAGTGCTCACAACAACCAGGTTTGGACCAAGCAAAAACCAGGAGCCAGGAACGCATTCTGGATCTCTCACATGGTTGGAAGGGATCCGAGTACTTGAGTTGTAACCTACTGCCTCCAAGAGGAAGCTGGAATCAGGAGCAGAACTGGGGCTTGAACCTAGGTACTCTGATGTGGGATGTCATTGCCCCAAAGGCAAATTAACTGCTAGGCCGAACAACTGCCTTGCTTGCCCTGCTTTTAGTTGATGGCCTCTATTAATATTCAGTGAGTTCTTTAGTGGTTGGCAGTGAGTCTCATGGTTTGGGATGGACCAGTTCTTTCTCCAGGACTTGATATAACAGGATCATCACTATTTGTTTTACAGAAGAATATAGTCCATATTTACATACAACTTTTTTGGGAAAAACTTAATCAGTGTTTTCTGTATTCTGTGGAGTCATGTAAACAGCAATTTGGGGTATTAATTTATTATTACAACATTTGTCATATGTGGATTATATGTCACCCACTGTTTGATGCCCTAAGATTAGAAAGACAAGGTCTTTCCCTAAGGCTATATTAATTTAGGAAAGAAAGTAATCATAATCTGATTCTACAAGTCATCAGAGAAATACACTGTAAGAGAACAGTGGGCAGGCCTGGCAGTCCTCAGACAATGGAAGGGTAGCACGGGAGAGGAAAGAAGCAAGTTGAGGAGGATGTCCACAGTCAGGACTTCAGATGAGGCCATGAAGCAAGAGAAGTCAGGCGTTCAGTACAAAAAGAGCAAAGGAGCAGGTTAATCTACCCCTTGGGGTGCCCACATCCCTCCCATACTGAAGCACCTGGGATTACGTCCTGCCTCTGTTTCCGATATAGCTTCCTGTTCATGTGTGCTCTGGTAGGTAGCAGATAAAGGTTCAAATATGTGGGTTCCTGTCACATATATGGAAGATGTGGATGGAGTTCTGGACCCCTGCTTCAGCCAGACCCAGAGCCCTTGGGAAAGGGACCAAAGGGTGCATGGTATCTTCTCCGAGCCACCCTCTCTCTGTGTCACTCTTTCACATGAATCAAAGTGAATGATAACAGAAACAGCTCATCGCCAAGGGATGTCTGGCTTGGAGTACAACTTGACCTAGAAGCATTGCCACAAACACGTAAAGCTCTAAGCTCATGCAAGGCAGCAGGATGTGGCCACAGCCTCTGTTTGCAGCCTGATGTGCGGCTCTGGAGGTGACAGCATCTGCTGACCTCAATTCAGGAGTGACTGTGCCCTCCACAATATCCCTCAGCATCTTCATGGTGACAACAATTGGTAGGCTAATGCCCTAGAACCATCTTTGTTTCTGTGTTAACCTCGTAGGCTCCCATTCTACTTCTACTCCCCAAAAGATCCTCATCCTCACTTAAGCAAAACTCTTCCCTGATCCCTTGGTTTGATGCCTCGTGCAGACTTTCTGAGCACTTTCTTATCAGCTGCACTGCTAGATCAGATACAGTTCCTTAACCAATAATTATCTTGTGTAATTTTAACATATTAAAATGTAAAATTGCATATTAATATGAAAGCAATAATTATAAAATATTACTATTTATTAACATTAAGGGGACAATCTTAATGGAGTCCTCAATTTACTGTGTTAATATTTCATATGCTCTGTAAAAATGAACTTCATTCAATCATGCAAAATCTTCCTTTGTCCAATCATATCCCAGTGGGGTTATTTGTCATTCCTGCAGAAATCATCAGGTATAGCAGTCAAAGTCTTAGGGAATCTCTTTTTAAAAAATTATCTATAACATGTATTTTTAAAAAAATTATCTATAACTTGTATTAGCTAAAGTATTGTAAACTTAGTGAAAATCAACTCTATCAATACTTCCTCTTGCCCATAAGATTTGAAATGCTTTTATAACTCATGTGTTATCAGTGGGGACATGAAGGGAGAAAAATGGAAAATACAAAAATGTATTTAAGCGGAGTAAAATAACAGGGTAAGATTGTTCTGAGGACAGGTGTTGTGGTGCACAGCTATTGTTTGAGATGCGCTCATGCCCTGTCAGAGCACTGGTTTGAGTCCTGGTTGCTCCTCTTCTGATCCAGCTCCCTACTAAGGCATCTGGGAAGCAGCAGGTGATGACTCAAGTACTTGAGTTCCAGCCACCCACAGGGGAGAGTTGAGTGGAGTTCTGGGTTCCCATCTTCAGCCTGACCCAGGCCTGGTGTTTCGGGGTGAAGCAGCCAATGGACAATCTCTCTCTCTCTCTCTCTCATCTCTTCTGTCACTCTAACTTTCAAGTAAATAAAGAAATAAATCTTTAAGAAAAACAGTTGATTTTTTAAAAATATTTATTCATTTATTCGAAAGTCAGAGTTACACAGAGAGAGAAGGAGAGGCAGAAAGAGAGAGATCTATCCACTGGTTCACTCCTCACTTGGCCACAATGGCTGGATTTATGCCGCTCAGAAGCCAAGAGTCAGGAGCTTCCTCCAGGTCTCCCACATGGCTGCAGGGGCCTAAGGACTTGGGCCATCTTCTGCTTTCCCAGGCCATTGCAGAGAGCTGGATTGGAAGTGGAGTATCGAATTGGCGCCATATGGGATGCTGGCACTGCAGGTGGTGGCTTTACCCGCTATACCACAGCACTGGCCCAAAGAAAAATAGTTGTTTTAAATTGATAGTGAGATTGATACTCAAATGATATTTATCCAATATTAAGTAATAAATAGTAAACTTGTTATTTTAAATTTAAAAGCGACCAGTTGCAGGACATATTGTGCACAGCTATTTGAATAGTGTGATTTGTCACTTTTCAAAAAATATATATATATACCTCAAGTTCCAGGGTAAAAGCCTGGCACGAAGTACCTGAGTCCGCACACAGTCCTTTAACTGTCCGCATCAATTGGCTTCCTGCTGCCTTGAGGATATAAAGGGTTAAAGTGGATTGTGCAGAAACATTTTCCATTTGAAAGGACAATGTTGTGGTGAATGCAAAACCGCAAAGCTCATTGACTTCTGTACGCCACTTTATTAATTCAAACTCTTGGGTTCTTGGCAAAAGATAAATGGTATAGTGAAAAATATGGTGAAAGCTGGTAGAGCGAAAATAGCCCACTGCTCTCTGTGTCACTGGATAAGGCTATAAGGCGGGGACTTCTGCAGTTCTCCTCCCCCTGGAATTATTTGGCTGGGTCTGTAAAATCATAGCCAGGCATCAGGCATCAGGTAGGACTTCCAGATAGCTTTCAGAAGGACTGCACAGTGGGACCAGGCTGCAGTTTTTGAAAGATTGTTTTTTGATTCTGAGATATGCTCAGTCACTTTAATCTAGTATCCACGTCTTAGGATGTGATTGTTGCGCTTGTTGCCACTTCATTATAAATGTGGAAGGTACTCAGTCATGCCGAATGAGGATATTTATATGTAAATAGAAGATGTTTTGCGTTGGCAATGCCACCATTCCTTAGATTGAAATATATATGATTTTCCAAGTGCTATACTAGCCGCTTTAAAAAAAAACGCTATTTAAAGAGCCAAAGACACTGTGTATTTTGAATAGTAATGTCTTCCTACTTCATGAACAATACTTAGTATTCAAAAAGGAACGACTAGACACAGTCCGCCTTATGTAAATAATTCCACATGTTCATCCACTATTGTATCATGATTTTAAAGAAAACTATCTTTATGCAAATATCTCATATCTTGTCCACCATCCTAGGGTTTAATTAGGTTCTTTTTCCAAAACAACATGATAAACCCTGTCTAATTGCAAATGAACACAGGTTCTGATCATCTGATCACCTAACCAGGTGCAACAGAAGTTAAAAGTGCTACAGATAAGAATCGATGAGGCCAACGTGGTGGCACAGTGGGTTAAGCTGCTGCTATACCCGCATCCCATTTCAGGACACCGGGTCAGGTCCTGCGTGTGCTGCTTCCCATTCAGCTCCCTGCTAAGGTGACTGAGCCCCGGCTACCCATATGCAAGTCCTGGGTGGAATTCCTGGCTGCTGGCTTCAGCCTGACCCAGCCTTGGCTGGTACAACCATTTGAAGAGTGAACCAGCAGGTGTAATGTATCTCTCTCTCCCTTTATGATATCCTGCCTTTCAAATAAATAAATATTTATACAATAAAAGAATTATTAAAGCCAGATAAAAATTAAATTTTAGTTTATTCCAAAAATTTTACATTTCTAGTTCATCATCTTAGATGCTCATTTAATGCATTTGAATATTCACTCACTATTTTGTATAACCAATGCAAAATAAAGTATGCTGGGAGAAAAATAAAGAGGCACAAGACTCTGCTATTGCTGTCAAAGAAATTTATAAACAAATAAAGGAGACACACATGTTCCAGGAGGTGATGAATTTTAACCTATAAGTAATCTTGCAAGCACCATCTTTACTCAATGCTTGTACACAGATTACTTAAAACTGAGGTTAATTTCAGATATACTTTTTCTTAAGGTTTATTTATTTGAAAGGCAGGATATCATACACACACACACACACACACACACACACAGAGCTTCCATCTGCTGGTTCACTCCCCAAATGGCCCTAATGGCTGGGGCTGGGCCAAGCAGAAGCCAGGAGCCAGGAGCTTCATCCAAGTCTCCCACTCGAGTGCAGGGTCCCAAGTACTTGAGCCATCTTTCTGACTGCAGTTTCCTGCTGATGCAGAACCTGGGAGCCAGTGGTTATGGCTCCAGTAATTGGTTTCCTGCCACTTATATGGGACACCTGGATTGACTTCTGGGCTCCCCCTGAGAGCTGGCTCCTGCCCTTTGATTGTTATGAGCATTTAGGGAATGGATACGGGAGTTTCTCTCTCTTTCTCTCCCCCGCCCTTCCCACTCTTCCTCCCTCCCTCCCTCCCTCCCTCCTTCCTTTTGCTTTTCCAAACAAAAATTAATTCTTTAAACATAAGAAAAAACACCATCCTTAGAGAGATCACTTTAAAAGGGAAGATGGCAGAAAAAGTGCTGGCAACCTCTGCCTGCTCTCTCCTCTGCTGAAATTGATGACTAAGAGTGACAGAGCTCCTGAGCCGTGCCAACCATCCTGCTTTAGTATTGATGATGGCTTCTGTCCTTTCATCCTCTCAGCAGCTATGTGAAATTGACCTCACTATATTCAGGGAACTCATCAGTGGAGGGTTAAATAGCTTGCCCAAGGTGACCAAGAACAAGGCTGGCCATGCAAGCCACTGCTGTCTTGGCCAGTGTACTTCCTACCTTTTCACGGCAGAGGTGTGACAGCCATTGTGATAACACAACAAGCCTGCTCCATGGCATTCTAATGTCAGGAACTCACAAAAACAAGGGACAGACCAAGACAGCAGTCTTCCTGTTTACAGGGTGCCAAGAATGCTGGACCAGAGGGAGTGTGGTGCTGCCCTTGGAGTGTGGACTTTCCCGCCGGATTTCCCCAGCATCTCCATGAGCTGGACTCCAGTCTGCAACTCATGGGAAAACTGACTTCCCTCTGGGGACTGAAGTCTGGAAACATTCTTCTATGACTGCCGCAAGCGTCTCGGGAAGTCTGGCCAGCAGACTCAACCCAGGGCCCGCGACGATGGTTTCTCGGGCGAGAAAAGATCGAACGACGTTTTTCAGTCTTCAGTAGACTTTTTATTAGAGAAAGTAGACGTGACAGAGGTAGAAAGGAAGGAGGAAAGGAGAGGAGAGAGAGAGCTTCCTCCTTACACCCGCAGCTTATATACAAAATGCGACCAATCAGGAGCAAGCTAGAGTCCATGCATCAGGCACACCAATCCGGTCTCTGTTCACGTGAAGGGCACACGTCCTTCGGCCAATCAGGTGAGGTGTCACGCAGCAGGCAGGCAGGCAGACTCACTGCGGGGGTCCTGGTGCCATCTTGTTGTTTACCGCGACCTCGATCCCTCCACCTCCGGAGAGCCCCGCCCGTTGGAAAGCCCCCAGTCAAAACTGAAAGTAAAAACCTCTGCCTAGCAATGCCGCCGCGGACTATTCCCCGACATATGACCTATTCACACGTGTGAACTGAGACAAATAATGCGTGGTGCTGGGATAGAGTGAAATGCCTTTTAAAAGACACAAACTGGTGTTGGCACTGTGGTGCAGCGGGTAAAGCTGCCGCCTGCAGTGCCTGCATCCCACAGGGGCACCTGTTCAAGTCCTGGCTGTTCCACTTTTGATTCAGCTCTCTGCTATGACCTGGGAAGGCAGTAGAAGAATGCCCAAATCCTTGGGCTCCTGCACCATATGGGAGACCTGGAGGAAGTTCCTGGCTTCTGGCTTCAGATTGGCTCAGTTCTGGCTGTTGTGGCCAACTGGGGAGTGAACCAGTGGATGGAAGACTGTCTCTCTCTCTCTCTCTCTCTCTCTCTCTCTCTCTGCCTCTCCTTCTCTATCTGTGTAACTCTGACTTTCAAATAAAATAAATAAATCTTTAAAAAAAAAAAAAAGACAAACCATACATGGTGTAACAAATTTAGGGCAAGCAATGTGGTCCAGCAGGTTAACCTGCCACCTGGGATTCCCACATCCCACATGGAAGTGCCTGGCATAGGGTCCCTGCCTTCTCTTCCAATCCAGATGCATGCTAGTCAGCACCCTGGGAGGTAGTGAATGATGACTCAAGTACTTGGGTTCCTGTTTTCCAGACCCTAATGGAATTCCCTCCTGGTTCCTGGGTTCAGCCTATCCTAGCCCTGCTATCACAGACATTTGGGGAGTGAATCAATGGATAGAAGTTCGATTCTCTCTCTCTCTCTCTGCATTTCCTTTCAAATAAAACAAACAAAAAATAAACAACCAAATTCTTCAAACCTTATTTTTCTCATCTGTCAAATGGGGAAAATAGCCATCTATCATCTTCATCAAAGGCTGCATCAAACTGTGGGTATGCATGCCAATTTAAGCTTGACAAATGGAAGTACTATACAATTACAATTTTAAATAAATTTACTCCTCCAGATTATCATAAAATAAATTTATTCCCCCAGAACATCATAAACTAGTTACCTGTTCTTGTAAAATATATAATTAAGATAGTTATTAAATTAGCTCTGTTGTTCATAAAGATAATTACCTATAATTCATTTGTTTATAAAAATAGATGTAGCTAGAGATAACCGTCTAATGGGAATGTTAGAAAGCATCCAGTTACAGAGAAGGTAGAAGATAACGCATGCTAACAGAGCTGCAAGAAAATAATCTGTTTTGGGGCCGGCACTGTGGCACAGCGGGTTAAAGCCCCAGCCTGCAGCACCGGCATCCCATATGGGCACCAGTTTGAGTCACAGCTGCTCCACTTCTGATCCAGCTCTCTGCTATGGCCTGGGAAAGCAGCAGAAGATGGCCCAAGTCTTTGGGCCCCTGCACCCACTTGGAGACCCATAAGGTGCTCCTGGCTCATGGCTCATGGCTCCTGGCTTCAGCTCAGCTCAGCTCTGGCCGTTGCAGTCATCTGGAGAGTGAACCAGTGGATGGAAGACTTTCTGTCTCTCTCTCTCTCTCTCTCTCTCTCTTTTGCTCTACCTCTCTCTGTAATTCTGCCTATAAAATAAATAAAATAAATCTTTAAAAAAAGAAAATAATCTGTTTTCTAGGGAGGAAGAAATGTTAGAGGGGAAAAAAAGGAAGAGTCCTAGTATTTAGCATTTAGTAAATCTATGATATACCAAGCACTTTGCTAATGTATTTCATTTCATCCTCATGACTACCCTACCTCCTCATCTGATTTAGAAAACAAACTGACACTAAGTGACTAGCCCACAATCACATAACTGTTAAGTAACAGAGCTTACTCAGATGGAGAAATAGGGGGCATACATTGTGGTACAGCAGGTTAAGGTGCCCTTGGGCTGCCCAAGTTCCACTAGGATCCCTCTCTCTCTCTTTTTCTCCTTCTCTCCCCCCCTCAAATAAATACATAAGTGAATAAATCTTAAAAATAATCAAAGAAGTAGACTAAAAGTATGTAAACTATTTCCTTCATTGTTATAACCTGCTTTTTGCTAATTTTTAAAGATAATTTGAAACTCAGAACCCAAATAACTGAATTTCTGTTCTTTAGCCTTCTTGAAAGTAACAACTTGAAAAGAATTTTTTTATTTGGGAGCCCTGAAAAAAAATCATGCATGTGCATGTTAGCTGCTTAGGAAGTGAAAAAAAGAGTTCGAGGAACCAGCATTGAGGCATAGTGGGTTAAACCGCTGCCTCTGATGCTGGCATCCCATATAGATAGCAATTGGAGATCTGGCTGCTCCACTTCCAATCCAATTCCCTGCTAATGTGCCTGGGAAAGCAGCAGAGGATGGCCCAAGTCCTTGGGCCCCTGCACCCATGTCAGAGACCCGGAAGAAGCTCCTGGCTCTTGGCTTCTGCCTGGTCTAGCCCTATCCCTTGCAGCCATTTGGGGACTGAACCAGCAGATGGAAGGTCCCTCTCTCTCTCTCTCTGTCTCTCATCACTCTTTCAAATAAATAAATCTTAAAAAAAAAAAAAAAACTTTGAAGGTGTTTCTTAAAAAAAATCACATATTTGGGGCCAGTGCTGTGGCACAGAAGATTAACCCTCTGCCTGTTTCAAGTCCTGGCTGCTCCACTTTTGATCCAGCTCTTTGCTGATATGTATGGGAAAGCAGTGGAAGATGATCCAAATGCTTGGGCCCCTGCACCCATGTGGGAGACCCAAAAGGAGCTCCTGGCTCCTGGCTTCCACCTGGCGCAGCCTTGGCCAGTGTGGCCATGTTGGGGAGTGAACCAGTAGAGGGAGGATATTTCTTTTTCTCTCTCTCTCTTCTCTGTCTCTCTCTCTCTCTCTCTCTATCTCTGCCTTTCAAATAAATAAATCTTTAAAAGTATTCACATTTGTGGCAATCTGAGGAATGAACCAGTAGATAGAATGTCTCTCTGTTTCACCCTCTCTCTCTGTAACTCTTTCAAAATAAATAAACAAATCTTTAAAAAAAGATTTGGTGGGGGTATACTGAAAAACTTTTAAATGTGTTTGATTTTTATATCATGTATGTATATTATCTAGACCAAATTTTAAATTTAAGAAATACCATACTTTCCCAAAAATACACACATATCTCCCTCTCAGTTAATACAGTTTTATCAAAATTTTCATTTCAAATACTAATTGGCATTTACTGCATTATGACTACATAAATATTGTTTACTACTGAGCCAAGTGGTATATTTGCATGATGTTTCTCCTTCCATTTATATTGTTATTTTTCCTGAAGTTAAGTTACTCATTTCCTTGATATTACATTGGTTTGATTTTCTATTTGCTCATAGCTATTTTTTCTCAAATGCCTCAGCACATTTGTCAGATGTCTCTCATTTTTTCCAAAGATTTATGCACATCAAGTAATCTATTGTCTTGCATTTTTTTCCTTGAATCTCTCGCTTCCTTGGCCTCCAGTTTCAGACTGGACCGGTTGCTCTCTCTAAAGCTAACACCCATCTGCCATTCTTTCCTCCCCATTCTTTTTGGGTGGGTTCTGTTTCTGGGATCCCACAGCTCCTTATCTCTTGATTTACTTTTTGGCTTAATTTTGCTGTCTTGTATTCTTTTATAATGATTTTGATAGCTTTCTGGAGAGAAGAAAGAAGACCACATGTGTCCAATCTACTTGATTTAGCTAGAAGCCCCTAAATCATGTTTTTTTTCAGAGCCTGTTTACATTGAGGTAGACTTCGATAATGGAATTAGACTTGCTGTCTTTATTGATTTAAAAAAAATGTGATAATGAAATTTGTGGTTTACAGTTATCCCCACCAGGAGTTAACATCAACTGAAGGGATTATGTATATAATTTAATAATTACGGCTACTTGCTCTAGTTATATACCCTCCCAGTGGCCTCCAGTTGGCTGAAGTGAACCAAATAATTTCATGTTACTTTTCAGAATCTACTTAAGAGATTTAAATATATTTGATTAAAAGCAAGCTCTAGGCAACTTTATGGCTTCCAGTGCAATTTTTTCCTTCAAGGCCTGAAGCTTTTATTGCAAACAGTGCTGTTTCCTCCATTGAAGAAATATAGCAGAATTCATTTCATCATTAAAAATAATTTAGTCCCATGTGTACTCACAAAATATTCATAATTTTACATTACACTTTTGTTCAAAAAATTAGCTTGTTCAGCTAGTGGGGAGGGAGAGTTGCCTCCCAGTTAAGATACCATTTGGGTTGCTCATCTTCCATATCAGAGTGCCTGGGTTCAAGACCAGGCTCTGCTCTCTACTAGTGTGCACCTGAGGAGGCAGCAGGTGATGGTTCAAGTGCAGTCTCTGCCACCCATGTGAGAGACCTGCGTTGAATTCCCAGATCCAGGCTTCAGTTTGGTTGACCCCCAGGCATTGCAGGCATTTGTGGAGTGAACCAGCTGATGGGAGCTCTCTGTGTGTGTCTGTCTTTCTCTATCACTGTGTCTCAAATAAATAAATCATTTTTTTTTATTTCATGATAAAACAGAATTTAAAAAAGTAAGTTGAGAGGCGGACATTTGGTGTAGTGGTGACATCGGCATGCAACCCATACTGACATGCCTGGTTCAGATAGATCCTGCTGGTATGCTTCAGTCCAGCTTCCTGCGAATGTGCACCCTAGGAGGCAGCAGATAACGGTTCAAGTATTTGGGTCCCTGCCACTCATGTGGGAGACCTGGATTGAGTCCCAGGATCCTGATTTTGACCTGGCCCAGCCCTGGCTGTCTCAATCTGTCTATCTGTCTGTCTCTGTTTTTGTGCCTTTCAAATAAAAATAAAATTATATAAATAAAAATTTTAAATATTTTAATTTCCAGTTGTTTAAAAAATTACATTAGCCTTTACCTCACATAGGATAAAAATAATCATATTATGTGGTACCTATTGGACATTTAACAAGAATTAGGAAGGTTAGTTTGTCACTCAATTTTACCTATTTGTTTTAAAGATGTATTATTTATTTGAGAGAGGGAGGGAGAAACAGAAAGAGAGAGAGAGAGATGTCTTCCATTGGCTGGTTCACTCCTCCAAATGACTGCAACAGCCAGGTCTGAGCTAGGAACATCATTTCAGTCTCCCATGTGGGTGGCAGGAGCCCAACTACTTGAGCCATTACCTGCTGCCTTCCCACGTACATCAGCGGGAAGCTGGATTGGAAGCAGAGCAGCTGGGACTAGAACTGGCACTCCCTTACGGGATATTGGCCTTTGCAAACTGCAGTTTAACCTGCTATTCCCTGCTCTACCATTTTTTTTTTTTTTAAGATTTATTTTTTATTTATTTGAAAGGCAGAGTTACAAAGAGGCAGAGGCAGAGAGAGAGAGAGAGAGAGGTTGTCCATCTGCTGGTTCACTCCCCAGATGACTGCAACAGTCAATCCAAAGCCAGGACTCAGGAGCGTCTTCCAGGTCTCCCATGTGGGTACAGGGGCCCAAGGACTTGGACCATCTTCTGCTGCTTTCCCAGGCCATAGCAGAGAGCGGGATCAGAAGTGGAGCAGCTGGGACTTGAACCGGTGCTCATATAGGATGCCAGCAATGCAGGTGGCAACTTTACCCACTATGCCACAGCGCCAGGCCCCCTACCATTTAATTTTAAAGCAACCAATGAATAAAGCTATAATATATATATATATATATTTCAGTCATTATGAAAAGGAGAGAAAGGAGTAAAAATCAGCTAGAAGGATTTAGTGCATGGAAGCATGGCGCAGGGAACAACTCCTAGCTCTGTGATATGTAATGACATTTTCCCCCTCCTATCTTGCTTCAGGGTCTAGTACTAATTAAAACTTTGCAGTGGTAGAGTATTTCCTCCCTTTATGAAAGAGAGTAAACCTACCTTGTCAGGAGGTAATGAGTGTGCCCTAGTCACGTTGGCCATGCTTACAATTGCTGAGTCCAACGGTCTTACTCACAGCTGTCCAGTGATTCAGGTTATGACTGAGTCACTGTCTTCCTCGACAGGCCCTCTCGTCCACTTCCTATCATTTGAAATGACTATACTAACAAAGTTTCAGCAGTTGTTTTGCCTTCATTTTGTTGACCAGCATAACCTAACTGAAAGGTTAGCATTGGGATTTTTTAAAACATTTTTATTACTGAAATCTGTAACTTAATAAAAGGGGTCCATGCCTTACCTCCTATTATAAGTTTTTTTCTTTTTTTTAAAAAAAGAGATTTATTTGTTTATTTGAAAGAGTTACAGAGAGAGGGAGAGACAAAAAGAGAGAGAGAGAGATCTTCCATCTGTTAGTTCAGTCCCAAAATGGCCACAATTGCCCAGGCTGGGCCAGGCTGAAGTCAGGAGCCAGGAGCCCCTGCTGGATCTCCCACATGGGTGCAGGGGCCCAAGCACTTGGCCCATCTTCCTTTGCTTTTCTAGGCTCGTTAGCAGGGAGTTGGATCTGAAGTGGAGCAGCCAGAACTCAAACTGACACCCATGTGGGATACTAGCTTTGGAGGCAGCTTATCATGATATGCCGCAAGGTTGGCCCTCATCATAAATTCTGACCATACTTCTTTTGTCCTATTTTGGGCATTCTATAGGCAGTGTTCAAGTCTAGCCATTCTTTGTCCTGTATTGGGTTGTTATTTAATGTTGATGAACAATCTTTACCATGTCCCCAGATCCCTGATATGTATAGCCATTGTGATGTCTACCACATAAAAACACTGGACTTTTAGCAATTTTATTATGGACTCCTACATCAAGGTAGAATGTATAAGGACACTGAGACCCTCTGTGGTGGACAAACAAGGATGCCCTTTGGCATTCATGGCCTTGTGTAATTTCTTCCCCTTGAGTGTGAACTTGATCTGTGTGAACTTGATCTATGACATTTCCTTTCTTTATTTTTTTTTAAAAATGACTTATTTGGCCAGTGCCGCGGCTCAATAGGCTAATCCTCTGCCTTGTGGCGCCAGCACACCGGGTTCTAGTCCCAGTCGGGGCGCCGGATTCTGTCCCGGTTGCCCCTCTTCCAGGCCAGCTCTCTGCTGTGGTCAGGGAGTGCAGTGGAGGATGGCCCAAGTGCTTGGGCCCTGCACCCCATGGGAGACCAGGAGAAGCACCTGGCTCTGGCTCCTGCCTTTGGATCAGCATGGTGCGCCGGCTGCAGCGTGCCGGCAGCGGCGGCCATTGGAGGGTGAACCAATGGCAAAAGGAAGACCTTTCTCTCTGTCTCTCTCTCTCACTGTCTAACTCTGCCTGTCAAAAAAAAAAAAAAAAAAAAAAAAGATTTATTTGAAAGGTAGAGTTACAGAGAGGGAGAGGCAGAGAGAGAGAGAGAGATTGATCTTCTATCCACTCCCCAAGTGTCTATAACAGCCAAGGATGAGCCAGGCCGAAGCCAGAGCTTCTTCCAGGTCTCCCATTGAATGGCAGGAACCCACACACTTGGGCCATCCTCCATTACTTTTCTCAGGCCATTAGCAGGGAGCTGGATCAGAAGAACAGCTGGTACACAAATCAGTGCCCATGTGGGATGCCTGCATCGCAGATGGTGTGCATTACCCTGACCTCATGTGTCTTGTTTCTAACTATGAGAGTGTGGCAAAGGTGATGGGAATCATTCCTCGGTTATAGTCCACTCTGTAAGCCTCCCTATGGGTTACACACTTCTTCTAGACATTTTTCCTACTGACTCGATGAAATAAGCAGACATGGCATGGAACTGTTGACAGCCTGTGGAGACTGAGGTCAGCCTCCAGCCTCCAGCAAAAATATGGGGCCTTTAGTCTTACAGTCGCAAGGAAATGAATTCTATTAGCCACACAAATGATGGTATTAGAAGTGGCTTCTTCCCCAACTGAGTTTCCAGATGAGGTTGCACCCCAGTCACATTCCTATACAAAGGTTCTCTGAGGCTTACAAATGAGGGACTCTATTTGTAAGAGGCTGTTGCAAATTCAAGGGTGAATACTGGTGGAGAACAAAAGGTGACAGCTAAGACAGTGGCTTTACAGGAAGTGAACAGTGCCAAATGGGAGCCATCAGAGCATTTGACTGGCCACACATGTAGAATGGGTTGGCAATGCTTCAAAATATCACAAAAATATCTTTTTTGAAGTAGTCACTAAATAAAGATACAAATCTCTAGTTACCATTAAAAAATATTTTTCCATCTACTTGAAAGACAGCAACAGAGTGAGAAAGAGAAAGAAATCTCCCATCTACTGGTTTGCTCGCCAGATATCTGCAACAGCCAGGGCTGGGCCAGGCTGAAATCAAGAGCCTTAACTTCATCTGGGTCTCCCAGGTGGGTGGTGGGAGCCCAAGCCCTGGAACCATCAAAGGTTGATTCTCAGGATGCATTAGCAGGAAGCTGGATTGGAATTAAAGGTGCCAGAATTCAAATTGGCACTCTGATAGGGGGCACAGGTGTGTTCCAAGCAGTTGAATAGCCTGCTGTGCCACAATACCCAAACCTCTGGTTATTATTAAAGAACTGAAAGATCGATTCACAATGAACCCACAATATTTGGCAACAACCCAGTGACAGCAGATCCCTCTAAATGGACATAGGGAACTCTGGTTATCGTCTCTGCTCCTTTCATGTACGTATTTCAGATTGTCACCCTTAACTGAAGACTTACAGGAAAGAGCTGGCTGTACTTACTGCTGATGCACGGATCTTCCAAATAACAGAGGGGCTTCTTAATTGTTTCCAACAATTAAGAAGTATACAAAAGTCTTCACATTTTTCTCTTTCTTATTATGTATTACACAGTATTAATTCCAGCTGCATCTGCTTTACTGTGTGTATATAGAAATCTTATGTCCTTCATTATATATGTCAATAAATTTTCTTTTCTCTTAAAGACGTACGTATCTGAAAGGCAGAGTGACAGCGAGAGGGGGAGAGAGAGTTACCTTCCATCCACTGGTTGACTCTTCAAGTGGCCTCAACAACCAGAGCTGGGCCAGGCTGAAGCCAGGATGCCTGTGTTGCAAGAAGAGATGAAACAGACTGTGCCCCAACACCACCCCCTTCAGTGCATTTTTTAGGATAAACAGCTGAGCCTGGATTTCTCTGGGAAAATTCTCTCAACTCCAGGAAGAAAATTTTATTTTTCCAGATGGAAAGTATGTACAGAATGCATGTGTTTCTTCCAGAATGGCTAGTTGTGTGTCTTCCTGGGAACATACTATTGGGTGGCTATTTCATTGGAACAACCCTCAGTCCACTTGTGGAATCATCTGTTTCTGGGACTAGAAATGAGAATTCCTGTAGCATTGCTCAGGATTACCAGGAGTATCAGGATGTTTAAAGGCAAATTCAAACACACACCCAGCACACCTGCCCCTAAAAGGAAAACCCAAGTGAACTTTGATCTGGTCTCCACGAATTCCAATGCAAAGCTGCAGAGGGTGGCCAGAAGCAGTCCAGTCACCAACCAATAGAAAGACCATTTGATTTCTCCACATTCAAGTTCCTGTGACAGATTGACGCCATTAGTCCTGGATCAGTAGAATTTGCTGCTTCCAAACACAAAAGACTCTTTGCTTGCACCCACATGTCTTATTCGGGCAGCTTAGTCCTTACTTGGAAGGAAACCTAATCAGAACCTTCCAACTGGATTCTCCCCGAACTAATAATGGCTTCTGGCTATGTGAATGCACGCATGTGCACAGCAAACATGAATTATGGCCAACAATCTGACAGCATTGTTTTACTAACAAATACAATTCAAAGTAGAATAATTAAATAGGGACACATAGTAAAATAAACATTCCAATGACCTTTTAAACTGAAAAGTTCTGCTCTCCAAACAAAGGAGAGAACAAAACAATTACATGATGGAGCTTGTACGGACTTGCTGAATATGTGATGAAGCCTGACCAGCCAGCCAGTCGTCTCATCTCCTCCACCCCAGAAAGGGTTGAAAAGAACAGGACAGCTGTAGTGTCCCGACTTTGAGCCTCACTGGTGAATGGAGTGACAGATGCAGAGTCAATGCCCCAAAGTGGGCAGGACCTTGTCCCCAACAAACAAAAGACGGTGACAGTCTCAGAGCCCCATTTACTTCAATAAAAAATTTTCAAGCCAGCTGTCTTTTTTATA
Organism: Oryctolagus cuniculus; assembly: GCF_051225735.1. NCBI lineage: Eukaryota > Metazoa > Chordata > Mammalia > Lagomorpha > Leporidae > Oryctolagus > Oryctolagus cuniculus. The sequence goes on along the minus strand of NC_142882.1, from coordinate 49,301,801 downwards.
GATGATACTTCATATATATGTGTTACAAAGCAGTGTTTACCGATTAATTCTCAGAACACCATCTTACCTGTTAATTCTCAGAACACCATCTTACCTGTCAATCCGAGCAAGATACCAACAGTGTTTCTGGAACTCATTACTATTACCTTTTTAAAAATTCTATCTAAACTTTACTGTGTATATGCTGTAGTTTATTGCACCATCCATAGCTTTGGCACATTTCTCAAATAATAAGAGCTGCTTCAGCTTTATTAAGATTCCCCCATTAAAAATCTAAAAAGTGAAAACTTTAATCCCCAATGTGTTCCACATTTGCCATGTACGACTTCTCTTTTTATAAAGATTTATTTATTAATTTGAAAGTCAGAGTTACAAAGAGAGATAAAAAGCTTCCATCCACTGGTTCATTTCTCAGATGGCCAGGCTGAAGCCAGGAGCTTCAGCTAGGTCTCCCATGTGGGCAGCAGCGACCCAAACAGTTGGACCATGTTCTGTTGCTTTTCCCAGGCCATTAGCAGGGAGGTAGATTGGAAGTGGGCAGAGCGGACATGAACCGGTGCCCATATGCAATGCCAACATCGCAGGTGGCAGCTTTAGCTGCTACACCACAACACCAGCCCAGTGTGACTTCTTACAATACACCAAAGAATCTTGGTTTTGTCTTCTGCTAAGTCCTTGTTTACTTAAAGGAATGATGTGCACATTAAACAAATATGAGAGTTCATCAAAAAAAAAGCCATAAAAAACTAGGTATTTTGAAAAAAGTGTGGATTTCGATTATTTTTTGCACTGAAATTAACTTACTTTTTATTTTTAAAATGATTTATTTACTTACTTATTACTTATTATATGAAAGGCACACAGAGAGAGAGAGAGACAGATCTTCTATCCATCCACTGGTTCATTTTCCAAATCCTTGCAACAACCAAAGGCGGGCCAGGTGGAAGCCAAGAGTCAGCAACTTTATCCAGGTCTCCCACGTGGATTGCAGGATCCCAAACACTTGGGCCATCATCTGCCACCTTCCCAGGTGCATTAGCAGGAAGCTGATTCAGAAGCAGAGCAGCTGGGATTCTGATATGGAATGCCAGGGTTGAAAGTGGTGGCTTGACTTACTGCTGTGATGAAGGGCAGAGATACACAGGGAGAAAGATAGAGAGAGGGAGAGATAAAGATATTGTCCACCTGCTGTTCACTGACAAATGGCCACAATGGCTGAGGCTGGGCCAGGCTGAAGCCAGGAACCAGGAGCTTCATCCCAGCTTTCACCATAAGTTGCAATGGTGACCTCCTGCATTTTTGCTCTTCTACTCAGGGACTGTAAATATCTTGAAATCAAGCATCCATTGCTTACATCTGTGTTGAATAGGCAGTCAATACATAGAAGAACATACATGTATTATCTCATTGGTTCTCAGAGCGATTTTGTGGAATTGGCAAGGCAGTAATATCACTATTTCATAAATTAGCAATCTGAGGCTCAGGAAGATTAAATGATGTGTCATCAGATCTAAAACAGAAAACCAATGAAGCTGGGAATAGAAACTAGTTTTCCCAATTTATAATTTGGGGTTTATTATATTATATAACATCTTCAAATATATGAAGGTATTTTATTTTTTATTTAAAGGCATTTTTATTCTCAATTTCTTAAAGTTGATCAGCAATATATTTCTCAGGGACAGAGACATGAAAAGTTAGAAGTTGTCGAAAATCATGTATCATAATTTAGACTGTTTCTGAATCTTAAGTTCTAATTAAACCAATTCATACTGCAGTTCTTTAATAAGATTAACACTCATCAACATTTTTGCTCTGTCTTGAAAAGAAGCTTTAGAAAATGACATCTTTGTTGAAATGTAGTAGAAAGACTCGTGTTTAAAAATGTGGTCCAGTGCTGTGGTGTAGTGCAAGTAATTCCTTCATCAGAATCTCAGGTGGGAAAATTGCAAAGAAGCCTCCTGCGATGCCAGCATCCCATATGGGCGTTGGTTGGAGTCCCAGTTGCTCCACTTCCAATCCAGCTCCCTGCTAATGCACCTGGGAAAGCGGCAGAGGGTGGCCCAAGTACACACAGGAGACCCAGAGGAAGTGCCTGGCTCCTGACTTTGGATCAACCCAGCTCCAGCCATTGGGGCCCTTTGGGGAGTGAACCAGCAGATGGAAAATTTCTCTCTCTCTCTCTTTTTCCTCTCTCTCTCTCTCTCTCTCCTCTCCTCTCTCTCTCTCTCTCTTTTACTCTGCCTTTCAAACAAATAAATATTTTTTTAAATGTGAACCACATAAAAATAAAACATTAGGGGTAGTGCTGTGGTACTGCGAGTAAAGTTGCCTCCTGCCACCCATCCTATATGGGTGCTGGTTCAAGTCCCAGTTGCTCCACTTCCAATCCAGCTCTCTGCTATGGGAAAGCAATGGAAGATGGCCTGGGCCCTCGGGCCCCTGTACTCACGTGGGAGACTCAGAAGAAGCTCCTGGCTCCTGGCTTCGGATTAGCACAGTTCCAGCCACTGCAGCCAGTCGGGGAGTGAACCAGCAGATGGAAAACCTCTCTGCCTCTGCCTGTTTGTAACCCTGCCTTTCAAATAAATAAATAAATGATAAAAAATAACTTTATTGTTCCTGCTAATTTTTACATAGGGCTGTATGAATTTCACACCTAGCAAACTGCAAAAATTCATCTACGTTATTTGTAAGATGATTTTAAGCTTTAGGAATTTCACGCAGTTAGAAGCTGTTTTTTTATAGAAAAGAGAATAATGCTAATGAGTGAATATTAAGTATAAAGCACTAACACTACAGAGATAAATATGTAATTACATATGTTTTCCAAAGTGGTACAAATCACACATTAAGTTATGTAATAATTCAAGGACTTGCAATAGACAAGAAGATCTACTTGATAGTCTTTGGCTAATTACTTTTAATTAACATGTTTATATTATAAAAATATGTGAGAATATTTTTACAATTAAGAATGTAAAAATATTCAATGCAGGAAAAAATACATATCTTTAAAGCTAGAGGGGGCCACCATTGGAAAAATGAGAGGTTTTACTTCTCTTACCTTCCCATAAAGGATAAGCCTAGACACCCATGATTATACCAATTAATTAGCCATTTTGGTTAAATTATGTAAATTGTCTACATACACTTCTCAGAGTACATAACTGCCAATGCTATTTTCACTTTGGTCAAGTCTACACTAGCTGGCAAAATGAAGTGGATAATTAGGACAATTATTCTGATAATTTAGATCAAACATTAATTAAGGTAAAAGCATATTTTATTTTTGGTTTGGATTGAAATATAAATGTCCTGCTTGTATTCTGAATGTCACACGTCCCTGAATCTTCAATTATTTTTGAATTCTGTTTATATAGCAAGTAATTCCTTCATCAGAATCTCAGGTGGGAAAATTGCAAGATGCTCATGTTACAGAAGAGTATTTCAGAATTGTTTGTTTTCAGAATAGCTCTGGTCTCACTTCCTAAATTCACATAACACTGATGAAATGCATGGACACTCTGAACACAAACACTAAGTAGTTGGCATGCTTTTAAAAACTCAGTGATAACAGTGTTTTCTTTATGTTGGCATTATGGTTTATGGTTGCATTCTTAATTTTAAAGTATCCTTTGTAGGACTTAGGAATGAGTGCAGTGATGTCATAACTTACTTGTAAGTGAATTGGAAGAGAAGTGTATGTGTGTGCATGAATAAGCAAACAAGCAAATACTTGTGTCCTTACATCTACCTGTCTACCCATGTATGGATGGATATTGCCTGTCTCTCTCTCCCTCTCCCTCTCTCTATCTAATCAAATATCTCTTTATGTAGAGAGAATTCCTAAGCAGTTGCCACAAAATTGTTCAGATTGCAGAAGCTAGGTAAAGGGAATGCAAGTGTGCTTTGAAATGAAATGTGCCATTGTACCATTATTTCAACTTTTGAAATTTATCAAAGAACAAAGTTGGGGGAAATGTACATTTTAAGCTTCATATGAAATAACTAATAAATATTCAGTACCTATCAAATCCCCATGAATATGATACCCCCGAGATTGAAAACTCTGCAGTACCTCATTTCTTAAAACCATACTGTGAAATCTATATTAAAAGATCCTTTCCAATAGGCCTTAAGTGAGCACTTTAAAATAGTCCCAAGGTTTCCCATGCAGGGTATAGTTAAGGAGCATTCCACTTGAGATGCTTGCCTGAAAGGCCCTATAGAATTGCACAGTATCATTATTAAGCAAATGTTCCTGGGCCCTTGGGTGGTTCGCTTAAAACGCATTTCACTGTATTGAATATTCAATGCCAAAAGCACACTGTTCAGTGTTAAGATTTGCAATTTAAACCCAGTTGGGAGAAGTAAAAGGTCTTGTAATTTGCCTATACTGTATTGCCTTGCCGTTTTAGCTTTCATTGATAATTAAGTTCCAAAAATATGAGTTAGATGGCGTGAACAATGGAGGAAGGCTAACCTTTCTATTATAGCTTTAGCTCTTGACTTCTTGTATTTAAGATTACAGATGCCCCATTAAATCGATTTTGTGTTTAATCTCCTCTTGAAAACCAGTGAATGCAAGTCCCCAACTTTCTTCCCTTTGAGAGAACCTAAGTGTTTGACAATGAGAACGACAAGGTTCAGGCTGGATGATTAACACGACCCTGGGGATCAGAAAGTTGAGCGCTTCTCTTTTCCGGAGTTTTTCTCAGCGCACTCGCACAGCGCTGCAGAATCAAATGCATTCCACATGAAGTTTTCAAACCGGCTTTTATTTATTTTTTTTTTTCCGGAGCGAGCAGATTTCAGAGGACATGCGTTTAACCTAAAAGTCATTATGTTCCCTGTACATACACAGCTACGCTTTTTAAAAACATTAAAGAAATTTTCGGTGGCCTTAAAAAAAAAAAAGGTTTCCTTAGAACCTCTCCTCTGTCATTTAATTCTTTTGCTCTGTTTTCAGAGCGCTGAGATCCCCGAGTAAAGATCAAAACGGTAAAAACGTGAACACAGGACTGGCTTTTTAAAATCGCAAAAAACCCAAAAACCTGGGAGACAGCGGTGACGGCCCACGGGAGCTGCTCGGTGCTCCGATGTGGTGCTGGCCGGCGAAGCGCACGTCTCGACCGGCCGGACCCTGGTGCCTGCAACTCTCGAGCCGAGCCCGCCCCAGCGTCCAGCCCGACCGGTCCACAATGCCTCCCGGTGCAGTGACCACAGAGGCCGGCCAGGACAGCCTGCGCGGGGCGCTGGGGGGATCCCCAGGGAGGGCCTCGCCCCTGCCGCGCGCAAGGGCCGTGCGGGGCTGCCCGTCACGTGGGAACCTGTGCAGAAATGCAGGTTCCCGGGCCTCCCTCGCTGAAGTGGAAACCCCGGGGGAGGGGGCCACCTGGGGCGAGCCTAACATGCAACCTGGACAGAAAGCCCGGAGGATAATCTCTCTACTGCAGCTTCAAAATCCAGCCCCGCAGGCCGAGGGCAGCAGGTGGGGGCGGCCCGGGCCGCGAGCGCCTCCCGCACGCACGCGCCCGCGGGCCCGGCAGGGGCCAGGTCGGCGGCCCCGGGGCGCGGCGGGCCCCTCCCGCGGCCGCGCGTGCCGGCCGCAGCCCCCGCGCCCGGCCGGCCCCTTTGTCCGCCCCGAGGGCCGCCCCTTCCCGCCCGCGGGGGCTGTGCGCGCCCCGGGGGGTGGGCGCGGAGGAGGGCAGGGGGAGGAGCGGGGCGGGCGGCTGAGCGCAGGGGTGGGGCGCGGCCGCCGCGCACCGGTCTCCGTCCCGCCGGGGCTGCCGAGAGCGGCTTTTGTGGCCCGGCCCGGGGCCCCGCGCGCAGCCACCGCCCCGGGGCGGGGTGGCGCCTCCCCCTTGGCGGGAGCCGGCGCGGCCTCCCTGGCCGGGCCGGGCCGAGCGCGGAGCCGGCGGCGGGAGAGCGCGGCTAAGCGGAGGGGAGGGCCGAGGGTGGGGCGGGGCGGGGCTGGGCCGGGCAGCGGCGGAGCTCGGCGCCCGCGCCGCCTCCTCCTCCTTCCGCGCCCGGGGCTGCCGCGGCCCGGGCCCCCGGAGGGCGGGCGGGCGGGGGCGCGTGTGCCCCGCGGCGGGCGGCCCGCGCCGGAGGGGAACGTGGCTGCGGGGCGGGGTTGGCGAGCGGCGCTGCTGTGGCTTGCGGGGCGCCGTGCCCCTGTACTAGGCCTGCTGTGCTGGCCCGCTCGGACGGAGCCGAGCGCCTTCCCTGGCGGGCACTGGGCAGGTGGCCGCCCTTCGTCCTTCCAAGCCCCGCAGCGTCCCGGGCGCCGGTTGCCTTGCGTTTCCCGAGGCCTGTCCACGGACCTGGTGTCTCAGGCGGGCGCGGCCTGGGCACCAGCGTGAGCCATAGCTCCCCGGGGCGCTGGGGACGCCGACATTGGGGTGGGGGGTGCGGAAGCGCGGCTCCTGTGCGGGCGCAGGTGAACCAGGCCTGGAGGCCCGCAGCTTCCTCCCGCAGCGAAGTAAAGCCGGTTCCCGCCGTCCGTGCCTGAGCCGTTTTGGAATTTCAGTTCCTAAGTCCTCACCGAGGAAGCTGAGGGGCAGGACGAGATGCTGATGGCTGCAGCCTAAGTTAAGAAAGTTCTGGCTTAGTTGGTAGAGCAACAGCCAAGCGCTTGGTAAACTTACCCGTGACCGTCCGAGGCTTATTTTGAAATTTTAAACACTGTACGTGTATAGGAACCCATTTTCAGTTAATTTTTCTAAAGCGGATTGAAACACTGAATTCGACCCAAACCACTCTTTAATATTCTAATTCCAGTCGATCGGAAAAATCAGCAGAAAGAAAAAAGCTTCTTTGGGTTTGACTTGGGTGCTTGCTAGTTTGCCGCCTCTCTCTTCTCAGAGTTCATTTCTGCAAGTCATTTTTTGTTCTGTAAGATCAGAGAACGCCTTGAACCCAAAGAAGGCAAAGTATGCATTTCCCCCACATTTTTATCCGTAACATTTTGTTTTTATCAAATCAACCGACAGTGAGCAATATCCGTCTCATCTTCCGGCTTTCCACCCGGAAGCTTCATTGAAGGGAAGCAAGTACTGCCTAGGTTAGATACTGTCAGGGACTTGGAAAGCACCCTCTGCAGAAAGCCTGGGGAATTCTTCGGCTAATAGCCTCCCTTCCCGAGGTAATGGGCATTCCATTTCAGGGCTGTAAATGCCGAGTGTAGACTCCAGAGAAGTGGGTTAAGTTCTTCCCGTGTTTGCTTTCTTCAGTGTTGATCAAAGACCAATGTGTTTGCCTGAAGAGGCCACCTTTGGAAAATGTTTTTAGAGCAACTACAGACATGACAATAATCAGTCCAGTTTATTTCCCCCACTCCCCCCCCCCTAAAAAAAAAGATAAAGGGAAGGGAGGAATAGAGAGGAGAGAGAGACCAGAGGAGAAGGAGAGGGAAGAAGAGGAGGGAGAGAGTGAGCGAGCGTTTAAGAAAGACAAAGGCGAGGGCAGGAGGCACTGTCTCGCTGAAGTGGCTGATTGCCCGCTCCTCAACAGGAAAAAGTTTGGTCCTCTCTTCCCAGCTGCCTGCACCCCTGGTCTTTGTTCTGTGTGACCGTGGGGTAGCCAGCAGGGTCCTTGTCAATGAAGGTGAGGAGACTCTTCACAGCCCTTATTGGGGTAGGAAATGTTGGGGAGAAGTGACGCTTTGAAATCATTCAGCCAGGAGGAATGTGTGGTTGTGGGGTGTTGGGGGGATAAACAAGAGCCCAGATTTTATTTCCTCTTCAAAAATAATGACCCCCCCAACCTCCCCGAGGACAGGACTTGGTACCTGTCAAACTGTAAATAAAAGTGTGCCCCTGAACTGTTTGGGATTGGAAGAGGGGACTTGGCTTGGCTTCAAGCTGATGCCCTGGAACCCAGTGATTAGCGCGTCCTGTCCAGAGTTTCCAAGAACTGATGTGGACACGTTAGTTCTAACACCTAACTGGGAGCTGTTTTCTGGTAAGCGGAGCCAGGGTGGGGTAGGGTAGGGACATGCTTTCTGTGGCCACACACCTCCCTCCAACCCTGCAGCCCTGAGACTAAGGTGGCCAGCGGCTCTCCACGGAAAGGGCTTGCAAGGGACTCCATGACTAACTGCATCAGACCTCACCCTGAGTTAATGAATGACCTGGATCCCCTCAGTCTCCATCCACAAAAACCTTCAGATGATTCTCAGGGAGAAGAACCAGGATGTGTGCCGCTTTCGGGCCAAGACCATTGCGAAAGCCTATCAAATTGACTTAAATCAGTTGTGAAGATGCTCGTTAGATGACCTGGGCCAAAGCTTCCGATGTGCAGGCATGAACTAGGGGTGGGGGAAGGCAGGTGGGAGGCAGCGCCAGACCCAGCCCTTGGTGAGGAGTGGGGCTCACCCGGACCACGAAAAATCCGGTTCCCTTGGCACTCTGCTGCCGCCAACACAGACTTGCACACAAGTGCCCCTGGCTGATTCAGATCGACCCAAACAGGTGACCCACCCCGTTTACCAGGTTTGGAACCAGTGAATGTGGGCAACAGCCTCTCTCTCTCTCTCTCTCTCTCTCTCCCTCCCCCCCCCACTGTGTGTGTGTAGGCGTTCTCACACATGTTCTTCCAATCATCTTTTGAAGCTGTTTTCTCATTCGTAATCTACACACCTAGTACATTTCCAAGAACTTGATAGTACTTTTCAACACCTAAATGTATGTTCAGCTTTCCTCCAAAATTGGGTTTTGGCTTTTCTCCTGCTTTCCTTCACCCCCTGTAGGAAAGACTCAAAGGAAGTGAGCTTAACATAATATGCAATATTTGGTAAATCTGTACTACAGCGTTCAAGTGCACACACACCAAACGTTCCAACAATACTTTACGACCGAGCTTTGGCCAAGCAGCGATCTGCTGGCACTTACACGTCATTACAATAATTCTTTGCCTTCCTGTCTTTTCAAAGTGGCTCCTGATGGCCCTGCTTCTTAAGAAAATAAAAGTCAGCAAAAGCCTGCACCCAAGTTTTGGTTGGGAGTCAATATTCTAAGCAAAATATGCTCAACAGATGATAGTAGAGATGAGGCCAGGAAACAACTGCAGCCATTTCAACTGCCAAATGAGACATAAAGCTGCATTGTAAAAATCATCTGGAAAACAGGTTTTCCCACTGAAGTCGCTAAGTGTTAATTACTGCGAGCTGGAAGGCTGGAGCCGGAGCGCCTGGAAGCCGACTTTCACCCCGCATACGTAAACGGAAAAAGTGCTGAACCGCAGCCAGGGGCTCCTGCTCGGACTCATTGCCATGCATGCCTCGACAGTAGTGTGTGTTCATGGAGGGCTTGTACAGTACGAGGTGTTATTTCCTTATAAAGAAACACCAGGTCTCGCTTTCCATTCTTCTTACAAAATTATTCGCATTATTTATGCTACATTGAGCGATCTAATTTCTTCGTGATAGTCAGCTAATTGCTCTGGCAGGTAATTAGAAGCGGTTTACAACGCAAAGGGCTTTTGCATTGCCCCTCGGATTATTGAGTTGCGCAGTAAATTATACCATATTTGCTGGGGAAAAATTCTTTTAAGCAAGTTCTCTTCCTGCGATCTGAGATGAAATCGCCCCCCCCCCCCAACCCGCACAACCCTCCCTAGCCACCCCCACTGCCACCACACCCCCTGCTTTTCCTGGACTCGGAGTCGAATGATTCTAAAGCACGCGATTTTGTTCGTGTTCACTGGGCCGAAATAACGTGGCCATTATGGCCTGAAATGGGCCAGGTTTGAAGCGAGCTTCCTGCGCGCCTGCAATATCCAGCAGGCATGTGGGAAAAGAGCGGCTTAAATGGGGACATCTGTTCAGTGCTGCTCATCTTACTCCTACAGCCAGGGCAGGTGAAGAGAATAACCTGTTCACCACCTTTTTTCTTGTTAATAAGACTATTAGAAAAAAAGCAAGCACACACACACACACACAAACAACACTAATTGAGCTGCCATATAAGCAAAGACACACACACACACACACACGCACGCAAAGGTGGCAGCTGAATTACAAGAGGAACTGTAAAAATAATAATAATAATAATAGTAAACCACGGGGGAAATATATCTACAAAACTTCCTGCAGAAAAATATAAACTGATGAAAGAAATCAACAAAATTCACTACCCCAGGGGACTGATGTAAGGGATTCTAAGAACTCCAACAAAGAATAGCTTGTTTTCAGCTTTTCAACTTAATAAAATGGACCTGAAGGTAAACCCTGATGAGCATTTTCTTTCCCCTTAGTCTCGTGAGTACCCCACGTTTTCATTGGTGGTGGTGGTTATTTTGGTCTATTGACAAACCCCAAGCAGGAGCACCCCAGTTTTCCCTCTGCTTTGAGAAAGCGAATTATATATCCTTTCATGAATAGCACCCCTTTGTAAACCTTGTACAATGATTTGAACACATGTGTGTGGTTAAACCTGGAGCCCCGAAGCAGATCCTAGATTATTTGTAATTAAACACAATTCCCAAAGTAACATTTATCTTCCCGAAACTGTGACTGCAATTGTCAACCGTCTGGAGCAGACGACGGGGTAATCTGGGAGCATTCCCTCCTCTCGCAACAGAACAGAATGAAAAGAAATCAATAGTGTGGCACATAAGAATTTAGTAGTTTTTAACTCTCTGCGTTAGCGGTGAGAAAGTGATATATAATACCAGAAGAGAAAACAGCCGCCACAAATCCATTCTGGGAAAAAAAAAAAATCAGACACCATGCTCGTCTGGATGTCCACGCTTCGGCTTTTCTCTGGCCTCCTACAAGGACACACACACACACCCCTCATATACCCCCAATACCCAAACTCTTTTTCCCTTCACTTGTCTCCTTCATTTCCAGGAGGAAGGAGACATACCAAGTGCCCTGGGATTAATTATCAGTTTCATCTCTGGGCTGGCTGAGAGTTGAACATGAAATACACCGAAGAGTCCAGCTTGCCTGCAGAACTGGCCTGCCGACACAGCAGCAGAGTATGAAGCCGTGAACAGCAGCCGGCAATAAAATACAAAACCTGTGTTCTCTCCCTGCACTGGAGGCTAACCCTGTAGATGGAGATTCCAAAGACCTGTTGTGTAAATTACCTTGGTGTCTGTCCTAACTAGGAACTTGCCCATTTCGGAACAACATTGTTTGACACGCAGGAAAAGTCCTTCTCCTTGTACCATGAAAATACCCAATTTGAATACCCCAGCGGAAGGAAATCGAGGCTGCTGGTAGCCTTACTCAGATGGGTAAATCGTGTTTAATGAAACTGTTTCTAACTTTTGCACGTTTTGACTGGCAGAGAAGAAATGTAAAGCGTAAAAAGCTGAGAAAATATAGACTCCATTCAGGGGAAAAAAAAAAAAAACAACTCTCAAGTGATGCCGTTTCTTACACGAATAAAACAGAGGCACCCAAGCAAAGGCGCTCCCGTGCAAGCAGAGCAAGAGTCGCGGCGGCATCGCTGTGGTCAGCAAATGCATCCAATTAAGCAGTTGCAGGAAAGTCAGGCCTGAGCCGTAAAGGCGGCCGGACAGTTTGAAACCGAATCACCTCCCTAATAGGGGCCATTGTTGAGCGTGGAAGTTCCCATTTTCCAATCAGGAAAATACAGCCCTCTCTCGGCTCTGGCCGACTGATCCGTTCCCACCTACGGCTCAACAATCTGCCACCAGCGAGGGGCTTTTATTTTCCTCTCTTCCCAGGAAATGTTAGCAAAGCCGGGGTGGGGGCGGAGGGGGGGCTGCAGTGGGCCGCAGAGGGACACCCCTCAGGAATCCACAGGTCCGCGCGCTTTTCAGCAGGAAGGAAACTTGGACCTAAGAGCTCCGGACCTAGGACCCCCATCTTCCCACTCCCCACCCCACTTCCCCAAGCCCCCCAAACCCCGGCTGCTCCCCGCAGCCGCCGGCGGCGCTCGGCTCTCCAACCCGCGCCTTTAAGCTTTCGGTGGTGGCCGGCGCGGGGGGCGCGCGAAGTGCCCGCACCCAGTCAGGGTCCGGGGCCGCGCGCACCGCGTCCTCGGGGTCCGCGGCCCGAAAGCCGTGGCTCGGGCCGGCGGGGCTCGGAGCCCAGCGCCCAGCGGCGGTGCGCGCTGCAGCGCGTTTGCATCCTTTTCCATTCTCTCCATTAGACTTTTGCTTTTATTTTATTTTTTTCCCCCTTGTTTTCGCGCTGTGTACATACCGGACCACCACACTTAACACGTTCAAAACCGTGTTTGTTGTAGGTGCGTGGCCGGCCCCTTGAAAGCCCGGGTACTTTGATGTTTCGACTATAAATCCCTAATTGTACTTAATGGTTACAAATGGCTTTATTTACTCGTGGCTGTATCTACACATTTTAATCTATTAACCAAACAGCGGAGGCATATTTCACTCCCCAACTCCCCTCCCCCCAAAAAGGAAAAGCAGGGATCGAAGGCCCCTTAATGTGCTTTCCGGTCCGGCCAGCGTCTTCAGCTGTGAAAGCCCTAGGGGCTGCAGGCGCGGGCCTAGCCGCGCGCTCTCACCGCCTGCGGAGCGGTTCCCCTGCCCGCGCCGTCCAGGAGATGTTGATGTATATTGTAGCTGCAAGGTGTTAGATATACTCGAGCAAGTTGTTCCCAGGATGTAAATTAGGTCCCCAAAGCTGTTGTCCAAATCGAAGAAACAGAGAAATTAATCTGGGAGACTATCCATCATCACCGGTAATAAAGAGAGCGACACGGATGAGACAGATGATATGATTAAGGGGCTGTGGTCGTTTTAATTAACTTTTTGCTGTCCTGTAATGATCAAACTGGTCACCAGACCCGGTCAATAAGCATGTTAATATCAAACAAATAAAACCAGGGATGATTAAAAACCTCCCGGTTTATTAAATTTGAAATTCAAATGAAATTTATGCTGCAGATGCATACAGAATGCTAATAGATTTTAGCTTTATTGATAGCGGATCCCACAGGTTCGCAAGAAACAGCACAGTATCCATCTACTCCTACCCCCCCACCCCCACCCCGCAGCACAGGAAGCTTCACTTGGGGTGGGGAAACTTTTAATGAGGTCTGGAAGCCCGGGACTTCCTCTTTCTCTTCCATTCCCAACGTCTATATTATCATGACATAATACTCCAGGGTAGTGATCAATATCATAAAAGACACACTGAACTCTCTGGACCCTGAAAACCTGTGCCAGGCTGGCTGGCTCCCCCATGCGTGGGTTATAGACATCCCTGAGAATGAAAGACTTGGTGGCAAACCTGCCGCCACCTAGATGGTTTCAGTGAAACTCCAAGCAAAAGTTGGGTTCTTTTAATATTTGGTCAATGAAACCGTGCTCTTTTGTCTTTTTAACTCCGCTGCTTTACGCTCTATGATACAAACACCACTTTTGGGTGGGGAGGAGTGGGTTGAGCAGAAAAAAACAAACAAACCTTGGACCAAATGCTACTATGAAATAAACACCTCCATTTAAAAAAAAAGTGGGAATAAAGGAATATATGCTTATATTCTCCTACTCATCTATGCATATATTCCTGAAGAAAGTTGTGCATACAAACTTTGGTGAGGGTCTTCAACTGCTAACAGCCAGGAGGGATACAGGTTGGAGTATCCCATATTCTCATTAAATCCAAACCGATATTGTGATTTCCTGTTATAGAAGGAATGACATGTGAAGCTCAAGTGAATTTATACAAGTGAAAAATCTTAGAATTAGGTAGCTCAAAAATTGCAATCATGGGGGGGGGTACCTTTTTTTTTTTTTTTTTTTGAGCAAACAGTGGTTGACACCTCTGTTTACTCTTGGAATCAGCATTTAACTTTTTATTAGTCCTGCCCCCTTCCTTCCAAAAGATAGGAGGCTAAAAGGAGAACTACTCCTAGGAGGGAATCTTTCCCTCCAAGCCTCCTCCCTCCCCCACCTTTGAGGGTTCCGGCATTGACTAGAACTAAGCCCCGAATTTGAACAGTGTATTAGGTCCTTTAAATGAATATCATTACAGAAGAAGACCACAGCAATGAAGTTAATTCTCTTTTATTTGTTAAACGGAGTTCCCTCCTTCCCCACCCCTTCCTCCTTCTGGGCTGGTCTGGCACGCCTTCTCAACACGCTGAAATCACTGGGAGCTTCATGCAGGGAGAAACTCGACATTTATGGTAAGCGTCAGCCGTCGGAGAAAGCAAGTAGTTCATTAATTTACTTCTCACCTCCTTTAAGGTACCGGAGTGTCCCTTACCCCCCTTAATCAATACATGTGATGTACAGTCAATATCCCCACATGCTAAAACGGGGTCAGAAACACACAGGCTCACACCAGCCGCCTGCAGGAAATTCCCACCAGCGACACGATCCGAGTGCAGCTCAGGAAACCCCAGGAGGTTCCTCTGACCTCTCAGGAGCTGCGATGCAACCGTAAAATACAAATGTTTCCCCGGTCAAAAAATAAATAAATAAATAAACCCCGAACGCTTCTCCCAGCTAGCCACATTTTAACCAACTGAAAACTAGACTTCCAAGAGCAGCTGTGACTACTGAAACATATGCGTTACTTTTTTTTTTCTTTAAGCGTAGGAATATTCAGCAGGGCTCTGGACTTTCTGCTACACTGTGCTTTCTGTAAGTTAAGCAAGTCCCTCGTGGTGGCAGTAATTGCAATGACAATTCCGAAGGCGAGGAACAGAGCAAATGGCAAACAAGTGACTAACATCCACCCAATCTCAACTGCTCCTACCGGTTAACCCGCACACGCCTGCAGACACAAACCCTGGATAAAGGCGGGCCCAAGACCTGTCACATGCTCGTTTTTACAGAGCCCACCGCTCCCCATCAAAGCCCCGGGGTCGGTTCTCAGAAAGAGGCCCTGAGGTTTCCTGGGAATACGTCCACATTCCCCCCAACTTCTCACCTAGAGGGGAAAAACAGCCCTCTCTCCCTGCTCGCTCTAATCCTTTTGTATTGAAATGGACTCAACGCCAAGGGACGAGCACACCTCCTCCCCAGAGCGAGACGCGCACTTCCAAAGCGGAATCCCACCTCCGAGCAGGGGAGCGGAGGCGACCACATCAAAGTCCCCATGCTGGCGCAGGCGCACTCGCGCCCCGCCGCGCCCCTAAAAGCACCCCGGTGGCCAAACCCCTCTGCTCTTCCCCTACTGGGAGCCCCGGAGAGAGAAGACGGGCGTCAAGATTTCCCCCCCAAACTGGTCTGATAATGTCCAGGAAGTTAAGGGGTGGGGGTGCGGGAAGGAAGAACCCCAAGGTTTCAGGCACAGTGAGCCCCAGGAAGTTGGCAACCGTGGCAGCACTCGCAAGCGTTTATTCACTCAGCGTCGCTCAACTTTCTGCCAGCTTCAGTCTTCAGTCCCCAGAGTGCGTCGCACACACGCGCCCTTGAGCGCCCGGCCTTGGCGCGCGCGTGCACACATTTTCCTGTGGCACCCACGCACACGCAGGCCCGGCTTCGGCGCACGCACACGCATGCCCTTGCCTCTGCACAAACACAAACTCAGACCCAGCTTTGTGCGCGCGCGCCCACTCTCTTCCTCTTCCCTCTGCACTTACATTCACACCAGCTTTGGCGCGTGCACTCACACACACCTTCCCTTTCTGTCTGCACAGGCTCCTGAATTCACACCCAGCTTCGGTGCACGCGCGCGTACACACACACACCGCGTCCCTCTGCACAAACACAAACACAAACTCACAGCCAGCTTCGGGGCGCGCACACGCACACGTACTGGCACACGTTCTCCCGTGGGACACACACACGCACATGCAGGCCCAGCTTCGGCGCGTGCACACCCTCCTCCTCTTGCACACACACCCACACCAGCTTTGGCGCGTGCACACACATCCCTGCCCTCTCCCGCGTGCACACACACCTACACTAGCTTTGGCACGTGTGCACACACAAAACCCTCTGCACAAACTCACACCCAGCTTTGGCGCGTGCACACGCACACACACACACTCCTCCGTCTGCACAATCCACTGAATTCACACCCAGCTCTGGCACACCCGGCTCTGGAGCGTGCGCCCTCCCCCCCACGCCTGCCCTCTCGGGGCGTGCACACACAACCGCTTCACACCCAGTTCTCTCGGGCCCTCTCACGCACGCCATCATTCCTCTGCAGCCGCCCGCCCCCTCCCCGGGTGGGGCAGACCCAGTGACACACCCTGTCACCTGCACCCCCGCTGCGTCGCACTCACACACCCCTCCCGTGCGCGTGCGGTCGGCGGTGGGCCGGCTGGGTCGCGGCGCGCGCGCACACACACACACACACACACATACACACACACAGCGCCCCCATCCCCGCGCGCGCTCCCCCGCACCGCGCGCGCTCCCGCCCCTCCCCCAGCGCGCCGGCGGCCGCGGCGATGACCTCACGGCGCGCGCGCGGCGCGGCCCCGGCGAGCCCGGCGATTGGCTGGCGGCGCCTCCGCGGCACTTCAAAGCCGGAGAGGGAGCTACAATTGTGGCGGAATGGGCGGAACTGATCATTGTATTGCACACCTCTTAAAAAAAAAACACTGCCTCTGATTTATCAATATAAAAAAGATCCTCCGGGAGGCGGAGGGCGCTTTTGTGGGATGGCAACTTCACTTCTGGGGGTGAGTTTCTGCGTTGTCCTCGCGGCTTTAATTGCGCTCCTTTCATGGCGGGTCCGAGGGGGTCCCCGCCGCCCCGGCCGGGCCACGGGCTGTCCGTCTCGCTCTATTGAGGTTTTTTTTTTTTTTTTTCCTCCCTCCCTTCCCCTTCTTTAAATACAAGGCAGTTTGGAGACAGGAAAGAGGGGGAGGGGGCAGATCACTTTTTCCGGCGCTGGAGACGGTTCGCAGGGCGCTTGGGGAGCAGCCGCCTCGCCGCGCGCGCCGCTCCGGGCCCGGGGCACCCGCGCCCAGCCCTCGGCGCAAAAAAGAGAGAGAAAAAAAAAACTACAAAAAAAATCGCGACACTTTGGGGGTGCCGAGAGCAGGCTTCTGCTCCCCGGGCAAACCGCAGGGGCTGCCCCTTCCCCTTCAATCCAGCCCGCCTGGTCTTGCAGGTACGTTGAATTCATTATTTCTTAAAAAGATTGTAGATTCAATTTTTTCTTTTTTTGCTTTTTAAGAAAATAAAAGGAGACGCAGGAGGAGCGAACGGCCTTGGGTGTGGGTGTGAGTGGGGGGGTGCACAGCCCAGGGTGGGTTTCCGGGGCACGAGACTGGTCCGTGCAAAGCGCCCTGCGGATGCCTGGGGACCGGCTCCTCAAAGCCAACCCCGCGCGGGGCTCTCGGCCCGGGAAACTTACTCCGTCCGCGGCCAGGACATTTTTTTGCGCGCTCGTCTCCGAGCGTCTGGGGCCTGCCGCGGCGCTACTGGCGTTTTGCTGGAGTCCAGGAGCGCGCGGACAGCCTCGGGTAGCGCTGGCGTCCGGCTCCCGGCGGCCCCGCCACGTCCCCTCCCGCCGCGGGGCAGCCAGGTGAGTCCGGGGGTGTGCGGCGGGGCGCCCGGGGCAGCTAGGTGAGGCTGGGGGTAGGGGGGAGCCCGGAGCCGCCCGGGCACTAACGCGCCTCTCTCCCCTCCCCCACCGCGTCCCCTCTGCTCCCGAACCGCAGGAAGAACCGAGGCTGGGCTCCACTCCTTTGGCCATGCTCGCCGCCACCTGCAATAAGATCGGCAGCCCCAGCCCGTCCCCCTCCTCGCTGTCGGACAGCTCGTCGTCCTTCGGCAAGGGCTTCCATCCCTGGAAACGCTCGTCGTCTGCGTCCTCGGGCAGCTGCAACGTGGTGGGCTCCAGCCTCGCGGGCTTCGGCGTGTCCGGCGCCGCCCGCACCGGCGGCTCGTCCTCGGCGGCGGCCGCGGCCGCGGCGGCGGCGGCCGCGGCCGCAGCGCTGGTGTCCGACTCGTTCGGCTGCGGCGGCTCGCCGGGCTCCAGCGCCTTCTCGCTCACCTCCAGCAGCGCCGCGGCCGCCGCCGCCGCCGCCGCTGCCGCCGCCTCCAGCTCGCCGTTCGCCAACGACTACGCGGTGTTCCAGGCGCCCGGCGTGGCGGGGGCCGGCGGTGGCGGCGGGGGCGGCGGCGGGGGCGGCGGTGGTGGCGGTGGTGGCGGCGGCGGCAGCGGCTCCTCCGCGGCGCACTCGCAGGACGGCGCGCACCAGCCCGTGTTCATCTCCAAGGTGCACGCGTCGGTGGACGGGCTGCAGGGCATCTACCCGCGCGTGGGCATGGCGCACCCGTACGAGTCGTGGTTCAAGCCCTCGCACCCGGGCCTGGGCGCCGCGGGCGACGTGGGCGCGGCCGGCGCCTCCAGCTGGTGGGACGTGGGCGCGGGCTGGATCGACGTGCAGAACCCGAATGGCGCGGCAGCGCTGCCCGGCTCGCTGCACCCGGCCGCCGGGGGCCTCCAAGGCTCGCTGCACTCGCCGCTCGGCGGCTACAACTCGGATTACTCGGGCCTGAGCCACTCTGCGTTCAGCAGCGGCGCCTCCTCGCACCTGCTCAGCCCCGCGGGTCAGCACCTCATGGACGGCTTCAAGCCCGTGCTCCCCGGCTCCTACCCGGACTCGGCGCCATCGCCGCTGGCCGGCGCGGGTGGCTCCATGCTGGGCGCCGGGCCCTCGGCGCCACTCGGCGGCTCCCCGCGCTCCTCCGCGCGCCGCTACTCGGGCCGCGCCACCTGCGACTGCCCCAACTGCCAGGAAGCGGAGCGCCTGGGCCCGGCCGGGGCCAGCCTGCGGCGCAAGGGCCTGCACAGCTGCCACATCCCGGGCTGCGGCAAGGTGTACGGCAAGACGTCGCACCTCAAGGCGCACCTGCGCTGGCACACGGGCGAGCGGCCCTTCGTGTGCAACTGGCTCTTCTGCGGCAAGCGCTTCACGCGCTCCGACGAGCTGCAGCGGCACCTGCGGACCCACACCGGCGAGAAGCGCTTCGCCTGCCCCGTATGCAACAAGCGCTTCATGCGCAGCGACCACCTCAGCAAGCACGTGAAGACGCACAGCGGCGGCGGCGGCGGCGGCGCGGCGGGCCCCGGCGGCGGCGGCAAGAAGGGCAGCGACACCGACAGCGAGCACAGCGCCGCGGGCAGCCCGCCCTGCCACTCCCCAGAGCTGCTGCAGCCCCCGGAGCCCGGGCACCGCAACGGCCTCGAGTGACGCGCGCGCACGCACGCGCCCCCAGCTGCCCCCGTGCGTCTGGGCCTCTGCTCCGGCCTCCCTCCACGGCACCCCGCTCGCCGCTCGGCCCCGGCCCCTCTTTCTCCCGCTCCCCTCTGTGACTTAGCTGTGTAACAGGGGGCTCTCGCCATGTAAGTAGCTCTTGCGCCGCCCCTGCCCACGGGGCGCGCTGCCCGCACCGGCACCCGCGCCTCGCCGGGCAGCTGCTCGGGCCGCACGTTGTGCTGGAGCAGGAGCCAAGCCTGAGGCCTTGGGAGGCCGCGGGGCCGAGGCCAGCCCGGGGCGGGAGCGGGTCGGGCCCGGTGGGGCGCCCCTCGGGCCCCCGTGGGCCAGGCTGGGCCCTCCCTGCGCCAGCTCGGCGTCTTCTCCTTTGTTCCCCGGGGTGGAACCCTTGCAAGTTTCGGCATAGTGCAGTCTTTGGCGAGTCGCTGCAACAGCCTCTTTCCCCTACCCCCATCTTTATAACTTTTTTTTTTTAATGAGAAAACTGGAGGGAGAAAAAAAGTCACCCTTGCATTAGATTTCCCGTCTAGATAGGTTTTCCTCCAGCAATGCGAAGCCTTTCTCTGGAAACTGCTCATATTGATCCCAAAGTTATTTTGATTGCATTCACTATGGGGTGGGGGCGGGGTAGGCGTCTTTTTCTTATGCAAAGCTACCCCTTTCCGGTGAGACCAGATTAACTGTCTCTGTGTTCTTTTCTACCTCGGCTTTCACCACTCCCGGGCGTAATTTCCCAATTCTTTTTTTTTTTTTTTTGGTTGTTGTTGTTATTCCAGCTGTCAATTTGTATAGAACCCATTCCTGTAAGTTCTTGCAATTCGTTAAAATTCTTAGGGTTAAACTTTTTTTTTTCTTGTTTGGATTTAAACTTATAAACAACCGAAGAGGCTACCATTTCTTTCAGATGAGGCTGTAGTTTAAATGCCCAAAGAAGGAAAAAATAGGGGAGGGGGAAAAAAAACCCAATTGTAAACGATATCTGAACCTAATGGTTTGTACCACTGGAGAATCGTTCTAGATTGGTTACCAATTAAACAGAACTCCACCAGAGTCAGGGTGGGAGGTTGTCCAGGAGACGATTTTGTATAGTATTTTTCTTGTACATTACTTCCAGTAAATATTTGAAAAATATATTGACGTAAACTTGATTTTTTTTTTTTTTGGTCACGAGAAACTATTAAGAGTTATTGTTGCAGTTCTGAGGAGCTGCGAGTTTTCTCAACTCACTTCTGGAGGTGCAGAGCCACCAACGCACTTTCGGGGCCGAGTTTTGCTCGAATACGAATTTAGATAGGTGTCAAACTGTAACTAAGACAATATTTGATAAATGTTGGATGACATTTAATTTAATGGAGCATGTACTTATTTGCATTTGCTGGCAGTTCAGGCATAGTTGAAGTGAGAGTTCGCCTATATTTCATAATAACTGGGTCCACCAAAACCCATGTATTAAATAAATTGTCCAAGTGAAACTCGACTAACTTTGGCCTTTGTGTATTTCCTGAGGGTAATATTGTTAAATGTTAATGAACACTCCTGATGCTACATTTAAATGTTTGCAGATTCTGCAAACTAATTGCTCATTGTAATGTTGAAATAATTTGGATATTTCACATTGAAATGAAAGCCTTTCTCTGGAACATTTTAGACTTGCATTTTAAATGCATGAAATGTAATTGATTTATTTGTAATATTTTAAATGGTATTAATAAACAGATAAAAGACTAGGCCAGTTAACTTGTATTTTTTTTCCTCTTTTAAAACTATGGACATTTGCATTTTATCTTCAGTAAAATGTCTAATTTAAACATAATATAACCCTGTTTTGTGGTGATATTTAAATAACTGCCTTTAAGCTGTTACCTAGATGGACCGATCTATTTGGCAAAGCCGTGTTTTCTCTATTTGCTGAGATAAGATTATAGTGTCTACGAAATATAATTAATTATTTACCAGTAGATTTAGCTCATAGTATCAGGACTTACTGACCTTAAAATTTGTGCTAAGTCACCAAACAATTCATAGAAATCTCGTTCTGCTGGAGCCGGGTTGTGGGCCACTGGTTGCTTTTAGCATTTAAAAGGCCAAGCCTTGCCTTGGGAGATCAATGCAACGAAAATGAAAACATGGGCTTGAGGGGATGGCTTCTGTTGTCAGGTCATCCAGCTAACAGAAGCTTGTTTTTGGCATTCCACGTCTTAGCTGGAGCTCCTGTAGAGCTCCTGTAGAGGTGTAGATTCCTGTTGGAGTGAGTTATCTGTTCTTTGAAAGTCTCTAAACAGCCACCAAAGAAAAGGAAGGTTAAACCTTAATCTGTTGACTAGGGTATTGTTCATAGGTGTCCATGATGCCAATAAAAATGCTGTCTTGTTATGTTTAAGTGCATTTAAGCAATGGGTGTTCTCGAGCCATATTTTGAAATCTAAAGTACTTATAAATGTTGACTGATGTTATATCGAACTATTTCACTATTAGATTAATATTATTTTGAATCAAACTGAATAAAAAGTTAGTGTGTTCAGATTCTTATAAGTTTAGCTTCTTTCTTTCGGTTTGTCCTCCTCTCAAGTGTAGTCTGGGTTTCCATCTTGAACTGGAACATTTCTATCATCATGTATGTATCTATAGTCGCTGCGATCCATAGAAGTAGAAATGAAAGCACGGAATGCTGGGGAATATTAGAAATCCCGGTGGAAAAACCGCGGGTAGGGATAAAATAGGTGTTAGAACCTTGCGGCTTGTGCCTAAGTAACCGGTCACCTTGATGACCCTGTCTGTGTCTGCGGTTTTAGACGAGCAAGTTAGCTCTGATTCTTTAGCGTACTACAACCCTCAGCCATGGTGTTAAAAAAATAAAACAGTCTCTCTCTGTCACTTTCTTCCTAGGAATAACACGCAGAACACACTTTAAGTCTTGTTTCTTTTTAATTGAAAATTGCAGTGCTGAGGGATTCGGAGAGAGCGGCAGGTAAGGGGACAGCTGCGGGGGTCACTTATGATACGGGTTGCATCCCGTGCAGAAGCGACATTTGGTGTGAGAGGTGGGTTGTGAGAGGAGGAGCTGGGGTCTAAAGGGAGAATTCTTTGCCTTGGATAGCTGTGCAAACTTTCACTTTCTTCCATGGGCTCCCCCTCGCTCCGGTGGCTCTGATGGACTTTGTTTTGATGGTTTTTGAGCAGTATTTCTGCAGAGTGCGCTGGGTGGCCCTTGGGGGGAAAGGAGCATTCTCTCTTGGGAGGGCAGAGGAAGGGATACAAAATGACAATTTCCCCCTGCTTTGTCTGTGGGAAAGCAGGTGTTTTGGAACCGCGGCTGAGGCTGGCTCAGGGGCAGACTGAGCCAGATGCTGGTCTCATTCTGAATGGCGAGCGTCCGGTATTGCGGATCAAGGTGGAGTTAAAGGAGTTGCTGACCTAGGGGTCAGACCGGCATCTATCAGCCCAGCCTCCAGAGCGGGGCCCAGGGCTGCCCGGCTCCCAGCAACCTTCCCATCTCGCCCACACTTGAGTGCCTGTTCCCTTCCGAGGCTCTCTCCCTTTCGGCCTCCTTCCTCACTTTCCTGATCTCTGATCCAGGGATCCTGAGTGTGATTTGGTAAGGTTGGACCCTCGAGTGGAAGGTTTTATGTTGAAAACTTCGTTAAGAAATGCCAGGAGCTGCTGGTGCTCACTCTCCTGCACCAGCCGGTACTGGTGAAAGAAACCAGATGGGTTTTTCTCTCTGCTACCCTCTTAGCCCAGTATGGCCGCCACTCACTCCTCCCTCCCCTGGGTGGAAAATGCTGAGATGGAAGGTGAAAGCCGGGCAGGTGGATGAGGCCGGGCAGATCTCCTGCAGATCTTCTGGTGGGGTCACTGTGTGGAATGTCACAAAGGCCAGTGGAGGAATTTCTTTATAAATATTTTATTGTGGAGGATTAGCTCCCAGGTCAGGTGATGGTTTGGGCTGGTACAGTTAAGGATAGAGTTGGATTGTTCTCTGGTTGCCTAAGAGAGTAGAGATAGGCATGATAGTGAAAGAATGTCTACATCTTGCTCCATTTTGCATTGAGTCGCAAAAAGAGGGGTGGACCCGGCAAGTGTCCTGAAGAAACTTCGGTGTTAAAATTTTCCTACTGAATCTTGCTGCTAAACAGGCATCATCATTTTTCCTTACACTCCTAAGAAAAACGCAGGTATTACCAATTTCTCTCTCTCTCTCTCTCTCTCTCTCTCTCTCTCGGCTCTCCTTTCGGGTGGCATTGTAAGAAGACTCTCTTCATATACCATTATAGTTATTAAAAAAGAAAAGACTCAAAACTAGCTTGCGCCCTCTGTATTCCTTGCCAGACCCGAGACCCCATCGGCTGCGCGCCCTTCGCATTTGCCGCACCCTCCGTGAGCTCAGGGAGGCGGCTAGGCTAGCGCAGGGTGGGGAGAGCTGGGAGAGTGGGATCTATTTTCCTTGGTCCCTGGGCGCGTGTTTAATTTAATTTAATTTTCTGCGGAGACTCCCAGCGGCACAGCAGCAGCCTGAACCGTTTAGCTCCGGTGCCTAACAACGGTGGGAACTCTGGGGAACGACAAGCAGGGTGTGGGGTGACCTGGAACCAGGGGGACGAAGGCCGGCCACGACCCGCCGCTGCTCGCACACCGCGCTTTTCCGTGCATTGGCCGGGGCTGCTGCGGTGAATCCGAGTCACTCCCCAACTTGGCTCCGCACTTAGCAACTTCTGGGGTTCCCGGGCAGGGCGCGCGCGACGCGGCCTCTGCTCCTCCAGCTGAGGCCCAGCCTGCCCAAAGTTACCCTCCTTTCCAAACAGTGGATTCGGAGGCGGCTTGGAGCCCGGGAGTAGTTCCCAGCTGTTCTCAAAGCTACCACCCGCCTTCCTCTCCGTCTCCGCGACGCGCGGAGGTCCGCTCAGGAAGACCGTGGGGCCCCTCGGGAAGAGTTCAGAGCTGGCGAGCCCCACGGGGCTCAGTGGACGCTGGGCCGGCGGTGCGGGGTCTGCCCGTCAGCCCCGCGCCCTGCACCCCGGCCCGCCGCGCGCGCCGGAACCGGGCGCACACAAAGACGCCGCGGCCACCTCCGCCCGCTGCGCGGGCAGCGAGCGCCACCCTGCGCCCCGCGCCCGCTCTGCAGCGCGCTCCGCACGGGTCGCGCCGGCCGACCCCGGCCTGAGCCTCTGACCTCGGGCGAACCCTCGCTGGGGTTGCCCGGGGAGGGAGCCTCCCCCGCGCGCGCGCTCGCGCCCAGGAGCTGCCAAGAGCCTTTCGGGGCCGACCGGGGTGAGGGTGACGGTTCCCCTCCTTGCCCTTGCGCTCCAGATCCCTGGCACCAGCCAGCTGCCTGTCGCCATCCTGGCGCCCTGCAGCTCCGAGACCCACACCGTGGCACCCGGCCCGGCTCGCCGCGTCCTGCCGGGACCCCCAAGGGCCTGCTGCGGAGCGGGCAGGCCGTGGTCATTCTCTTAGGCCTTGCCCACGGCTACTTGCCCGCTGTCACCTCCAGGGCATTTCTCCTTGGCCAAACTGCCGTGTTATCCCCCCCCTGCACCTGCCTCCTCTCCCGCCAAGTGGGAAGCTTATTCGTGTCACTTCATTCTGAGTTCCCCAGCCTCGGACGGGGGGCGTTTGCGCACCTGTGCCAAACACGGCTATCCTCCAAGGAACCAAAGTGTCATTGGCTGCAAAAACTTTTTGCGTTTTTGGATTTAAGCTTTGGCCAGCCGGCGGGCTGTCCACAGTTACAGGTATACAAGCCTCGTACCTGTTAGATGCGCCTAAAATCCAGCAACCCCTGGAGGGCTCCCTGGTCCGCCGCAAGCCTTGGGGCTTCCGGGTGTACGGGGAGCGCTAGGAAATGTGACAGAGGACAGCCCCAAGCCTCCGGCTCCCTTTGAAGGTCTTTCCTTGGAGGAGGTACCTGCCTGAGGTAAGGACCCTAGCCCCTGCCCCCAACTCTAGGCCTTCAGCCCTGTGGTCTTGAAGGTCGGGGTGCAGGTTCGAACGCAGAAGGTGGGCCAGCGTGCGCGCACCGTCCACGAGTCCGTGCGTCTGTAAGGGACCCCGCGGTGAGGCTCCAGCAAACACGTTCAGTGAGCGCTCGCAGCTGCCACCTGAGCCACGTCCCGCCTGTGGTCACACCTGCGGGGCTCACTCCCCGGCCAGCACGGGTCCCCTAAGCGCGCAAAAGGAGGAAGTGGCCCGGCCTGTGCGCAGCGCTGGCCTCGCGCGGGAAGTCGTCGACGGGGTCCACCCCGGAGCCGCCGCCGCCGCCGCCGCCCTCCTCCCCGCAGCCGGCTGGCGCTGCGCCCCCTCCCCACCCCCCTCTCCCCGGGCTCCGGAAAGCCCGGCCGCGCCGGAATGTCGCCTTGGCTCACCCTATTGTGCCTAGGTGTTGCGGGCCGCTGGGGGG
Source organism: Oryctolagus cuniculus (assembly GCF_051225735.1). Classification (NCBI taxonomy): domain Eukaryota; kingdom Metazoa; phylum Chordata; class Mammalia; order Lagomorpha; family Leporidae; genus Oryctolagus; species Oryctolagus cuniculus. Next base: position 49,276,265 of record NC_142882.1, on the reverse strand, counting down.
GGACAGGGCCGCGCGCTTTGATCTCATGGCCCCGCCATTCTTTGGCGCAGAGGGGTGAGTTTAAATTAAATTTCTCTCTCTCTCTGTCTCTGCTGATAAGTTCTAATGGCCTCCGAAGGTGAATGATTGTTCAGTAGCTTTGCAGGGGTTGTCACAGTGGGAAATCTCAGCGCGCAGTCCGCGGGAGCAGGATCTCCCCGGTGCCCGCAGCCCCGCCAGGGAGCCGCGACGGTGGTTCGCACCTGCGGGCGCGGCTTCAGAGGTGCCCTCCTCCTCCTTCTTATTTATTTTTTCTAGGTCAGCATTAAGAAACCTTGTTTTTGAAACTAAAAATCCCAACCCCTCGGCTTTGATGATGACATCAGCGAGGCGAAACACAGTGATGAAAGCTAGGGTTTTGCGTTTTCCTTGGCCAAAGTCAGCCAAGCCACCTCGGCTGATGGATCTCCCAGTGGCCTGCCACCTCTTTTGACTAGTTACAGTGAGTTTTTGATTTTTTTTTTTTCTTTTGCTCGATTTCTGAGGAAAAGGGCGGGCATCCTATGTGGTCGTTAGTGTCCTAAACCCACCTGGTTTGCATTTCGGAAATGGGACTTTCCATGGGAAAAGCTTCAGAGGAAAATGCCTCTGCTGTTCCCTCTAAATAGCCATCTCCCTACCAGCAAAGGTGGGCTTAATTACTATTTAATCCCCCTCCCCCCCCATAAGAGACAGCATCAACAGTTTGCATTTTGCAAACGGGTCACAACATTTTGATACTGAAAAGGAAATCATACTCGTCACCCCTACCAAAGAACCCTACATTTGTAATTTAAAAGCACAATGGCACTCTTCACTGTTTTTTTTTTTTTTTAAAGAAAATCCTTTGTACCCCATTCACACCAGTGCTTCCTTGCATGGGGTTTTCCTTGTTTACTTTTCTTGCCTTGAAATTTTTTTCTTTTAAGTGAATTGAGCTCCCACAAGCTTTCAGATTTCTAAATCAACACGTAGAAACTGGAGCCTGCTTATCAAGTTTTCACTCCTCTCTTGGCAACTAATTTGAAAGGGCCCAAACAATGAGTTGATTTACATTATGCGCAGTTCACCCTGAACTCGGTGTGAATGTTGAAAAACCCTCAATAATTCTCCTTGGGTTATCTTTACATCTTTGGGGGAAGCAATCCTCCTAGCTGTGAGTTTTTTTACCCACTCCATTTTAAGTGCTGAAAGAGAAGAAAGAAAGTAGATGTTTTTCTTTTTCCCCCTAGAGTTCAAGCGATTGTCTGGTTCAACTGAAAAGAAAGGATTGGGACTCCCCGATTTTGCACCCAATTTAATGCCCATAATTATGCGGGCACCCTGTCATTAGGTTTCCCATCATTTCAGGAAGTTCTGTGCTCCTTCTCACACACTGATCAATGCTTCATTTATCTCTTACATACCCAGCCCTTATTCTGGAGATTATATATATATATATATAGATAGATAGATAGATAGATAGATAGATATAGAGATATATATGTGTGTGTGTGTGTATTTTTTTTTTTCCTAAGCAGGTTCTATCCCCTTTCAATTTCACAAACAATGGCTTTTCTGAGGGTGGGGAAACCTCGGGGCAGGTGGAAATGTGTTTAAAAGACATTCATGTTGATTTACGGATGCTGCAGTAGAATTCAAGGAGATCTTTTTTTTTTTTGTAATGTTACATCATATTTATCCCTCAAACTTTAAGAAAATAAGGTTCTTATGGGTGATTAACTTGGTGACCCTTGTACTTTCAGGGAAGTTAAGATTTCTGAGTAAATAACTATTTGACTTAAAACTACGCTTGGTAAAGTTTTAGGTGAGGAACCCATGTATTATGCTTCCTGTGTCTGTCCTCACTATTGACATATTTCAGTGAATATCACAATGGAACATTGTAACAGTAATGAAAAGACAACTGTAAAACAACCTTGCACATATTTTGGCAAGAGAACATTGTATCTTCTTTGGCTACATAAACCTTGTAGAAAATTTATGATATGATTTATGTAGCATATAATTATTAAATGTGAAATACATCACTTGTTTACTTGATTGTTTTAGTACATACATCCAGGAAAATCATACTCAGTGAAGTTTTCTGTTCTTAAATTCTACCTGTTGTTAGGCAGAGAGAATATTAATTTCACAAAAGGAATATGACAGAGCTCTGTTGTAGATAAATTGTACTTATAGCCGGGAAGTGGTTTGGAGCTGCTTTTATTATTTTATGCTCCAAAAGGCAACAACGTATTTGTTTTTCCTCATTTTTTTTAAGTGAAATTTTTGACTTGGAATAATTTTGGATTTACAGAATCCCAGGTAAACTTCTTGTGGTTGCCACTATTAACACACTATTTTATGAAGGTATATTTGTCAAACCTAAGAAATCAATATGGGTAGATTATTTTTAAATTTAAATAAGGAAATAAAGGCAAAAACATATTGCATTGCCCATCAATCAGTGATTGGATGTAGCTTAGAAAATGCTGATCTTTTTATGATTGGTTGGCCTGTGCTAACCCATGCAGTAATTCAGGGAGAAAGCTGCTCCTTAGGGGTGTGATGGTAAGACAATTTCAGAATGAAGAATTTTTGTTTCTTTCACAGTTAACTAAAGTCTCAGAAAACATCATGGTGTTCAGTTTTGCATTTTTATTTCATATATGGCAGCATCATATTAAATTTTGAATGACCGATATTTTACTTTAAATGATCAAAACTATATTTCAATAATATTCTATTTATAGCATATATCTATATTTTTATGATTGCAAGTGGCATTTACTCATTGTTTTCTTCAGTACAGTCATTATAAAATATGAATCACTTAGTGATTTCGTACATTTCTCCAAGGTTTTTCAACCTCAATTTGGGGATCATTTTTGCTAAAGAGCTGAGTTTTCCAGAGTCTAGAATGCTTTTAAACTTAATAGTTAAGGTGTTTTCTTTTTGCTGTTTATTTTGTTAGCACAGATAAATGTATCTTTTACACTCCATGGAGCAATAAATTTGCATGTATTTTTATCTTATTTAAATAATATTATAAGGGGTTCTGTCAAAAAGGAAAATATTCTTTATTGAAATATATTTTCACTGTCCTAGGGTTGTCAGATAAAATATAGCATACCCAGTTAAATTTGAGCTTTAGATAAACAATAATTACATTTTTAGTATATCAGTATGCCTCCTGTAATATTTGGGCCATATTAATACTAAAAATGATTTGTTGGTTTTCAAATCCAAATCTAAAAGGATGTCCTAGTTTTTCATTTTTTTTTTTTACTTTCTTTATCAAACACATTAAAAATACAGTTTTTGGTATCTCTGAGAACAAAACAGCAAAACAAGAAGTCTATATAAAAACAAAGTAGCTGGCACCTGTTCATGAACTTGTTCAGTAGCATTCTGCACTATTCGCAAAGGGGAATTCAGGGCACACAGAAGCCAGATTTCCTCCTTTCATGGAGCTAGGAAAATAACTGATTTTCCTGTTACTCTCTTGTGCTGCTTCAGCTCATCAGGCTTCATTTTGGGCTCTCCTTACATATTTGGAACATGCTATCTGACTAAGAAAGTGCAGCTCCCTGGCTTCAAACGGAGTTCTGTTATGCCGATGGTTGCTGCTCCAAGTCTCCACAATCCTCCCTGATATTAATGCTGTAAAAATGGGAGACGTCTACGTTAAAAAAAAGTCTAATTTCTGTTCATTGGGGCCGTGGGTTGAGTCCCCCCCCCCCCCCCCCCCCGGCCAGGCTTTGCTCCGAAGGCACTTCCTGCTCACCCCGATTCCAATGCCGTCTCTGGAACTGCACACATGTGCACTCCTGCATTCCCAGAAGTTGGGGCGGTAGTGCTTGTCGTCAGATTCACTTGCTTTTAGGCACTCCATACGTTGTAATCAAATAATCAGAGCTGAAATCTTGGGAAGATTTCGTTTTCTTTCTTTGAAAGGAGTTTTGCTGTTAGGGACTAGAGGAACTATCCTCTCATTTATTAAGGATGTTTTCTCAAAAAGCCATGTGTCATAGTTGTGTTAACGGTTTGCTGTTCTGTGGCTCATCCACACTTTAGCACTTAGTGTTGGTGACTATTCCAGAAGTAACAAGCACAGTTGTGTGTGGGCTAATGGGGCCGGGGGCACCCTGGTAACTCAGGTTTATGTGTCTTGTCTGCACTTAGATGGCTCAGGATAAATAAAAAACCCTGCTAAAAGGCCAGGTGTGTCAATCAGATAAATCATTAAGAACAAGGCAGGCAACGTTTTACCCATAAACTGTGGACCCATCGAGGACCCTGACTTATAGGAGAGCCACCTTTGACCAGGAGCTGTGGGTACTGATGTGACAATTCAGGAGTCACTGGCAGGTGGGGAACTCTGGGAACTTCCGTGGGGGCTGACCAGATGGTTGCACCCATGGAAAGACATTTCTGTGTGGGCACCCACAAATTGCCCAACTTCCCCCCCCCCATTTTACTTTGTTTTATAGAACCAATTAGATATTCATTTGATTGCCATTTTGAAAAATGTCGTTACTTCTGTGAATTCTAAGGAAACCAACTAGATATTCATTTGATTGCTATTTTAAAAATGCAGTTACTTCTGTGAATTCTAAGGGAGGCATTCACATACTATCTATCTACTCATGTTACTACATCCATCCTAATCCCCCAAATACCAGGGACTGTGAAAACACAGGGGAAACAAATTACCTTAACCCCAGCTCAGACTGCATAATTGTGTCTTTTTTTTTTTTTTTTTTTTTTGACAGGCAGAGTTAGACAGTGAGAGAGAGACAGAGAGAAAGGTCTTCCTTCCGTTGGTTCACCCCCCAAATGGCCACTAGGGCCGGTGTGCTGCGCCAATCTGAAGCCAGGAGCCAGGTGCTTCCTCCTGGTCTCCCAAGCACTTGGGCCATCCTCCATTGCTTTCCTGGGCCACAGCAGAGAGCTGGACTGGAAGAGGAGCAACCGGGACAGAATCCGGCGCCCCAACCAGGACTAGAACCCTGAGTGCCGGCACCACAGGCGGAGGATTAGCCTAGTGAGCCACAGCGCCAGCCATAATTGTGTCTTTATTTACAATCTCTTCTTCTATGTGATTATTTTCTTACTTGTACATGGCAAATTGTAATCCACTTTTTTCCATGAATATGGAAATAACTTTCTCTTACAGTAAAATGACTTTCTCTTATAGTAAAACTTCTCCACAAGCATAATATTAAATAGCTAATATTGTATGGTATACATGTATCAAAAATTTACTGTGTTTTAAAAGATTTATTTATTAACTTGAAAGTTACAGAGAGAGAGAGAGAGAGAGAGAGAGAGAGAGAGAGAAGGAGACACACACAGAGAGATATCTTTCATCCACTGGTTCACTTCCCAGATGGCCACAACAACCTGGACTGGGCCAGGCCAAAGCCAGGAGCCAGGAGCTTCTTCCATGTCTCCCATGTGGATGCAGGGACCGAAGCATTTGGGCCATCTTCCACTGCTTTCCAGGCGTTAGCAAGCAGATGGATTGGAAGTGGAGTAACTGAGACTTGAACTGGTGCCCTTTGGGATGCCAGCACAGCAGGTTGAAATTTAACCCACTGAGCCACAGGCCAGCCCCCAAAGTGTACTATTCTAATAGTGGCACTTAAAATCTCTTTTCCTGCATTTTCAGTATTATACATAATTCTGCATTGAACATCTTTATGCATGACTTTTTGTCATAGTGGCTGATTATTTCCTTAGGATAGTAGAAGAGGGAGGGGTTCATGAAGGTTAAGAACATTTTGAAGGCTCTAGAGAGAGATGAGCAAATGACTCTCCAACAAACAGTGATTGAAAGGACTGGCCTTAAATCTCAGCAGCCCTCACTTCTTTCTTTTTTTAAAGACTTATTTTATTTATTTGAAAAGCAGAGTTACAGAGAGAGAGAGAGAGAGAGAGAGAGAGCTAGCTTCTATCTACTGGTTCACTTCCTAAATGGCCTCATTGATGGGACTGGGCCAGACTGAAGCCAGGAGCCAGGAGCTTTATCAGGGTCCTCCAAGTAGGTGCAGGGGCTCAAGCACTTGGGCCATCTTTGACTGCTTTCCCAAGCCATTAGCAGGGAGCTGGACCTGAAGTGGAGCAGCCAAGACTTGAACTGGCGTCCACAGGGGATGCCGGCATTTCAGGCAGTGGCTTAACCCACTGTATCACAGAGCTAGCACTTCGAGAAACTCCCATCAAGCCTGTGCACCACACGGTTCCCTGATAGTCAGCTTCCCTTTGTTAGTCCTACATTAAGCGCACACACATATATATCTGTAATATAAAAATAAAAATTATTATTTGAAAGGCAGAGTGACAATGAGAAAGAGAGACAGAGGCAGAGAGACTGAGACAGAGACAAAGAGAGATCTTGCTTCTATTGGCTTACTCTCCAAATGGCTGCAGCAGCCAGGTCTGGGCCTGGCTGAAGCCGAGGAGACAGGAACTCCTCCTGGTCTCCCCTGTAGGTGGCAGGGACCCAAGTACTTGGGCCATTTTCTGTTGCCTCCGAGGGTGTACTAGCAGGGAGCTGGATCAGAAGTGGAGGAGCCAGGACTCAAACGGGTACTTTAATATGGTTGTCCCAAGCAGTGTCTTAACCTGCATCTCAATGCCCACCTTGCAAAGATGGATTTTAAAATTCTGATTTTTATGGCCATTAGAGATATGATGACCAAGAGTAAAATCAGGTCTACTTGATTCTTAATTAATTCTAAGTCTTTTAATTTCTTACATCATCCTATACACTTGAAAGTGTTATTCTTCACCAAGTATAAAGAATGACATATTCATGAACACTTGAAAAAAAATGCTTATATACACCACTAAAGAATGTTCAAAACTTTGCACTATTTGGGGGAAGGACGGGAAGAAGGTGATGAATTACTGATCTACACGATTTCTTTCAGACAGCCTCAGCCTGTAGAGACCGAGTTTCATTCCACAGTCATGATTCAAATGATATATTTGCATTTGTTCAAAAATAACAATCGAATCAACAAATACTGAATGCCTACTCTGTTTTCAGTCCTTTTTTTGGGTTGTTAAAAATAAGCCATGCGCATGATCATGAATCACAGTCATAATTTGAGAACTTCTTTATAAAAGTAAAATATTTCATAGGTTTTAAGAAAAGAGATAATCTGAAAAAATAATAATCATGCTATCCTTATGACTCTGAGATTAGCTATTAAAAATTTAACCGTGCTTAGGGATTATAGTCTTATAACTTTAAAATGCTCAGTGTTAAAATAAACTTCTGTTTGTGAGTATACTTGTATTTACCCAGAATTAAGTCCTTTCTAATTTTGTCGAAGACTATTACTAGGGACAGATGTTAGTTTGTTCCCCAAATGAAGTTACTTGATTAGTAAGCAAATTTAAATATTGTGTTGTGTATAGCAAAACTAGAAGAGTTTGCTGGTGGTGCTAAATAGATTTTTAGGAAAATAATAGCTCTTCATCTAACTACACAAAGGGAATCCAGAACACACTGGAAAGAGATGAAAGAGTAGAGGCAAGAGCCTATGTCTTTTTCTTTTTTTTAAGATTTATTTTATTTATTTGAAAGAGTTTCAGAGAGAGGTAGAGACAGAGAGAGAAAGAGGTCTTCCATCCGCTGGTTCACTCCCCAGATAGCCACAATGGCTGGAGCTGAGCTTATCTGAAACTGGGAGCCAGGAGCTTCTTCTGGATCTCCCACATGGGTGCAGGGGCCTGAGCACTTGGTCCATGCTCACTGCTTTCCCATGCACATTAACAGGGAGCTGGATCAGAAGTGGAGTAGCCGGGACTCGAACCAGCGCCCTTGTGGGATGCCGGCACTGCAGTCCTGGGCTTTAACCTACTGCACCACAGCGCCGGCCCTGAGCCTATGTCTTTCTAAAACTAGTGTAGGAGGAAATTAAGTCAGCTCTTGTTTGGACTTCATTAATTGTTCAATCCATGATCAAGTTTAAAATTCTTATTCATGAATTCTATGTGTGATTGATTTTTCTAAAAAGATGTATTTATTGGCTGGTGCCGTGGCTCACTAGGCTAATCCTCCACCTGCAGTGCCGGCACCCCGGGTTCTAGTCCTGGTTGGGGCGCTGGATTCTGTCCCGGTTGCTCCTCTTCCAGTCCAGCTCTCTGTTGTGGCCCAGGAAGGCAGTGGAGGATGGCCCAAGTGCTTGGGCCCTGCACCCTCATGGGAGACCCAGAAGAAGTACCTGGCTCCTGGCTTCGGATCGGCATAGCTCCAGCCATGGTGGCCATTTAGGGGGTGAACCAACAGAAGGAAGACCTTTCACTCTCTCTCTCTCTGTCTAACTTTGCCTGTCACACACACACACACACACACACACACACACAAATGTATTTATTGATTTATTTGAAGGCAGAATGATAGAAGAGTGTTTCTGTTCAGTGCTTCACTTCCCAAATGCCTACATTAGCCAGAGTGGGGCCAGGAGCCAGGAACTCCATCTGGGTTTCCCATGTGGGTGGTAGGAACTCAGGTACTTGGAAACAGTCATATGTTACTTCCCAGGTACATTAGCAGGGAGCTGGATTGGAAGTGGAGCAGCCAGGACTCAACTGGCACTCCAGTATGCCCCTGTGTTGAAGGATTCTGAATGCAGGTTTCTTCTTTTGTCTAGAGCAGTGCTTCTCAGCATTTAATTTTGGTTGATGATCTCCTTTGAGACTCTATTGCTAGCCACAGACCCTCTCTTAAAACCATGCTCCTCATTGCGTCTCTCTGATGTCCGTCAAGGGTCTCCGGAGCTAGAGCAAGAAGGAAGCTGTTGGGACCTTCGTTTATATATGTCTGTAAAATTCACACATTTTAGAATCATTTACTTGGGTAAATCAAAGAAAGTGGCTCTTATCTTTGGCTCTCCAGTCTACCTGGATAAAAAATTAACATGGAGAAAGAAGAAAGGTTAACCCTGTCTGCCAGGCTGTATTTTCAGTGAAGATTTCAGTTTTCACTGAAGGAGTAATTTGAAATACAGTAGATACCATAAGAGAAAACCTGCAGGGGACTCGGGGGGAAGGGTTGTCTTTTCTATTTCAAAAGCGTATGATGGCCGGCGCCGCGGCTCACTAGGCTAATCCTCCGCCTAGTGGCGCCGGCACACCGGGTTCTAGTCCCGGTCGGGGCGCCGGATTCTGTCCCGGTTGCCCCTCTTCCAGGCCAGCTCTCTGCTGTGGCCAGGGAGTGCAGTGGAGGATGGCCCAGGTGCTTGGGCCCTGCACCCCATGGGAGACCAGGAAAAGCACCTGGCTCCTGGCTCCTGCCATCGGATCAGCGCGGTGTGCCGGCCGCAGCGCGCCGGCCGCGGCGGCCATTGGAGGGTGAACCAACGGCAAAGGAAGACCTTTCTCTCTGTCTCTCTCTCTCACTGTCCACTCTGCCTGTCAAAAAAAAAAAAAAAAAAAAAAAAAAAAAGCGTATGATGACATTTTTGTGGTGTTTGCACTTTTCTGGCTGGTTCTTTCTGTGCAGGAGTTGAGATCATTTCCTAGTGGTCACGCCAGATGCTTTGATTTTTGTCATAAGGACTTCTGCCAATATGTAGAGATCTACAGAACTGTATGGTCCATGACTAACTATCTCATTTAAAAAGAAACCATTTATTTAGGGGCTGGCACTATGGCGTAGTGGGTAAAGCCGCTGCCTGCGGTGTCAACATCCCATATGGGCGTCCGTTTGAGTTCTGGCTCCTTCACTTCCGATCCAGCTCTCTGCTATGGCCTGGGAAAGCAGTAGAATATGGCCCAAGTCCTTGGGCCCCTGCATCCATGTGGGAGACTTGGAGGAAGCTCCTGGCTTTGGATCTGTGTAGCTCTGGCCATTGCGGCCAACTGGGAAGTGAAGCAGCAGATGGAAGACCTCTCTCTCTCTCTCTCTCTCTCTCTCTCTGCCTCTACTTCTCTCTCTGTGTAACCCTGACTTTCAAATAAATAAATAAATCTTTTTTTTAAAAAAAGCATTTATTTAGTTTTATTTGAAAGGCAGAGTTAGAGAGAGAGAGAGAGAGAGAGAGAGAGAGAGAGAAAGCTTTTCCATATGCTGGTTAACTGCCCAAATGGCTGCAAAGGCAGGAGCTGGACCTATCCAAAACCATGAGCCAGGAGCTTCTTCCCAGTCTCCCACATGGATGTAGGGGTCCAAGGTCTTGGGCCATCTTCCCCTGCTTTCCCAGGAGCATTAGCAGGGAGTTCGACCGAAAGTGGAGCAGCTGGGTCTTGAACCTACACCATATGGGATGCCAGCACTGCAGGCCATGGCTTAACCACAGTGCTGGTCCCTAAATATCCCAATTTTAAAACAGTTTTGTTATTCAAGGTAGTAGCTATTTCACAATGTCTGGGAAATCATCATCCCCAAAAGCCTCTGGATAGTTAAGCAAACTTGAGCCACTTCTGATGGCCTTGCTTTAGCCAATACTTCACCCAATGTAGACATTGCTCTTTGTGTGTGTGTGTGTTTTCATTCAGTCACAACATTTGTACATCTGTCTTGGTTTTTGCATGATACAGCTATCAGGATCTGTTTGATCTCAGCTGAAGAGAAGAATGATATGCTATCGAGTGGGTTGTAAGTAGAACAAAAGAATTATGACTAACACTCTGAAAAGAAAGAGAGCAGGGTGATTCAACAGAGAGAAACAATCTATGCAGATACCAGTGTCTAATCCCTCCTACATTTGGGAGTGCATGGGTCACAGGCCAGGGAGAGGGGTGAGTGGTGTGGAAGAAGGGCTTGCTGGGACAGCTGTACATTACCAAGCCTTCCAAGTTGTAAACAGGTTATGTGCAAGAATTTTTTCAGAGTATCAGTGTGGCAGAAATGAAATTCAACTTTGTGCCAAAATGTTAGCCCAAGAAGACCCCGTTTCTTTGTATTTTTGAGGTGTTAAGAGGAGGCAAAAACAAGTGACTTTTCTTCCAGTTCCATCTTAGAGGAAAATGGTTTCACTGAGTGTGGGCTGGAGAGTCAAATTTTCTGGTTTCAATCCATCCATCACCCCCTTGATGTTTGACCAGGAGAAGGTTACCTAATTACTCACAGCCTCAGTTTCCCTAGTTGATGAACGTTGACTAATAATAAAATGTATCCGATTGTCAGTAAGTTAATACTTGTAAGACTTAGCAGTTTGTTTAGTCTGACAGTTGACTGCTCAATGAACATGAACTTATTTAATAACTTTAGCTTATATATATATATATTTGTTTTACATTTTACTTATTTATTTTCATTTTATTTGTAAGGCAGAAAGACAGAGTGAGATCTTCCATCCACCCTGTTTTACTCCGTGAATGCCTGCAACAGCCTGGGTTGGGCCAACTTGAAGCCAGGAGCCTGGAACCCAGTTCAGGTCTCCCACCTGTGTTGCAGACACCCAAGTACTTGAGCCATTACTTACTGCCTCCCACAGTGTGCATTAGTGGGAAGCTGGCTGGACAGTGGAGGAACCAGGACTTGAAGTAGGCACTCCAGTATGGAATGCAGGTGCCCTAAAAGGCATCTTGCCCCTGTGCCCAGTGTCTGCCTCTGTTTTATGCTTTTAATCTTATTACCACTAGTAAGTGCTGGAAACGTGCCTTTTTATAATTCCCTGTGCATTTTTTAGGACCCACGTGGATTCCCGCGAGCATTATCGAAAGCCGTTTACCTTGCCTTTGTGGCCTTGGGAGCTTCCTCCTTTCCTCTTGTTCTCAGCCCCCATCACCTCCTCTTGCCCATGCTGCTGTCTTCCTGCAGCTTCCTGTGTGAGCCAGGCTTTTCTGTTTGGCTCATTTGTCACTCGTTAACCCTTCTCTGCTCAGGGGGACTTAGTGCTAGGAAATTAGGGATTACAGGAATTCATGAAAATAGTGTAAGCAAAGGAGTAATTCTGCCTGCATGGGGCCATGGGACAAGGAATTGAAATTTAAATTTTATGTTGCCTTCTATTTTAGGTTTTCTGAGGGCTTGATGGTGGAATATTTTTTCCTTCCAGTTGTAAGTAAGTTGCTGTCTAACTTCCTATCCATCCATCCATCCATCCATCCATCCATCTGTCCATTTATCCATCCATCCATCCGTCCGTCCATCCATCCATCCGTCCATCCATCCATCCATCCATCTGTCCAGTTATCCATCCATCCATTCTGTCTGTCTTTTTGCTTTACAGTTATCCAGAATGTTCTAATCGACAGCTTCACCTTTTTTCCTAGACTCTCTTCTTGACTTTCAACTGGGCAGAAAATATTTCAGCCACATATTATGTTAGTGTGATATAGGAGAGTTGACGATGAAACAGAATCCTCCACACTGTGGCACATTTTCTTGGCTCCTCAGGAAAGACAGCCCTCATTTACATCCACAAAGCCATAGCTCAGCTCCCCAGACCCTACTTTCCCCTGAGCAGCAGCAAATGCATTCATTTGTGGTTGCTGACACCCGGTTGTATTTTAGTTTTCTGAAATTTCACCAGACACCTTTGAGCAGATCCTCATGCAGTTTAAGAAGAAAAGCATTTTGGCAAGATTAAACGGAACCCTGGGAATTAGGAGTAAGTCGCTGAGAAACCAGATCCCATAATGTCTGTTGCCTTGGAGGTGCCTGTCAAGGGTTCTCCATAGGCGCTACTGTCAGGGTAGTCTGCTCTGGTCTGAAAAGTGTGCCTCTTTCTACATTTTTCTTAGCCTAGACTTCTCCTATTTTTCCAATGTTTGCCCATGCAAAAATTGTCTGAATCCCCAGCATGTCTATGTGAGTAAAAACTAAAGGAAACACAGATCTCACACCTTCACCTAAATTCAGTCTTGTTCCAGTGTTATGGATATGAAGAATATGTTTTGGATGCAGGTGTTTAATTTAATTAGACTGTGTACCATCAGAATTCACAGGAGTACACAGGTCATTTAGGACCCAGCCTAAATGTTGGCTAATTAATAAATTGGGCTCAGAGTACGGCTTCATTCTTAAAGTTTGGTCCCCCCCACCAACCTTTTTAAAAAAGATTTATTTATTAATTTAAAAGGCAGAGTGGCAAGAGGAAGAGAGATGAGAGATTTTTGTATCTGTTGTTTCATTCCTCAAATGCCCACGAGAGAGAGAGAGAGAGAGAGACAGACAGACAGACAGAGACAGATTTTTCTACCTTCAGGTTTACTCCCCAAATGCCCATAATAGCCAGGGCTGGGCCAGGCCAAAGCCAGAAGCCAAGAACCCCATTCTGGTCTTCCACATATGGGTCAGGAGCCCAAGCACCTGGGCCATCATCCACTTAGGAAGTTAAGAAAGTAGAATTTAGTATACACTTGTGTTTAATAAATCTGGTCTCCTGGTAAAAGGAACAGCAACTCTAGTGGAATCAGATAGCAAAAGAGAAGAACATCTTCCGAGTTCTGGCCTAGCAGTGAGGGTAGGTAGCATGTCACTACAGCTGGTGAAGCGCAGGGCTTGCAGGCAAGATAGGAAAGGTTTTGCTCTTTCTGTGTATAATGATGACATTGGACTCGATGTTTTCAGAGCTTTGAGGTTTTATACAATGCAAATCTGAAAAATTTGGCTTGCCTTCTCCATGGAAGAAGCATTTAAATACATAGGCTTTGTGGTAGGCCACAAAACAGCCTCTGTAAAATGCCTGAATCCTGGCCGGCGCCGCGGCTCACTAGGCTAATCCTCCGCCTAGCGGCGCCGGCACACCGGGTTCTAGTCCCGGTTGGGGCGCCGGATTCTGTCCCGGTTGCCCCTCTTCCAGGCCAGCTCTCTGCTGTGGCCAGGGAGTGCAGTGGAGGATGGCCCAGATGCTTGGGCCCTGCACCCCATGGGAGACCAGGAAAAGCACCTGGCTCCTGCCATCGGATCAGCGCAGTGCGCCGGCCATTGGAGGGTGAACCAACGGCAAAAGGAAGACCTTTCTCTCTGTCTCTCTCTCTCACTGTCCACTCTGTCAAAAAAAAAAGAAAAAAAAGAAATGCCTGAATCCTCACTCCTGGAACCTTGACTCCGGGACCTTACCCAGCAGAAGGGGCTTTGCAGAGGGGATTAAATGTCAGAATCGTGATGGGAAGACGGTGTTCGTTTACCCATGGGGCCCAGTGTAATCTCAAGAGTCCTTATAATCGTAGAGGAAGAGAGGCAGAGACAGTTGGCAAAATGATGGAGGAAGCAGAGGTCAAAGAGATACTGGCCATCTAGAAGTTTCTAGAAATTGGAAAAGAACCAGGAAGAGATGCTTCTATAGAGTGTCTGCAAGGTATGAAGCCTTTGACTTTTACCCCACAGATTATGATTTTTCTTTTTTAAAGGATTTACTTATTTCTTTCAAAGACAGAATGACAGAGAAAGAGGGAGAGACAGAGATTTTCCATCCACTGATTTACTTCCCAGATGCCTGCAACAGTCACAGCTGGGCCAGGCCAAAGCTAGGAGTCAGGAATTCCTTCCATTTCCCAGGTGGATGGCAACAACTCAAGTACTTAGGTCCTATTAGCTGCCTTCCCAGGCAAATCAGCAGGAAGCTGGATCTGAAACAGAGCAACTGGGACTTGAACCACACTCTGATATGGGATGCCACATCCCAAGCAGAGGCTTAGCCCACCCTCAGAACACGATTTTAGATTTTTGGCATCCAAACCTGAAGACAGTAGATCTGTGTTGCTTCACATTGCCAAGTTAATGATAATTTCTTCTAGCAGCAACGGGATAGTAGTGCAAGTTTCTCAGTTGATTTTGCTGAAGGGACACAAGTTGAGTTACCCTAGGTACCATGCAGAGACATTTGGTTGATCTGTGCATTTCTTTTTTTGCTATTATTTCTTTTTTAATAGAAAGCTTTTATTTAATAAATATAAATTTCATAAGTACAACTTTTGGATCATAGCGGTTCTTCCCACCATACCTGCCCTCCCACCCGCAAACCATCCCATCTCCTACTCCCTCTCCCATCCCTTTCTTCATTAAGAATCATTTTTAATTATCTTTATATTCAGAAGACCAACTCTATACTAAGTAAAGATTTCAACAGTTTGCACCTACACAGACACACAAAGTATAAAGTACTGTTTGAAGACTTGTTTTACCATTAATTGTCATAGTACAACACATGAAAGACAGAGGTCCTACATGGGGAGTAAGTGCACAGTGACTCCTGTTGTTGATTTAACAGTTGACACTGTTATTTATGACATCATTAATCACCCGAGGCTCTTGTCATGAGCTGCCAAGGCTATGGAAGCCTCTTGAGTCCACAAACTCTGACCTTATTAGACAAGGCCATAGTCAAAGTGGAAGTTCTCTCCTCCCTTCAGAGAAAGGTACCTCCTCCTTCTTTGATAGCCCCTTCTTTCCATGAGGATCTCACTCACAGAGATCTTTCATGTAGGTCATTTTTTGCCACAGTGTCTTGGCTTTCCATGCCTGAAATGCTCTCATGGGCTTTTTAGCCAGATCTGAATGATTTGTGCACTTCTTAAAATGATATTTTTAAGTGAGCTTTTCTGGTAATTATTATTAAATGTGGAGAAATAAATAAAGGCTTGAAAGCTACTGCATACTCTAAACCCTCTATCCTCAGCTCTCCATTTTCTTTTTTCCAGTTTCATCCCTTGATTGCTTCTTATGTGTGAGTGAAACTGTCAATCAATCTATGATTCTACTTTGTAAGCCCTCTTGGAATAAGAGCTCAAAACTAAAACAATGGGTATATAAGTTGATGCTGTCTTTGGGAATGTTCTCATAGAATAGGTCATATGCAAAGCCTGGTGACATACTATAAAACAGACACATTGAGTAATCCAAAAATCAGTTTATTAGCTATGACCTAAGCTGACTTAACATGGAGACACACCACAACTTGTCTTAAGGAGTGGCACAATATAAAGTTGGCTGGGTTTGGTGTAAAACAGATGTGACATTGTTGTTGCTTTTTCTCTTTGCACTGACATCTGTCTTGCCTTATCCTTGTTAAATTACTTCTGTTTCCCTGATAACCTGCATTGGTGTTTCAATTATTTTGAGACTCATTGAACAGCCCTTCCTCTCAGGAAGGAAGAGTGGCAAGAATATAAGATGTGGCCACGGGCAAGGGCTGCACGCTAACACTTACACACCACTCTGCACAGATGCCTTCCTGGTATATTTAGGGCTTTCTAATCTAGGTTTTTTCCTCCTTGTATTCTTTTTAACTGGTACACCATTCTTCTTGTGTCTTGTTTTGTGACTCTATCCTATATGCAAGCCCATAGGTGGAGGAGGTACAAGAGACAAGGATGCAGTAGGCTGGGAGTCACGATCAATAGAAATCGGGTCTTTTTCTGAGAATGGAAGTCCTTGAGACTATGCCTTCCTGTTGACAAGTCTTCTGGGAAATTAGGCCTACTGGGATTTTCAAATTAGGCAGTGTGTGCACAAGTACCAAATTCTTTCAAAATTAAACCAGCTAGCTCATGCACTATGATAAAAGATTAAGAGTGAATTTAAAAAATTAACTTAGCTAAGATTAATACTGCCATATGAGTGCAAAGAAAGTTTTTATGGACTTACACTACCCAGAGAGTTGATGACGGATGGCACCTGTGACAAGAAGGCCATGAAGGATTCTTGAAACCACACAGCTACAGCCCATAGGTGCTCCTTTCAGGAAACGTCTTAGTGTGACCCAGCATGCCTATGATTTACGCCTTTCTGAATGGAAATCATCTAATATTTATTGAATATCTATTAAACCCAAGCCACTGTAAGAACACAGCACATCTTAACTTTGGTATCTCAGAAAATCTGGTAAATATTAAGTTGTAGAATGTGCACCTAAATATATTCTTATTTAGTTATTAATTTATAAAGAGCTTTAATGAGTGAGTGACTTAAGATTTGAAAGCTAGATTTAAATTTATGAAAACGCCATTTCACTTTGGTTCCTTCTTCCTCCCACCTTTCCCTTTATTTCAAATAAAATACCAATTCTTAATTTAGCTTCTTTTTTTTGGCTATAGAGTACTCTGTCTTAAGAAAAAGTACAAGAATTAAGAAGTTGATACAAGATGTGTATGCATAATTTTTTAAAAGATTTATTTATTTATTTGAAAGAGTTACAGAGAGACAAGGAGAGACAGAGAGATCTTCCATCTGCTGGTTCTTTCCCCAGATGGCTGCAATGGTCGGGGGTGGGCCAGGCTGAAGCCAGGAGCCTAGAGCTTTTTCCAGGTCTCCTATATGTGTATGAGGGCCCAAAGATTTGGGCCATCTTCCACTGCTTTGCCAAGCACATTAGCAGGGAGCTGGATTGGAAGTGGAGCAGCCAGGACTCAAACCGGGGTCCATATGGGATGCCAGCAATGCGGATGGAGGCTTAACCTCTATGATACAGCGCTGGCCCCACATTAATAATTCTTGATTGTGAAAAAATTATTACAAGTATTTCTAAAATGTGGAGTTTGCCTAAGTAAGTAGCTTACTGGAATAATAGCTTACATAGCTGACTGGAATAACTGGGGGACAAGGTGCTTTGCTTCCAATTAAACCTATGATTCTTTTTCTCTTGTTGAGATAAAATTTATTATGAAATGTGTTTTGATAAATGCATCATACCTGTTAGCAGCTTAGTCACTAAATGAGGCCAGGGGAGACACTGTCAGGCATGGTTTTTTGCCTGGTTTTTTTAAACACCGCTAAGTTAACAGCTCTGTCTTGGTGTTTGCACTATGTCATGCTTGTATTACCTTTTGATTTCATTGCATTTTTTTTGCTTTTTAAATATTTTTCATTTTGTGAAAAAAAAAATGTTCAGGGCTATTAACTAGAAAAGGAAGTGTCTTCCTGACACCAAGAGGTATGACATGGATGCTGATTGGTTTAGGGCCAAGTAGGCATTGCGGGTTTGCATGTCTCGGGGGGATTCCAGAGCTGGAACCTGGGATGCTCCTGCTTCCTCTTTGCTTCCCCCTACTACAGAGAGAACCAAGAACCCCATATCCATGCATAGCAGAAGGGCTGCAAGGCAGTCAGTGCCCATGCTTCTAAGCAATGCATCTGGTTCTCAATCCCCAATCCTATTTTTATTTTTCATTTTTAAAAGAGTGACACGAACATGTAACTAGTTTAAATTTTTTTGTAAGATTGCACTTTATTGGTAGACTACACCCTTCAGAGGTTGACTATAGTTGTCAGTAAAGAAAATACAATTAAGAATAAAGATAAAACCACTAAATGTTCATTGCATGTTTAAGTAAATGGAAAATATGACTCAACTTACCAATATTATTATCTAAATAGAATTTTAAAGTCATACATATAATAAAGTATATCTAAAATTTAAATACAGTTTTTGATCAAGTAATAATACAGAAAGCAATAGGAGTAATTCTCATTTTAAGTAAGTGTTCATACACAGGTAGTTCTGTGATTCACTCTGCACACCCTAAGGCTGGAACAATGGGACTTGGGGATGGATATGCGAAACGCTTCACTCAGTGCTTTCTGTCAGTTATTTCACACTGTGATCTTCCCTCCCCACCAACAGAGGGATGGGATGGAGTTTGGGGGAAATGATGGATATTTCTTGAGAGAGAGTCGGTGTAGCATGGAGGAAAGCAACATGGCACTCCCAAATGTGACACATTTCCAATTTGATAGGAGAAGTTGATGGGGAACTGGTCAACAGATTCAATTTGCAGAAAACTGCTTATAAGCAAGTAGGAGCCAGAACGTTTTCAGCATGTGAGGAATAAAGGCATTATCTCACCCAACAAGCTTAGCAGAGACGTTTGCTGCCTTTTTAAAAATCCCAGGGGAAGGTGATGGGTGATCGGAACGTGTCTGCACCTGAGTAGCATGATTGTGGGTATTGATATATGCAATAAAAGAGATCAAAGCATGCCAAGTAATTACTAAGAACTCTTTCTTTGCATTACACAAAGAGCAAACTATGTGTAGCTCCACGCCATCACTGCACTGACTGCCCATTGACTAATGTGTAGTAGATGTCTCGATTTCTCAGGAGCTCGCCATGAGTTCCCTGTTCCTTTATTTTTCCGTTGTGCAGAACCACGATGGAATCTGCGTTCTGTATTGTGGAGAGTCTGTGTGCGACCACGAGGCACGTCCTGCCTCTCCTGGCTTTATCGAGAGCATGCTGGACCACCTGGAAGAGAGTTGGTCTCATGACTGCCAGTTTGGATTAGAGTCTGTTCAACTTCTCTAAGTCAAATAGATTAAGGGGCTCTGATCACATTCTTCCTTTTATTTGCTTATCCGCCACAGGAATTGCCCACCTTTGTGAAAATTTCCCTCTACTCGGTAGACATCTGGTATAAGCAATTATAGATACATGAAATAAGACTTCAGTTGGGAGAGAATTTGTGACAATGAATGAAAAGGAAATGGTTGTTTCTGTGTGTTTCTGAACTCAAATCCAGGAACTGGATACCTAAGCAAAGCTGTTGAATTTATTTATCTAATTCCCTCTCATTGCTTTTTTTGTATTGCTTGCCACAATTTAGCTGTAAAACTGTCCTGGCTAAAACAGTGTCTCAGCCAACAGCGAGGGAATAATGTTGCATAGAGGAAACAGGACTGGAATAGAGGGTGAAATCCTGTGTTTCTTAAGTGTGTACAATGTTCCAGGGATGGATGTTTCGTCTAAATGCTTGCTTGCATTTGAACCCACTACAAAAGGTAGAGGTATTCCCATTTTTCTGTTAAATGTACTATAGTACATTGCCTAGGCCCACACTACTAGCAACTAATGAATCTTAAGATTACGGACCGATATGTATGATTCCAAAAGTTGTGTTTTTTTTCTTTCATATCACACTCTTTGGGAATTAAGAACAATTACCACCTAAAAATAACAATCATATATGGCTTAGCTGTCTGTGCGCTTGAGCCAGACATCCTCTATAGAAATTAGGGAAGTCACTTAATCTTTCAAAGCTTCAGCATGCTAATCTGTAAAATGGGCATACCAGTAAAAGAAGCTAATCCTTAAATTGTGAGGACTGAGAGAATAGCTTTCAAGAGTTACCATTTATTTAGCCAATGTGCATTTACGAAATAAGTGCTTCCTTAAGAAACTGCCAGGGGCTGAGGGCATACCAAAATTAGATCTGAGAACTTGTCATACTTTGCTTCGTTGTTTCCTGCTAAGCTAAGCTTCAGACTACCATTCAGTAGAAGGCAGAATAACTAGCAGGTGCTGACTGTGCAGTATAGGTTACTTTTCTTACACATCTAGCAAATTACTTACATTATTTAGTAAACTGGCATCATTATAATAATGATAACAGCAATAATTCATTTTTCTTGGGCTCTTTCCTTGAGTGGGGAAATATAGCAAACATTGGGTCCATAATGAGACCAACTCAAGCAAGAGAATCTTTCCAGAACCTGAGATGCCCTTTGCCTTGACTCCTACCTTCCCATTGTGTTCTGATCTTGATGCTAACAGACCAGCACCTTAATTATAGCTGGTGGCCACGTGACTACAGTTATTTTCCAGGCCTGTCTTTCCCCCAAACTGGCCTTGTTTCCTTCCTTGGTATTGCACGTTCACATCTGGTGGTATATCCTGAGATGAAAGAACAAGATGTTACCTTTTCACTCTCATTGTCAAGGGCTGAAGTGGCCTCATCCAACAGCAAAACTTTTGGTTTCCGGAGAAGAGCCCTTGCAATGGCTATTCTCTGTCTCTGGCCTCCAGAAAGCTGTGTTCCTCTCCGCCCAATGCGTGTGTTGTATTTCTGTTGCAGGGATGTGCCATCAAAAGAGCAAGGCTTGGTTATTTAAGTTAGCATGGCAACCGGGGGCAAGAAACATCAAAATATCTCACATTTTGCTACTCTTGGAAATCTGTGTCCCAACAAGTGCTGAAATCTATTCTTGGACCTTGTTGCAAATAAATATCCAATGGCCTCCGGTGCAGTGGCTCACTAGGCTAATCCTCTGCCTTGCAGCGCTGGAACACCGGGTTCTAGTCCTGGTCGGGGCGCCGGATTCTGTCCCGGTTGCCCCTCTTCCAGGCCAGCCCTCTGCTGTGGCCAGGGAGTACAGTGGAGGATGGCCCAGGTGCTTGGGCCCTGCACCCCATGGGAGACCAGGATAAGTACCTGGCTCCTGCCTTCGGATCAGCGCAGTGTGACGGTCGCAGCGCGCCAGCCGCGGTGGCCATTGGAGGGTGAACCAACGGTAAAGAAAGACCTTTCTCTCTGTCTCTCTCTCTCTCTCACTGTCCACTCTGCCTGTCCAAAAAAAAAAGAAAGAAAAAAAAAAAGAAAAAAAATCCAATGGGCAGTAAATACTACCGTTACTGTCTCATTTGCATATTAAATCTGATCCCAGACAGCAGACCCCTAGTTCTGCAAAGCAAGTTTGCATGTTGAAGGCTATGAAGAATTACTGGCAGGAGCGAGTTCCCCGGTCACCACGAATCCTTTCCATTAGGTTACATGACCTTCTATTTACAGGTCAAAATGACTTCAAGTATGTAAAAAAACCACAAGGACATCTTGGGGTTCTGTCACTTTGGCTCTTGTTCCGCCTCTCTTAGCTTCTCCCTTCAGATGCTCAGAGGAATCCGTTCACAGTGGGGCAACGTCTTCCTGGACATCAGGTGGCATGGCTGTTTGAAGGTGTCCGTTCACCTGTTCAGGCCAGCAGGTGCTACTGATGGCATTCAGCACTTGACAGTGTTTCCATGGGTCCCCCCCAATTCATATCCCCTTTCTCCAGTGCTTCCCGCCATGGAAAGTAAAAGACATTCACTCTTATCCTGAAGCCATCCTGGCTCCCTAAATCTCCACTGGGCAGCTCCATTGGAAGGGAGCGGAGTTCTCTCTGCTTCGTAGGTTGTCCCATTGACTCCGTGTCTCTCCAGGCAAGGCTTCACCTTGCTTTCCAGGAGCCTCCGGCAGTTGTCTAAGGAATGCGTGCTGTTGGTACCCAGGCATGAATCAGCTTCAACGAGAAAGCAGATCCAAGTGTGCAACCTGCTGGAAGTGAATCCTATAGCAGCAGCTCAGAGAAAATGGAGCGTGCAAATCATGTTTTGATTTATTGGCTATTGGCTGATTGACTTCCCAAATTCCTGCAATCACAGCCTGGGCCAGGCTAAAGCCAGAAGCCAGGAAGGACCTCAATCCAGGTCTCCCTCACAGGTGGCAGGGACCCATGGTACTTCAGCTGTCACCTGCTGCCTACCAGGGTGTATGTTAGCAGGAAGTTGGAATCGGGAAGCTGGGATTCAGAGCTGGAACTGAAACTCAGACCCTCCAACAAGGGAGGCAGGCATCCCAAGTGGCGTCTTAACCACTATATCAAATACCTATCCCAGCCAAGAGTTTTGACTTTTATGAGACTTTATGTCACCTGTCACAGCCAATCACAGAGATAAAGGCAACACAAATGGCAGGCGGGGAGCTTTGTCTCTAACAGGGAAGGGAGATTTTAAACAAATAAATAAGTCTTCAGGGTCACTTCAGACTGTGGTGAGTGCCTTCAAAGCATTGTGGGGGGAAAGGGAACAGAAAAGACTATTTAAGTTGGGTGGCCAGAGGAGGCTACTGCAAAGGGGACCTTTGAAAGGGCGTGAAAATTAAGGAGCTGGCTATGCAGAAAGTTAGAGGAAGGGAGGTCCAGGCTAAAGGAGCAGCAAGTGCAAATGTCCTGAGGTGGGGAACACGTGGGCGTGTTCACGAGACAACAGAGAGATCTGCTTGGCTGCAGAGAGCGAGGAGGTGGCCAGGCCGGGGCTGTGGAGGTGGCAGAGCCAGGCCACAGAGGTCTTGCCAGCCACACGAGGGGACTGAACTTCCAGTGTGAAGAGACCCCGTGCGGCTGTGTTAAGCTGGGAGGAACATGGTCTGATTTATGGCTGCAAAGCATCCTAGTTGCTGTGAGGAAGGATTGCCAAGGAGCAAGACTGGAAGGCATCGAAGGAGGCAGTGCACACAGGGCTGATGGTGGTGTGGACAAGATGGCAGCGATGGAGAGAAGGCATAGGAAAGTTAATCTCATACATAGTGAGACATGGGCTTAGGCAAAAAGAAATTGTGCAACGCAAGGCATACATACAACGCATGTAGGCCCAGGAAGTGCCGAGGCTCACGGGGCAGCTGTGCTGTTCAACGTTTCAGGTGCGTCTTACCTGAGGGAGGCCTTCAATGAAAGAGTGGATGTCGGCCGCCTGGGCGACTTCTCTGATCTCCTCCAAAGGCACCGCGCGGCCGGGATCGCCATAGGCGATGTTCTCGGCTATGCTGCGATTGAAGAGCACGGGCTCCTGGGAGATGATCCCTATTTGGGACCGGAGCCACTGCACGTTCAGCTCTCTGGCATCTACGCCATCCAGCAGCTGCCAACAGCGGAATGGAGAATGGTATGTGAAGATCTGATGGCGGCATCACATTACACGCACTGTATTCCAGCCGACACAAATCACAACAAGAAGCTAAGGAATTCCAGCTGTCTCCAAGGCTAATGTCACCCAGGGAAGGCTCATCAATCACGCGTGGCGCAGAAGCAAGCGGCGTGTGACTTGCTATGCTCAGCCAGTGTTCCTAGGAATGGACACGGATTCCGGACGGCAGCCTGTTGAAGTCAGGTGGAGATGACAGACGGTCCCTGCTACTGGGACATGGCCCCACGTGACTAAAGCCTGATGAGCCTCTATGTGTAGACTGACACAGCAGTCCACATGTATTTTTACAAAAGATTTATTTATTTTTGAAAATCAGAATTACAGAGAAAGAGAAGAGAGAGAGAGAGAGATTTTTCTGAGAGAGAGAGAGAGAGAGAGAGAGAGAGAAAGATCTTCATTCTACTGGTTCACTCCCTAGATGGCTGTGATGGTTAGGACTGGGACAGGCTGAAGCCAAGAGCCAGGAGCTTCATCTGGGTCTCCCACGTGAATGGCAGGGACTTGGGCCGTCTTCCACTGCTTTTCCCAAGCCACAAGTAGGGAGCTGGATCAGAAGTGGAGCAACTGGGACTCAAACTGGCGCCCATATGGGATGCCGGCAGTCTCAGGTTGGGTGGCTTTACCTGCTGCACCACAGCGCAGGCCCCCATTGGTACTGATAAAGTATTGTGCTCACCACTGTGTTACTCACGTGGACGTGTAAGGACTGGTATTTGATGAGCATGCCTGGTACGTGATGGGCACTCTCCAGGCACTGGAGACATAGAAGTAAGTAGGGGGAAACTCTTGGTCTCCCATGGATTATGTTCTAGTAGAGACGGGCAGGCAAGAGCACACCAACTAATAACTCAGTGAACTCAGGACAAAAGTGCCACAGAGACTAGGTCTCGGGAGAGTGGCCGAGGTGGCCACAATCTCTGGATTGTTTTAGAAGGCCTTAAGGGGACGCCGTTCAGACTGGGATGAGAATGATGAGAACGAGCCAGCCAGGAAGGCAGATCAAGGGCCGTGTGGGCAGGGTGATGGCGAGAACACAGGCTCATGGGTGTGTTTAAAGAACACAAGGAGAGTGCACATGGAGGTGGGAGCGAGAGGGGAGGGCTGGGGAGGGACGCAGCAGCCAGATCGTGGGGACCTTGGCTGATGGTGTGGGCTGACGGAGGCTGCTTCTGACTGCAGTGGGAAACCTTTGGAGGGCTTCCAGGAGGAAGCATGCTGCGGGAGAACGGAGGAGTGTTACCTGGTTGGACAACTCACTGAGAATCCGTAATGGGGAAAAGGGGTGAATTGCAGGAGAATGTGGATTAACATGACAGCCTTCAGTTTTTTTTCAAGGGCTCCCACCTTTTGTGTGCTGGGGAGGAGGCAGTGTGGGTTTGTGTGGGTTCATGCTCTGACGATGCTTAGCAGGGAGAGGAAAATGGAAAACCAGAATATAAAATAATAAATAAATGCTAGGTGAGGTAAGAAACAGAGTCCTTGGGAGTCAAGGGAGGGAAGACGTGACACCGTTTTTGAGATTAGGACACAGGAGCTAATGGAGCTCGTTTGAATACACCTTTTCTCGCCTCGGTCTGACAATTGGGTGGGGATGGCCAGCCGAACAGCAGGACAGCCACTATCTGTGTCTTAAATCAGAGCAGAATGAAGAGCCGTGATGTGGACTTCGGACCTGAACTCCACACCCATATTCCAAAAGAATCCTAGGGCTTCCAGGATCAAAATTGGCCAGATTGGCTGAAGAACCTTCGGGTCTTTGAACTTAACTTTAAAGCCCTAACCATCATCTTTAGCATGGCTCCTCTTGTTTTCTTAGTTATGGGTTGGGATAGAGACTTTTTCTTTTTTAACTTCTGCATTGTATTCCCCACCCAAACGATGCTTAAGCCCGGGTGACTGTTTAAGAAAAGCTCCCGCTAACACCCAGATGAGGAGCCTTCAGAACTCCAGCCTTTAAAAAAACAAAAAAAAAAACAAAACTCCAGCCTTACCACGTGTCCTCTCGTAGGGTCGTAGAATCTCTGCAGAAGTTGAACAGAAGTGCTTTTCCCGCTGCCGCTACTCCCCACCAATGCTACTGTCTTGCCTTTCTCGACACGGAGGGACAAGCCACGAAGGATGGAGACGTCTGGGCGACAGGGGTAGAGGAAAGACACATCCCGGAACTCTAAGTTCCCTTCACATGTGTCCTGCGAGAGGAAGTTGACAGCGTTCAGAGCAATGGCTGGCGGAGGCTGGGACGTGGAGTAACACACTGGCTAAGCCCCATCTGAAAACTGGGCAAGTTTCCATGGCCACTTTAACTTCAAAGCATCATATTCATCTCTGTAATGCTGACAGCATGTTGGTGTCTGTCACTTCTGTTTGTATTTTATATGTAGGGTCCTTTTTTTCCCCTCAAAGATTGGCAATATAGCGTTTTTTTTTTTTTAAAGATTTTATTTATTTCTATTTAGAGGTAGAGTTATAGACAGTGAGAGGGAGAAACAGAGAGAAAGGTCTTTCATTGGTTCACTCCCCAAATGGCTGCAATGGTCGGAGCTGTGCTGATCCGAAGCGAGGAGCCAGGAGCTTCCTCCAGGTCTTCCCACGCGGGTGCAAGGGCCCAAGGACTTGGACCATCTTCTGTTGCTTTCCCAGGCCATAGGAGAGAGCTGGATCAGAAATGGAGCAGCTAGGACTTGAACCGGCACCCATATGGGATGCCAGCACTGCAGGCAGTGGCTTTACCCACCACATCACAGCGCCTACCCAACAAAAATAAATTAAAAAAAAAAATCTCTATATTGGGGCTGGTGCCATGGCATAGTAGGTTAATCCTCCGCTTGTGGCATCAGCATCCTATATGGGCGCCAGTTCTAGTCCTGGCTGCTCCACTTCCGATCCAGCTCTCTGCTATGGCCTGGGAATGCAGTAGAAGATGGCCCAAGTGCTTGGGCCTCTGCACCCGTGTGGGAAGACCCGGAGGAAGCGCCTGGCTCCTCGCTTTGGATCAGCATAGCTCCGGTTGTTGTAGCCATCTGGGGAGTGAACCAACAGATAGAAGACCTCTCTCTCTGCCTCTCTGCCTTTCAAATAAATAAATAAATCTTTAAAAAAATTATTTTTGTTTGTTTGAAAGGCAGAGCGAGATGAGAGAAAGAAATCTTCCTTCTGCTAGTTCACCTCCCAAATGACCAAAACAGCCAGGGCGGGGCCATGCTGCAACAAGGAGACAGGAGCTCAGCTTGGGTCTCCCATGTGGGTAGCAGGGACCCCACTACTTGAGTTGTCATTTGCTGCCTCCCAGGTGTGCATGAGGAAGCTGGATTGGAAACAGAAGGTGTGGGACTTGAACCCAGGTACTCCGATATGGGATGTGGGCATCCCAAGTGGTAGTTGAAAACCACTGCACCAAACTCCTGCCCCATCTGTGTTTCTTGTTATCTTCACTGCTGGACTTTGCCACGTTCCGAAAAGTACTGGCTTTGGCGGAGCTAAGCAGACAGTCCATCCTGCAGAATGGGCTGCTTGACCAACTGCTTTGAATAAATGCATATTTTTAAATAATTTGGTTTGTCCTTTACACATTTTTATTACCTAGTGCAGGAGAGCTGGACACCTCATAAACTATATATATAAATGTATAAATGAGCATGTGTTACCATGCTTGTGCATTAAGTTTGGAACTCTGGGGCCGGCGCTGTGGTGTAGTGGGTAAAACCTCCACCTGCAGTGCCAGCATCCCATATGGGTGCCAGTTTGAGACCAGGCTGCTCCACTTCTGATCCAGCTCTCTCCTATGGCCTGGGAAAGCAGTAGAAGATGGCCCAAGTCATTGGGCCCCTGCACCCGCATGGGAGACCAAGAAGAAGCTCCCGGCTCCTGGCTTCAGATCGGTACAGCTCCGGCCGTTGCGGCCAATTGGGGAGTGAACCAGTGGATCTCTCTGCCTCTCCTTCTCTTTCTCTGTAATCCTGACTTTCAAATAAATAAATAAATAAATAAATCTTTTAAAAACAAAGTTTGGAACTCTGATTCATCTTCATTTTCGATTGACTGTTATTTGGCAGGGACACTCGCCTTAAAGTTTAGTTTTCTCTCCATGTGTCAGTCTTTTCAAAGGCTCAGGATTTGTAAATCAGTGCTTATCTATGCTTGACGTGTTTCAAGAAGACTTTCTGGAAGTATCCTAAATGATGAAATATTTAGATATGGTTAAGGGTACTGGGAATAGAAAAATAATTAGGAAGGATACATAACCAAATGTAAATATAGGGTTGGTTATTTTTTGTCTATTCAGTGTTTCCCATTTTGCCTCCATAATATGAAAATATTATTGTGCACACACAAAAACAGGTTCCAAAAGGAACCAGAATGCTCTAGGACAGTGGAGGCTGCAATTATTTGTGTAGGGTCTGGTGTCTTTGGAAAAGGTATACAGAGATATTCCAGGTGACTTTTAGAGTTTAATACATTTTAGAGTCTCTTCTTACTATTTCAAATTGTTATTATGAAAAATATCAAGCATATATAGAAGTAGAGAAGGGCATGCGTTGGGGCACAATGGGTTAAGCCGCTGTGTAGAATGCCGGCATTCCATACTGAAGCACTGGTTCAAGTCCAGGCTCCTCTGTTTCCAATCCAGCTTCCTGCTAATGTACCTAGAAAGACACCAGATGATGGGGCCCCTGCCACCCACATGGGAGACCCAGAGGGAGTTCTGGGTTCCTGGCCTAGCCCAGGCTGCTGGAGGCATCTGGGGAGTGAACCAGCAGATGGAAGAGATCTCTCATGTGTATGCTCTCTGCCTTTCAAGTACATGAAAATGAATAAACAAACATGAAGTAGAGAAAAATGTAGTGGTTGGCCATAGGTCTATCATCCTGCTTCAATACTTGTATTTGCCATTTTGTTTGGCTTGATTTTAATTTTCAAAAGCATAGGAGTGGTATTGAGGTGATTTTCGATATTAAATAAAACAAAGGCTACATAAATTAATTTATGGTCTTTGTAAGAAATATTTCTATATTCCATGCGATAGATACAGTTCTATTTTATAGGGGCATACAAATATCAGGAGACACTCAATTCTTCTACTGTTATGCTTAGAAAGAAACAAGCCTGCGCCACGGCTCAACAAGCTAATCCTCTGCCTGCGGCGCCAGCACACCGGGTTCTAGTCCCGGTCGGGGCACTGGATTCTGTCCCGGTTGCCCCTCTTCCAGGCCAGCTCTCTGCTGTGGCCCGGGAGTGCAGTGGAGGATGGCCCAAGTGCTTGGGCCCTGTACCCCATGGGAGACCAGGATAAGTACCTGGCTCCTGCCTTCGGATCAGTGCAGTGCGCCGGCTGCAGCGGCCATTGGAGGGTGAACCAATGGCAAGGGAAGACCTTTCTCTCTGTTCTCTCTCTCACTGTCCACTCTGCCTGTCAAAAAAAAAAAAAAAAAAAAGAAGTAATAGTACTAATACACATATAAATCTTAAGACAAAAAATGAAATGTTATTTTGACTATTATATGTCTCTGAGCTTCCTATTTTGAGAATTTCAAGTCTTTATTTCATTCACTAGCAGTGGGTATTAATTTTCATAATTATGTAGATCTAGTGATGCTGTATTATTTGAAATTGTCATGCATAAAATTATTAAAATTCTAGACAGAAATAATTTTAAATGAAAATTTTCTTTTAAGTATATACTTAATAGCTGTTCTTATTGTTGAATTTCAAATCTCTAAAAAAATCTTAACATTGAATATATATTTATTGTATAAGACTGTTATTTGGACGTTTATTTTGAAATTATGCAATCTCCCTATTATTTTCCCTTTAATATTCATGTTCTTCTAGAGTTTGGGACTAATTTGTGGGTATGTGCATGTGTGTGTGTGAATTTAGTAATTATAGTTCCTTTCTTTCTCTTACCTTTGCAGATAGATTTTGCTGCGAAAAATGGTGTTTGAAGCAGGACATTATTTACTTTGTATGTATTATTAGAGAAAAATACTAATAAACCCTAAAGCAAAACTTCATCCAAGGCTAAAACTTTGATTGTCTAAGCAAAATTCAATATAGGAATCCTTTGTTCAAGAACACTCTCATGGCATCAGGCAAATAAACTAGAAGCATGTATGTTTTACTATAGAATATATACATTTTAGTACTAGAGGTGAAAGTTAGTTAAGACAAATTCCCTTTGTCCCTTTTGTAGCTGCAAAATTATTTTATGCCAGCTTTTAACACTTTGTGTTACTGTAGCATGATCTTTTTGCAAAGTTATTAGATAATGCCTTCACTTAATACGTAGACTTTTAAAAACATAGTGGTGCTTACTGGTTTCTTTCCTTCTTGACTGTAACTGTCTATGGTTGGTTTATTTTCCAACAAGGCAAACAGATGTGCAGCCCCAGATTTGGCTTTGGAATATTCAGGTGCCAAAACAAGTGTTTCTCCAATGACCATAGCGCCATAGGCAATTGCAGTGAAGACTCTATTGAAAGATAAAACATTCGGATGTTAAGTCCATTTTTGAACAGTGGAGCTCTACAAGTACAGGAAAAAGTGAGTATAAGAAGATATTCTTTTGGTCCAGATAGCACTACTAATCTTGAAAGCTCAATAGCATTTTTGTCACTTGAACTCTTCTACCAAGGGCTTATCATCTCTTGCTGTGTCACCAAAGAAATCCTGGGAGCTTGGGTAATCTTAAAAATTTCTCTTCCAACTAGAGGCCTGGATCAAAGGCCCCAACTAGTCAATATCTTGAAAGAAGGCTTGCTTGCTTGGAGATTTGATAGGGAATTCAGCTGAAAAGGCAGGAATGGGGCTCCAGTGGTGAGACCTGAATTGACACAGGAGATATCACCTAGGGTATTTTCTCTGTTCTCTCTCTCTCTTTGCATATAATGTAGTTAGAACAGATCATTGAAGTTGAGTGCTGGATTATCGGCCTGATGTATTACCGCATGTAGACAGCAAAGCATGAGGATAATACTTTCTTAAGGTCTTCAAAACAAAACCCAACTAAAATACACCTTAGCTGAGACTGGAAAGAGAGCTTTGATCTTTTAGGTTTGTTATAGATCATGGTTGCAGTTTCAAAACATGTTGATTATAAGATGTGAACATGCAAATAATGTTTGGAAGCATGCAGAATATTCACAGGATTGAGCTAGATCATCTGATCAGGGTTAAACAGTTTCCTCTTATTTTCTATTTCGTACTGGACAAAATTACTGGAATGGAAAAATAGCCCATCTCAGTAACTGAGCTAAAGATAAAACTCAAGTATAAGTGGACAGGGTTCACTGGCAATATTTAAACACTAGGCAGTAAAAGGACATCAGGGAACCCAGGTGCCTGTTTGCCCTGTTGGATCACAGCCAGATAAACATGGATGGACCCCGTGGATGTCTCCCTTGATGGCACCTACCAAAGGGTGGTGTTGATGCAATCTCTTCAGTGACCTAGACTTCAGATCTTGAGCCTTATAAAATAGAAGAGCAACTGATTTACTGGACTGTCTGATGCTGAAATTATGTAGTCACTAGTTCTGTGATGTCAAGGCACTTTTAATACTAATGTGTACAGACATTGTTTAAAGGTCAAAATGCCATTCAAAATATGTGATACTTAAGTATAAACATTGGGAGTGGCTGTTGAGCTTAGGTAACACAATCAAAGTTTTTTTTATTTATTTATCTTTAATACAAAGAAAAACTGGACTGTGTCGGACTTAAGCCTCAGGGTGATCCAAGGGGCAGCAGGTGAAGTGGGAAGGTAATGGATTAGGAGTCAGGGGACCTATGTCCTAGTCCCACGAGTGTGAACATTTCAGAAGTCAAGGCTGGTGTTGCAGTGTAGTGGGTTAGGCCTCTGTCTGCAATGCCGGCATCCCATATGGGTGCTGGTTTGAGTCCTGGCTTCTACTTTTGGTCCAGCTACCTTCTCATGTCCCAGGAAGAGCAGTGGAAGATGGCCCAACTACTGAGCCCCTGCCCCCTCATATGGGAGGCCCAGAGAGAGTTCCAGGCTCCTGGCTTGGGCCTGGCCTAGCCCTGACTGTTGTGGCCATTTAGGGAGTGAACCAGTGAATAGAAGATCTCTCTCTCTCTCTCTGTCTTGTAGTTCTGCCTTTCAAAAAAGATAAAATACATGCTAAAAAAAAAAAAAAAAAAAAAAAAAAAAAAAAAAAAAAAAGAAGAAGTGAATAGCTTCATCCTAAGATTGGGGAGATGTGAAAGTATGTACCTAGAATAAAATTTCTACCACCAAAGTATTTCTGAGCATTGGACATACATGTCCAGAGGCCAATGTGCCTGCTTGGTTCTTACTAAAATGGAAATACACTGAAAAGGAGTAAAAGCCCTTCCATTTAGATCTTGTGTCTGTGGGAGCTAAGATATCAGAAGGCATGGTTAAGAGAGGTTAGAGAGCCGGCGCCGTGGCTCAATAGGCTAATCCTCCACCTTGCGGCGCCGGCACACCGGGTTCTAGTCCCAGTTGGGGCGCCGGATTCTGTCCCGGTTGCCCCTCTTCCAGGCCAGCTCTCTGCTATGGCCAGGGAGTGCAGTGGAGGATGGCCCAGGTGCTTGGGCCCTGCACCCCATGGGAGACCAGGAAAAGCACCTGGATCCTGGCTCCTGCCAGGATCAGCGCGGTGAGCCGGCTGCAGCGGCGGCCATTGGAGGGTGAACCAACGGCAAAGGAAGACCTTTCTCTCTCTGTCTCTCTCTCTCACTGTCCACTCTGCCTGTCAAAAAAAAAAAAAAAAAAAAAAGAGAGGTTAGAGAAGAGGGTTTAAGAGGGTTAAGAGAAGAAGGGTTTTGGTAAAGCAGAGAGAGAGCAGCCAAAGCCCTGCTCCTGTCTTTCTTGTGGGAGTGTTGAGGGGTCAGGATGTGAGATGGGACTTGATGTTGAGGAACCTAGAGGGGAAGCGTGGTCATTGTGGCTGTGGTCTGTCTGGGGCTGAGTCAAAGGCACTAATAATCTTCTTCAGACTTTCCCACACACAGACTCTGTATAAAGGTAATAAGCCAAGGGCCACACGCCTACAGGATCAGCCCTGAACTAGCCTGATTCAGTGAGCCAGAATGAGCCAAAGGGAGGTTCTCTCCTGCTCAAGAAGTTTTTATGGTGCAACAACACCAGTGCTGCAACTCCATACCAACTGAGCCAGACGCTTCAAGTCTTGTTCAAACTCTTGGAAGCATATGAATTGAGAACCTGCTGCCGAGAAATGTGCAGGCCAACTTCCTTTGTCATTGTTGGTTTGAGGCATTTCACCCATTGGGTATATATGAAGAGTAATCACCTGCTGTCATGATAAATATTTCAAAATAACTAATAATATATTTATCAAGACATGAGGGTACTTCAAGAGGTTCATGGAAAAATGGAATTAAAAGATTAGTTTATTTTGGTGCAGAAAAATTTGAAATCCACATGTACAGGGATGGATGGACTTCAAAAAGTTCATGGAAAATGTGTATTATGAAAAGAAATCTATACATGAATGTCAACATTTTTTGCACCAAAATAAACTTATGTTTTAATTCCATTTTGTATGAATTCTCAAAATACTCTCATATGATCAAGAACAATTGATTCTATATCCACTTTAAGCCTATAAATAAGATCATAAGTAACACCCTAGAGTTCAGACATGGTTTTCATGTTGAACTAACTTTTGATGCACAAATATATAAGATAGGAATTAAGCAAAGCTGAAATTTAAATTCCATAAATTTCAGAACCTCAAACTGACCAAGAAAGAAGAACACTTCTCTATCTTTTCTTGTATGGAACTGATTTTCTAGCAAAAATCTTTGGGTTGGCCCAGGTCGGAAGGAGGAGGATACTGAACAGGAGTAGGTCTGGGAGACAGCAGCCCGGCACCTTCAGTGCTGGTCCCTCTCCTCCCTAGTTTTCTGAGTTCTTCAGCATGAGATTTGTCATGGCATTCCTATTACATCAATACTTTCTAGAAAGTCTGAGTAATAGGGAAATCCTTTCATGTGTCATTACTGTTGACATAAAACTGGTATTTATAAAAAGATCCTTTGGCTAGAAACAACATATAAAACCTAGACATGAATCATCCTAGTTCTAATACAACTAATCCAAATAGGAATACCCTGCAGAGGTACTGGTTCTGGGTGACTTGTCTTGCCTGAATGCTGCTCCCTTATCCAGTGTGTAGACCTGTTGTGACTTAGTCTGAGAGCAGTAGTAGCTATGAAGCCAGAAGACTGGGATCACATCCAAACTCCACCATTTATTTACTAGCTGTGTGACCTTCAGAATGTGACTGAACTTCTCTGTGCTTCTGTTTCCTTACTGGCGAACAGAAGATTGACAAGAATACCCACATCTCATGAGGTTGTTGTGAGAGTTACATGCATAGTTAACACACAGTGCTCAGTATAGTACCTGAAATATAGTAAATGCTCAGCAAATGTTAAGTTGTTATTGGTTCTCTCATAGAACTGGAAACCAATGGGACACTTTCTGTTAGAAAATAAGCTCTCACGTCTATAGAATTAGATTAGCATGGCACAGCAAATCACAGCTTCCAAAGTCCCTGCACAGTGAGTTTCTTTTTCTGATTGAAAGGCAGAGTCTCTTTCCTCACAGAGGTGAATGTTAGAACTCTTCCCATGCTAGACTCTTTTCTCCTGTCATCCACACACAACCCAGCGGTCTCCTTTTCTCACCCTAAATCCTTTCCTCAACACACAGGAAAAAGAAAATAAGCCACTTATATTTATTGGATACTTTGGGTCTTACAGAGTGTTTTCACATAAAGGGTGCCATTTGATCACCCAGGAGAAAAGTAGAGCAGGAGATCTTATTACTCAACAAATGAAGAGACTGACACTCTGAGGAAAATAAGAAGTTGGCCCAGGATCACACAGCTGTGCAACTGTGGGGTTGGACTGTGAGTGTGCTTGCTCTGGGTGCCTCACCTACACGGTGCTCCCTCCAGTGGGAAGCTGGCCAGATACACTTTCCTT
The DNA here is from genome assembly GCF_051225735.1 of Oryctolagus cuniculus. Taxonomy (NCBI): domain Eukaryota; kingdom Metazoa; phylum Chordata; class Mammalia; order Lagomorpha; family Leporidae; genus Oryctolagus; species Oryctolagus cuniculus. The sequence goes on along the minus strand of NC_142882.1, from coordinate 49,241,845 downwards.
ACATGCTGGCTTTTCTCTACTTGTTCCTCTTGGTGGTTTCTCTGCTTAGATCCCTCTGTATAGTCTTTCTTTTGTTCCAGAGAACCCCTGGGGACAAGCCAGGCAGGAGTTGGGTGACTGCATGGCAGGGAACATGGGAAGAAGATTCTCCTGTTTCCTCTGCTTTGGCTCGCTGAGGTTGCCTCTCTAGTGATAACAATGATATGGTTCTTCCATAGCCGCCCAGCCCCTCTAAGCAGGGATGGTGATGAAGGCATGGCTTGCTGCCTCTTTCCATCCCTTACTAATTCAAGGTATTGACAAACCATTGACAGGCACAGAAAACTCACTTCTGTTGCCTTTTGGGTTGATAAACATATCCAATATTGAAAGTCCAAAGTCAAGATGGCATTTGGATATGCATTTTAAGAGTAGGAAACCACAAACACTTAAGCTGCCTGGCTCTGCTTCTTGGGCGGTTTTCAGAGCTGTTGCTTTTATTATTTCTGCACTGAAGACTGTCATGTCTTGGTTCCTTCTTACCCATATTCTCTATTTAGCCTCTGGCCGATATGTACAGAAGGAAGCAGCACAGAGGTAGAGGAAGCCTCTGGCATGGGTGGTGGAGATGTAGGGAAACCTCCACTGCTTGTTAATGGTTTCTGGTTCATATTGCAAAAGAAAATAGCCTAAAGGAACTCTTGTAAAACGAGAAAGGAGGAGACAATAAGCTTATTTCATATTTCTGAAAGTCTGTGCGTTGATAGTGAAGCAACAAATTGAAGGTGTTGCCAGCGCTCACAAAGAGGGGGAGAGTGTCTTACTACACGTACAGAGAGAGGGACTGCAGGAAGGGCGTAGAAAATGGAAGTAAAACTGCTTATTTCGGTGCCAAAAAGTTTTGAAGCTTTGAAGCCCATGCATGAGTTACTTATGGTGTGCATTTCCCATGAAGTTCTTGAGGACCCCTTGGATATATATAGGAGAACAAACAAAATCTTTTTTTTGAGATTTATTTATTTATTTGAAAGGTGGAGTTACAGAGAGGGAGAGGCAGAGACAGAGGCAGAGAGAGGAAGAGAGAGAGAGAGAGAGAGAGAAAGTCTTCCATTTGCTTATTCACTCCCCAAATGGCTCCAACAACCAGGGCTGGGTGAGACTGAAGCCAGGAGCCAGGAGCCAGGAGCTTCATCTGGGTCTCCCATGGGGGTGCAGGGGCCCAAGGATTTGGGCCATCTTCCACTGACATCCTAGGTACATTAGCAGAGAGCTGGATCAGAAGTGGAGCAGCCGGGACTCAAACCCATGCCCATATGGGATGCTGGTGCCACAAGAGGCTGATTAATACGCTCTGCCACAGCACCAGCCCCACAAACAGATTTTCTAAGTGTCCTTATAACTTGGCTATAAGGCAGAAGAATGAAAATGCTGTCACCTTATTTTATTGATGTATTTTTTAAATCTTTCTTTCTTTCTTTCTTTCTTTCTTTCTTTCTTTCTTTCTTTCTTTCTTTCTTTCTTTCTGACAGACAGAGTTAGACAGTGAGAGAGAGAGGCAGAGAGAAAAGTCTTCCTTCCGTTGGTTCACCCCCCAAATGACTGCGATGGCCGGCGCACTGTGCCGATCCAAAGCCAGGAGCCAGGTGCTTCCTCCTGGTCTCCCATGCGGGTGCAGGGCCCAAACGCCTGGGCCATCCTCCACTGCCCTCCCGGACCATAGCAGAGAGCTGGACTGGAAGAGGAGCAACTGGGACAAAATCCGGAGCCCCAACCAGGACTAGAACCTGGGGTGCCGGCGCCGCAGGCGGAGTATTAGCCTAGTGAGCTGCTGTGCTGGCCAAAGATGATCCTTTTTAATGGATTTTGCTAAAGAAATTCAGAAAGTTTGAAAGGCCAGCACGGAGAGGGGTTTTTGGATTGGGACGTTTTCATTCTCCTATATTTTAGGGCAGATCACCTGTTGCTTTTAGATTAACAGCCAGCCAGGCTCTGAATAGTCAAATGTTTGGAAAAGTAAGCAAGAACTATTAAAAGTTTTTGGCGGCCGGCACCACAGCTCACTAGGCTAATCCTCTGCCTGCGGTGCCGGCACCCTGGGTTCTAGTCCCGGTTGGGACGCCGGATTCTATCCTGGTTGCTCCTCTTCCAGTCCAGCTCTCTGTTGTGGCCCGGGAAGGCAGTGGAAGATGGCCCAAGTGCTTGGGCTCCTGCATCCACATGGGAGACCAGGAGGAAGCATCTGCCTCCTGGCTTCGGATTGGCACAGCGCACCAGCTATAGCGGCCATTTGGGGGGTGAACCAATGGAAGGAAGACCTTTCTCTCTGTCTCTCTCTCATTGTCTAACTCTGCTTGTCAAAAAAAAAAAAGTTTTCGGGGAATATTTTATGAAGTTTCGACCACATACTTAGTAATGATAGTAATGATGATGATGGTGATAATAATAACAGCAAACGTTAACTAAGCAAAGCTTCTGGCATCTGGAGTCATGAACTGGAATCCGTGCCCTATTACTTGCTGGTTACATGACTTGGAGCAGGTTAGATACAATTTTTTTCTAGTGAATTTTCTCCATCTGTAAAATGGGGGACATTATATTTTACAGGGCGGTTCAGAGGATGAGCAGATAATGCTGAGTAGGACTCCGTCCAGGTTCGCTGTTGCAGGGAGTATCCTGTGCGCTGGAATGCTTGGCAGTCTTGGGAGGCTCCTTTCAGGAAACATCCTCCCTGGTGTCACTAATGTGCGTGGCAGTGATCTGCATGGCTGTGAGGTTGTATCATTCTTTAATATATCCCGTCATCCTATAAAACACACTCTATGAAAACTGAAATTGAGGGGCTGGCACTGTGGCATTGTGGGTAAACCACCTCCTGCCACACTGGCATTCCATATGGGTGATGATTCACATGCTAGATGCTCCACTTCTGATCCAGTTCCCTGCTAATGTGCTTGACAAAGCAGCAGAGGATGGCCCAAGTCCTTGGGCCCCTCCACCCACCTGGGAGACCTGGAAGAAGCTCCTGGCTCCTGACTTTGGACTGGCCCAGCTCCAGATATTGCAGCCATTTGAGAAGTGAACCAGCTGAAGATCTCTGTCGCTCCCTCCCTCTCTCTCTGAAACTCTGCCTTTCAAATACATACATCTTTAAAACAAAAGAAAATATTCTTTTTTTTTTTTTTTTGACAGGGAGAGTGTACAGTGAGAGAGAGAGACAGAGAGAAAGGTCTTCCTTTGCTGTTGGTTCACCCTCCAATGGACGCCGCTGCCAGCGCGCTGCAGCTGGCGCACCGCGCTGATCCAATGGCAGGAGCCAGGTACTTCTCCTGGTCTCCCATGGGGTGCAGGGCCCAAGCACTTGGGCCATCCTCCACTGCACTCCCGGGCCACAGCAGAGAGCTGGCCTGGAAGAGGGGCAACTGGGACAGAATCCGGCGCCCCGACCGGGACTAGAACCCGGTGTGCCGGCGCTGCAAGGTGGAGGATTAGCCTAGTGAGTCGCGGCGCCGGCTAAACAAAATATTCTTAAATTGAGCAATAAATATACCACCCCTGGTAACTTTGATATAAATGTCACTGAAGTATTTGCATAATTGAAAACTTGAGACCTTCTAGGTTAAGAATTCTTGGCTTCGTTTTAACATAATCAAGTCTCAGTATGCAGAAGTGGATTCCCAAATGCACAACTGTATTTTTATCTGAATGATTTTTCTTGACTTAGGCCCAGTCCTAAGCACTCGGTTTTTGGATGTATGGGTGTAGAGAGAAGGAAAATTTAACCATCTATGAAAAACAGAAGCAGTGTGAAGCTGGCCCAGGAAACACACTCCTAGGCATAACTGGACTGCCCAATTATGCAGCATTTCAAGTTTCCCTCTTTTTTTCTCCCCACTCATTCATTCAATATATATTTATTGGGGCTGGCGCTGTGGTGCAGTGGGTTAATGCCCTGGGCTGAAGCACCAGCATCCCATATGGGCGCCGGTTCTAGTCCCGGCTGCTCCTCTTCCAATCCAGCTCTCTGCCATGGCCTGGGAAAGCAGTAGCAGATGGCCCCTGCACCCACGTGGGAGACCCGGAAGAAGCTCCTGGCTCCTGGCTTCAGATTGGCACAGCTCCGGCCATTGTGGCCATCTGGGGAGTGAACCAGAAGATGGAATACTCTCTGCCTCTCCTCTCTCTGTGTAACTCTGACTTTCAAATAAATCTATCTATCTATCTATCTATCTATCTATCTATCTATCTATCTATATTGTGTGCCTATTTTGGGCCAACCTTCTGTTTTATTTCTTTTTTCTTTTTTTCTTTTTTTTTGGCTTTAGGGGAACATCAGTGAACAAGCTAGTTTAGGATCTGACCTAAGTCTATGGACTCAATAATTATAGAAACCAAAAAGCTTATGGTTTATGCACTCCATAATTCCAGAGACAAAAATTATCATTTCATGTCGTGGTATGTGCTTCAAATGAAATAAAATATGATACCATGGAAGAGAGGGATGAGAATGGAGGGATGGGGGCTTTCTGGGGACATGAGTGAAGGGGCCTCTGCACAGTGGACGTAGGAGTGGAAGCCTGGACAGTGAGAAAGAGGCAGCCCAGTCAAGAGCTAGGAGACAGTCATCCTAGGCAGAGGGAAGAGCGAGTGTGGAGATGCTGAAATGAGAGCTTCGGGGACAGAAGCAGCAAGTGTGGGGCTGAGGCACCATTCAAAAGGAGACTGGTAGAGGAAGTTGGAAAGGCAGCAAGAAGCATCATCGTGGAGGGGTTTCACGGCCTAGTAAAGAACTTGGCTTTATTCAAATTTCAATCAGAAGTCATCACAGTCTTTAAGCCGATAGAATGATATTTGTGCTTTAAACGATCAGCCTGGCTGCTCTGGGGAGAATGGATTGAGGGAAGGTGAGAGTGGACACAGGGAGAATGCTGTTGCCTGGATCCAGTCCAGGGAGGCAGAGGCCTGGATGAGGGTAACGTGGGTGGAGAGGGTGAAGAAGTATTTTGGAATCTGGGCTGTCAGGAGTTGGTGCTCTACGTAGTGGGTGAGGGCAGAAGAAGCAACAAAGATGAATCCAAATTGTGGGGCTGAGCACCTGCAGGGATGGGGTACATGGAGTAATTAATTGAAGTGGGAAGGAGAACCTTGGCAGGGAAGAAGCTTGACTTGTGTGTTGGATGCAGTAAGATATTATCAGATACACTGGCGGGTGTGTGTGTGTGTGTCTAGTTGGTAGTTGTGTAAGACTGATGTTGAGGGCAGAGTCGGAGTTGGAAATACCCAGAGGGGAGTTATCAGGTCACAGGGGGTATTTAACATCACCAGATTGGATGAGGTCACCAGTGAGAGCGTACAAAGATCTGAGTGCCCAAAAACCCTCCAACATGGTTGTCCTGCAGCAAAATCAGAGCCTCTAAAAGAAGCAGAGGAGGAACCAATGTTTAAGGAGAAAAAGAGAAACCTGGAGAAGAAATGTTCAGAAAGGAGGTGTCTAGTGGTCAAATGCTACAGTCAAGTTACAGGGAATTGGAGAAGTGGATGCCCAAGTGTGGGTGGATGGGTTAGATGTCTCTGTTGACCTTGATAATGAGCTTTTATTATGGTGTGGTGGGGACTAAGACTTGATTGGGCTGAGTTTAGAGAGATGTTGGAGAGGAGAAAGTGTGGAGAAAAAGAACAGACAGTACTTTGGCATTGGTTTTGCTGTTATGGAAAGCAGAGACACTGGAAGTGAGCAAAGGAGGTCTTGTGGTCCAGGAGAGATGGCTTTCACTTTTTAAGACAGGTTATTGTAAAGCAAGAGCAAGGGCAGTGACGGAGAAATTGATGGGAAAGAGATGAAAACTCTTCAGTGAGAGTTGTGATTTTCTACAAGAAATTTGACATTTGTCTGAATGTGTTTAATTGATTTGCTTTCTACTAATACCCAAGACCAATTATACTGAAGGAATGGAGCCTTGGGAATTTAAGAAGGCCTCAAAGTTCACAGAAACATGGAAAAAATGTTTGAAGTTTCAAGCAATTGGCTTGCAAACAAGCCTTTGGAATGCAACTAACTTCTAGGCTTGGGAATACCTGCGTTCCATGAGAGCCAGGGGTAAATGGGCTTTAACGGGGGTCCTGTAAACTAAATACATTAGTTTATAGGATTTGGGTTTTGTTTCTTGTTAATATGTATGACTAATTAGTTTTTTGAAATCACGATGAAGCCCAAGGGTAAATGTCAAAATTGTGGTCTGTAGAGGTTCAAACAGGCAACGCTGTGTGCTGTTTTAGAACAGTAGAATGGCGAATCTGCATTTTCTTTGAAATTTTATTTTTGTATTAAAAAAAATTGGTGGTGGACATTTGCAGCTGGTTAAGCCACTGCCTAGTTGGAGTCTAGGCTGCTTTGCTTCAGATCCAGCTTCCTGCAAATGCATCATGGGAGGCGGTAGATGATGGCTTAGGATCTTGGGCGAAAAGGCTTTAGTTTCCGCAGGGCTGTTGGCAGCCATTCAGAAAGTGAACCTGTGGAGGGAAGATCTCTTTCACACGCTGCCTCTCTTTCTGTGTTTATCTCTGTCTCTCTCCCTGTTGTTTCACTTTTCAAGTAGCTGAAAATAAATCAGTAAATATTTAAAGAAGTATTTATTTGTTTGAGAGGTAGATGACAGAGAGGGAGAGATAGACAGGAAGAGAGAGAGCCTCCATCCATTGATTCACTCCCCAAATGCCTGGTACAACTAGAGCTTAATCCGGGGGCCGAAGCCATCAGCTGAGAACTCAGTTCAAATCTCCCACATGAGTGACAGAAGCCCAACTATTTGAGCCATCACAGCTGTCCCATAACAGGAATGTGGAGTCAGATGGAGGCAGGCATCCAACCCAGGCACACTGACTTCAGATGTGGGTGACTTAATGATGTCTTAACCTCTAGGACAAATGCTCTCCCCTTTTTGAAAATTTAAATGCAAGCATTTCATATAAGGAAATCTGCTACCAGGAAATCGCTAAGGGCTGCTTCCTGCCGATTCTCACCTCACAATCAGGTAGGATGCACTATGGACTGTTTTCCCCTCAGTGTCTAGCAGGGAAACTTGCTGGAGTCTCAGTGCTTAATGAATGAATGCATACATTTTCATATGAAGAGAAACTAAAAATTATTGCAAGTTATTCTGAAATCATTTGGCTTCAATGACTTTTGGCTCTTTCCTTAAGGTACAAATGTGAGTGTGTCAAAGAAATAGTCAAAGGAATGTTCTGGAACCCGATAGGCAAAAGCCAGAGAGGAGTTCAACCATGCATGTGCTAAGTGGCAGTGTCCTTGAAACAGGTGTAATCTTCAAGCCATTATGAAGAAGAGGCTGAACCTTGCTTCTATGTGCATATTTTTGGTGGACTTGATAAAGAAAGATAATGACCTTTTTTGAATCAAATATTTTGTGAGTTTCCCTAACTCCGAGTATTTAGCAGTGACATGTATGATATAGATGAGCAACATTTATAGCATTATAAGCTTAGGAAGCTTGGAGTTAGCACTCAAAACTAGTTTTCCTAGTTTCAAAAGCTGCATTTAGATGTTCTACTAAAGTAAAGAAATCCATAACTATGTGAACAGAATTTCAAAATACAGGATCCAATCCACTGCTTCAGGAAGAAACAGCCTATTTAAGATACTATGATCCATCCTAACTGACTTTTAGAAGGAAAACACTCATATGTGTTTCTCTCTGGACTGTTTATTATCAAAGAACTCAATCTTACTGATTCACAGTCATTTTTAATGTACACTCCATACTGGGTATTACATGATGTTTCACAAATTCCATAAGGAATGTAGGACAAGAAGGCATGTTTTGAACCCACATTCCCACATTCTGGTAAATCAGAGCAGGGAGCAATTCATTTGGGAGTTTAACTAAGACTACTGTTACTGGGGCCAGTGCTGTGGCACAGCGGGTTAACCCCCTGGTCTGAAGCGCTGGCATCCCATATGGGCACTGGTTCTAGTCCTGGCTGCTTCACTACTGATCCAGCTCTCTCCTATGGCCTGGGAAAGCAGTAGAAGATGGTGCGACTCCTTGGGCCCTTGCACCCATGTGGGAAACCTGGAAGAACCTCTTGGCTCCTGGCTTCGGATCGGTGCAGCTCCAGCCGTTGCAGCCAATTGGGGAGTGAACCATCGGATGGAAGACCTCTCTCTCTCTCTCTCTCTCTCTCTCTCTCTGCCTCTCCTCTCTCTGTGTGTAACTCTGACTTTGAAATAAAATAAATAAATCTTTAAAAAATGAATACTGTTACTATATCAGTATCAATATTTTATCTGCTGTGCTGTACTTCTTATAAATATTAAATAACAATAGCTAAAATGCTTAGTTTGATTTAGTCCTTCTGTAACGTAAACTCCTAAAAACTTTACATCTTGGGACTGGCATTGTGGTGCAGTGGGTTAAGCTGCCGCTTGCCAGGCTGGCATCCCATATTGGAGTGCTGGCTGGAGTCCCAGCTGCCCTGCTTCCAATCCAGCTCCCTGCTAATGCACCTGGGAAAGCAGTAGAAGATGCCAGAAGTAGTTGGGCCCTGCCACCCGCTTCAGAGACCAGATTTGAGTGCTGGCTCCTGGTTTCAGCCTGGACAAGTCCAGGCTCTTGTGCCATTTAGGGAGGGAACTAGTGGCTGGCACACCTCTCCCCAGCCTCTTGGTTCCTCTGCCTTTTCAATAAATAAATAAATCTTAAAAATAGCATCAAAAACATCATTATCAAACCCCATAAATATATAATGTATACAATTATTATTTTAGTTAGAAATAAAATAAAAAATAAAAAAAACACATACTTTCTAATTTACTAAGCATGGCTTTCCCACCTCTGTGATTGAAATGATAACCCACTGCAAACTAGACATCTTCCTTGTTGATAAGTAATGATCCACACGCACAACTTACATGAACATGCCCTCTGGGGTCATTCGTCCAACTTGGATTAGATAGGCTCCAAATCGAAACCCTGCGGCATAGGCAAAGTATACAAAGGCGTGGCTGAATGCGTAGCAGCTCCCTATGATCTGTGCCTTCTTCAGGGTGTTTCTGAAATGCATATAATTTCCCAAATGAATTTGAGTAAGGACAATTCAATAAATGTAAAGAATATAGAGCATTTTCAACTGTTACAGTTTGGTGGAAATATATTTTTGGGGTGATTAAAGAGAATATGATTTTGATTTTACTACTGAGAAGTATTATAGAGAAGATAGGTGATATAATGATTTTCTATTAGCTATGTGTAAACTATTGTTCAGGGTAGCAAAATTGCTTCTGTGTGATTTCTAATGAATGGACGAGTCTGGGAAAGTTTAGCTGATGTAAGAATGGAAGAGATTTGGTTTATAGGAATATAACAATATTCTCTGATTCTCTGTCATAATCTTCATGAATAGGATAGTGGAAATAAGGGGCCGGCTGTGGCTTAGTGGGTAAAGCTGCTGCCTGCGGTGCCAGCATCCCATATGGGTGCGGTTTGAGTCCCAGCTGCTCCACTTCCAATCCAGCTCTCTGCTGTGGCCTGGGAAAGCAGTGGAAGATGGCCCAAGTCCTTGGGCCTCTGCACCCACATGGGAGACCCAGAAGAAGCTCCTGGCTCCTGGCTTTGGATTGGCGCAGCTCCAGCTGTTGTAGCCATTTGGGGAGTGAATCAGCGGATGGAAGACCTCTCTCTCTCTGCCTCTGCCTCTCTGTAATTCTGCCTTTCAAATGAATAAATAAATCTTAAAAAAAAATAACAATAGTGGAAATAAAAGAGTGGTGCCAACCACAAGCATGTGTGCTGAAGAACACAAGGCTGTCTCTGTGATAAGTCTTAGAAAGAGGATCCTTAAGCCAATGTTACAAGGAAGAGCAACTGACAATGAAAAGCAATGGGCACATTTTTCTGTGCCTGTGTTTGCTCTAAAATGTAAATGACTTAGGGATTTAATGGAAATAGTCAAAGGATCTTGTTTTCTTTCTTTAATATGCTACTTCTGCTATCTTCCTTCAGGAAGCTAAGAAAAACGTGCACCCTTAGTGAGAGGCAGTCCACATGAGGTGGAGCCTAACGTTGTTCTAATTGTGCATGCCCCTGTTCCTTCTCTAGTTTCCCCATGGGCGGGCTGGTCCACCACTGGAGTCATTCAGGGCAAAATCCAGCTTATGGGGACAGAAGGGTGCTACAGTCACCTGTGTTGAGTGAGAAGCGTCTCCTCATACATTTGTTCAAAGGCTTTCTCTCTCGTCAATGACATGATAGTACGTATGTTCTCCACCGCTTCCGTTGCTATCTTATAAAACAGGATAATAAAATGCAGAAGTAACATTAGGAATCTTTCAACTTTTCCTCCTTGTCAATTCCAGTCACTTAGGAACATCAACAATAAATATATCAAGTTAATATGTTTAGTTGACAAATAGTTTTAGCTCTTAGCTTCTTCCCTCCCTCGTTCCTCCCCACTGTCCTCCTATCCCCAAAGAAATAGGAAAATGATCCTTCAGGTTAGAGGCTCAAGGAAAATTCCTTTTGAAAAGATTTAGTCTGCTGATCTTGGTTTAGCTCCCTATAAGTCTTTACTGAATTTAAAAGTAAACTGGTTCCACAAGCCCAGCCATCACACATAAGGGAGTCTGTGTTCTTATGTAAAATAGCTTCTTAGAATTTATAAAACAATTCAAATCAAAGCAGAGAGAATCAAATAGGTAATTATTTTATTTTAGTCCATAAATGCAAGCAGTAACCAAAGAGGATTCAGGAACATTCTGGAAAAGTAATGTCACTATAACATTCTTTATCAGATCAAGCCATTTCTTCATTTTGATGTCCGTGAACTTAAAAAGATACTTAACTCAAATATGATGAATGCACTTCGTATGTATGTAGTTTTTAAAAGGAATGTGTCTTTACATGAGATCCAAAATAGAGGAGTTTTTGGCTGAGAAGAATTTCCCAGACATGTGAATACATGTTGGCTTGAAAGCAAAACTTCCTGTTCCCACATTTCTGCTCCCAGAGTGGCAGCGCAGATCTGGGACAAAGAGAGCTAGGTGGACTTCAGAGTTATCTGAAGGAGAATTGGAGGTGCAGGAGAGAACCAGATTTCTAGATGGTGGTCAGAATACCTGACTTCCGCTCCCAATTTTGATGTTAATTGTTTCAAGTTCTTACTAATTTCAGCATGAACTTTGAAAAAAAAAACCTATTTTTAACATAGTCTGTAGTATGCAAGGAGAAAGACTAATGTCATTACAGGACCTTAGAAAATAGTTTTTCCTTTTTCTTTTTCTTTCTTTTTTTTTTTTTTTAAGAGAAGACGAATACAGCCGCTTTAAGTCTGAAACAATAAAACATTTGATGATTTTTCCAAATTTACAACTGCAACTAAAAAAGGACCAGTATATTTTGTTGGTCTATGCTGGAAATTGGGGTGTTTGGTTAACTGAGTTATTAGAAGCTGGAGGAAGAGGGCAAGATTGTCTGTTTGATTAGAGTTCCTGATTGAACAGAGTTGGGGTTATCGCAATGATACAAAAAGGAAAAGTCTAAGAGGATATTTACAACTAAAGCTCAGGACATAACTAAAACTGGATGCGTATAAGTCATTGTGTCCCCTTAATTTAAAACCTGTACATTATCACAGTTTTTAGGTTATACAAGAAGAGCTAAGCAGCTGCTCACTATCTTTGAGGCAAGCACCTGCTAAGTAGCTGGGTCTGTACAGAAGCAGCAAATATTCCACGGGTCCAGTCAAACCAGATTATGGCGAGAAGACCAAAAGTAGTATTAAAATCATTTTTCCTGTTCAGGGGATGCTCCCCGGTGAGGTCAAGTTCTTTGAAGCCCTATCATGCGAGGGGCAGCTGAAGGGCCTGGGAAGCGTGGCCTTGAGAAGACTGAGTGTGGACACGATTCAGCTTCTGAAAGCCTGTCGTGAAAAACAGGTTTTGGATCTCTATTAAAAGTGAAAGCCAGCCGGCGCTGTGGCTCAATAGGCTAATCCTCTGCCTTACAGCGCCGGCACACAGCGTTCTAGTCCCAGTTGGGGCGCCGGATTCTGTCCTGGTTGCCCCTCTTCCAGGCCAGCTCTCTGCTATGGCCCGGGAGTGCAGTGGAGGATGGCCCAAGTGCTTGGGTCCTGCACCCCATGGGAAACCAGGAGAAGCATCTGGCTCCTGCCTTCAGATCAGCGCAGTGCGCCGGCTGCGGCGGCCATTGGAGGGTGAACCAACGGCAAAAAGGAAGACCTTTCTCTCTGTTTCTCTCTCTCACTGTCCACTTTGCCTGTCAAAAAAAAAAAAAAAAAAAAAGTGAAAGCCAAGGAGAGCAGGACAGAAGGCTACCAGGAACAAAATGAACAGAACATAACAGAGCAGAACTGTCTACCAACAAAGCCTAGACAGGGTGGGCCCTAGGAAGCGAATGGACTGCCTGCCCCTGGGGGAGAGTAGACTCGATGTTGTGCACGGGATCAATGATGTCTCTTCCGAGTCTCCCTGAATCTCCAATGCTTATTTCTGTGCATATTGTTGATGCTGAGAAGCTTGAATATGCCAAAGAGCTTTTTTTTTTTTTTTTTTTTTTTTTTTTTTTTTTTTTTTTGACAGGCAGAGTGGACAGTGAGAGAGGGAGACAGAGAGAAAGGTCTTCCTTTGCCGTTGGTTCACCCTCCAATGGCCGCCGCGGCTGGTGCGCTGCGGCCAGCGCACCGTGCTGATCCGAAGGCAGGAGCCAGGTGCTTCTCCTGGTCTCCCATCGGGTGCAGGGCCCAAGCACCTGGGCCATCCTCCACTGCACTCCCTGGCCACAGCAGAGAGCTGGCCTGGAAGAGGGGCCAAAGAGCTTTCTAAATAATTCAGTCAGTTGTTTAGTATAAAAATGGTCCTTGTCTCGAAAGTCTTGTCTTATATGCTATCAATATCAGGGTGTTGCCTTATATTCAAGAATTGTTGAATTTCCTGCTCATTTTGAAAAGTAAAACACAAAACAAAAACTGCTCACGAAAATGTAACTACTCGAATGGACTGGGAGAGGGAGCAGGAGATGGGAGGGTTGCGGGTGGGAGGGAAGTTATGGGGGCGGGGAGCCACTGTAATCCAAAAGCTGTACTTCAGAAATTTATATTTATTAAATAAAAGTTTAAAAAAAGAGAAAATGTAACTATTCAGGGCTGGCGCTGTGGTGTAGCAGGTAAAGCCCCTGCCTGCAGTGCCGGCATCTTATGGGCGCCAGTTCATGTCCAGGCTGCTCCACTTCATATCCAGCTCTCTGCTATGGCCTGGGAAAGCAGTAGAAGATGACCCATGGCCTTGGGCCCCTGCACCCATGTGGGAGACCCGGAAGAAGCTCCTGGATCCTGGCTTCTGATTGGCGCAGCTCTGGCCATTGTGGCCAATTGGGGAGTGAACCAGCGGATGGAAGACCTCTCTCCCTCTCTGCCTCTCCTTCTCTCTCTGTGTAACTCTGACTTTCAAATAAATAATAAATCATAAAAAAAGAGAAAGTGTAACTATTCAATGAACAGAGAATTAGAGCATCATGATGATAGAAAGCCCTGCCGTTACAGAGTAGCAGGAATGATGGCTGACGTTGTTAAGTGTGTACTGTCTTCCAGACACTGTTCTGAGCATTCTGGATCTAACAGTGCTAAATGTTTTGTCTAACAAAACTGTAAGTGGATACTATTATCACTACCCCCAGTTTACAGGTGTGAAAGCAGAAGTCTAAAAGGTTGACCTAACTTGCTCATTTCACACATTTGTTAGTGATAGAATCTGGATCCTAACTCAGACAGGTTTATTCCAGAACTTGCATTCTAAATCACAAACCCTATTGCTATAACATACCTACCTGTATCCCACACTGGTCTGTGTGTGTGTGTGTGTGTATGTGTGTGTACCTGTGCCACTTTGTGGAGATGAAGTTAACATTTCATAAACACAAGAGCTCTGATGAACTTCTCTCTTAAAAGGTTATGGTTGGCCGGCGCCGCGGCTCACTAGGCTAATCCTCCATCTTGCGGCGCCGGCACACCGGGTTCTAGTCCTGGTCGGGGCGCCGGATTCTGTCCCGGTTGCTCCTCTTCCAGGCCAGCTCTCTGCTGTGGCCAGGGAGTGCAGTGGAGGATGGCCCAAGTGCTTGGGCCCTGCACCTGCATGGGAGACCAGGAGAAGCACCTGGCTCCGGGCTTCGGATCAGCGAGAAGTGCTGGCCGCAGCGTGCCAGCCGCGGTGGCCATTGGAGGGTGAACCAATGGCAAAAAGGAAGACCTTTCTCTCTGTCTCTCTCTCTCTCACTGTCCACTCTGCCTGTCAAATAAATAAATAAATTAATTAAAAAAAAGGTTATGGTTAATAGGGTCTTCATGTTACCTTCCCAGCACGTTTCAGTTCTTGCTTATCCTTGTTGGCAAAGCCAGTCATCGCGGCTGTTTCAATCATTCCCGTCACTGCTAGTACTGGAGCAATACTCAAAGTCAAGAGTGTCATCTCCCATCCATACAGGAAGGAAATGGTAACTGACAGTCCCATGTTAGTTACACTTTGTGTGAAGACACCAATCCTTGAGCCGATTGCCTATAATCAGACACGTTTCAGAGAAAAAAATTCAGTTAGCATAAAATTGACAAGAATTCCTGCTGTAGTTCCTTGCAAAACCTGTGGCCTCTTTTTTTTTTTTTTTTTGAGGATTTATACTTAGAAATGAAATTGATACATATTTTTAAAATGTCCTTGACTAAAGAATCATTATGTTTTATATGCATGAGACATCCAAATGAACTGGCTTTTTTTTTTTTTTTTTATTTGACAGGTAGAGTCATAGACAGTGAGAGAGAGACACAGAGAAAGGTCTTCCTTCTGTTGGTTCACTCCCCAAATGGCCACTATGGCCAGTGCTGCTCTAATCCGAAGCCAGGAGCCAGGTGCTTCTTCCTGGTCTCCCATGCGGGTACAGGGGCCCTAGCACCTGGGCCATCCTCCACTGTCCTCCCGGGCCGCAGCAGAGAGCTAGACTGGAAGAGGAGCAATCAGGACTAGAACCCGGCGCCCATATGGGATGCCGGCACTGCAGGTTGGAAATGAAATACCATCTGCTTAAAGGAGATTCTTACATCACTCTGATAGCTCTCCTTGAAGAGTTTGCAGAATTTTACACCCCAATCCAAATTAAGTGCATCCGAGTTTGAATTTATGGGATTGCTTTCTGTCTTCTGAATCTTTTTGTTTCCCTGCACCCCATAAAACAACAATAAAACAAAACAGATATACATGTGTGTGCACATGCGCACTCCCCCCTCTTCCACCTCAACTTACAGATAAAACAGGTAAAACTGATTTTTGGAAATAGTGGAATCATAGTTAGTGTTAGAAAATTAAAACAAGATCCTTTAGTTCAGCAGTTTTCACTGTTTACTTTTTTTTTTAAGATTTTATTTATTTATTTGAGGGATAGAGTTACAGACAGTGAGAGGGAGAAACAGAGAGAAAGGTCTTTCTTCTGTTGGTTCACTCCTCAGATGGCCACAACGTACAGAGCTGGGCCAATCCGAAGCCAGGAGCCAGGTGCTTCCTCCGGGTCTCCCACGCGGGTGCAGGGGCCCAAAGACTTGGGCCATCTTCTACTGCTTTCCCAGGGCACTGCAAAGAGCGGGATCGGAAGCAGAGCAGCTGGGACTAGAACTGGTGTCCATATGGGATGCTGGTGCCGCAGGCGGAGGAGTAACCAAGTGAGCCACGGTGCTGGCCCCTCACTGTTTACTTTTTTTATAAGTTGTCATATTTACTAGGAATTTTATGGGAAGTAAACTTTAATAATTAATAGTATTAAAGTGCCAGTTTTACATACATGCACACAGACATGCCCTTAGCATTCAAGTGTTTGGAAAAGATGATTTTAGTTATGCATATGAATTATTTTTGAAGGTTTTCATGTTCTATTTCACAGAGAGTTAAAAGGAAGAGAGTCTTGTGTTTTAGCTTACATATTTACTAATATAGACTAATTCAAATTCAATAATTCAAAGTGAATCGTGAATTTCTATTTTAATGAAAATATTTTGCAATCTATAAAGATAAGGTTTTTTTTTTTATGTTTTCTGTTCATTTACGTTTCACACCAATTGTGTCTGTTGGTGGAGCTATTATCCTGCACGGACTATAACTCAAGCCATCTGAGTCCAAACTCAGTGCTTTTTTGGGATATGAAGCTTCTTTTTAAAAATATTTTATTTATTTATTGGAAAAGCAGAAGGGGAAGGGAGAAAGAGAGGAGAGAGAGAGAGAGAGAAAGAGAGAGAGAGGGAAAGAATGAGAATCTTCCATCTGCTGGTCCACTCTAAAAGCTCACAATGGTCAGGAATGGGCCAGACTGAAGCCAGGAGACTGGAACTCCAACTGGGTCTCCCCAGGGGCCCTAAGCACTTAGACTATCACCTCCTGCTGTTGAAAATGCAAGAGTTGACAGGGAAAGGAGACCACCATGGAGAGAACAGAGTAAAGTAGGAAAGACTAAAGACTCAAAGAGGGCCAAAACAGGAGAAAGGATGAAAATAAACATTAGCAGGCAAACTTGTCATACTACAGATTAAGCATCCCTAATCCAAAAATCCAAAATTCAAAATGCTGCAAAATCTGAGACAGTTTTGAATGCTGATGTGACACCATAGGTGGAAAGTCACAGATCATGGAACTTTGTTTCAGGCACACACTTATAAAAATAGGATAAAGAACAAGAGAAGCAGCGTGCAGTTCATTGATTGTGACAAATGTACTAATATTAGATGCTAATAATAGAAGAATCTGGTGTGGCTTATAGATTGTGACAGATATATCATACTAACCTAAGAGGGTAGCAGTAGGAGGAGTCGGGTATGGGCTGTATGGGAACTGATGGCACTACTTCATACTTTTTATTTTGTTAATGTGAAACTATTCTGAAATAAAAAGTATTAAAATATACTGTATAAAATCACCTTCAGGAGTAAGCATTTTGCCCAGCGGTTAAGATGCCCACATCGCACAGTGGGGTGGCTGGGTTTGATTCTTGGCTCCAGCTCCTGACACCAATGCAGACCCTGGTAGGCAGTGGTGATGGCTCACGTATTTAGGTTCCTG